>NC_040236.1:29084613-29398944 GCF_001444195.1 Xiphophorus couchianus
GAGGTCACAGAGATCAGGAGGGAGAGCCAGTACAGCAGGAGGGATGAAAGAAGGAGAGCTCTGCTGGGAGGGACACCAGAGATAAGTCATCTTAGGAAAGGAGGAAAAGTTGACTAAAAGGTGCTGCAGAAGATACGATGCAGAGGACACAAGAAAAAGCTTTTTACATCATGATGTAGTCATAAGTCAATATTTGTTTACTTTAGTTGACGGTTTTGTGATTAAACCCAGATAAACTCTAAAGAAAAGTCCTACCTGTGTGCATGCTTTTTAACAGGCTTTCTCGCAAGTACACCGATTCCAAGATATGAGGTCAAAATGTAAAGATAAACATATATTATTTACAATCTTCTCACAAATATGGTGCAGTGCAAAAAAGCCTTGAGTCAGTCCACATTTTTATTTATGTTTTGCTTCTAATGAGCCAGACTTTCTTGTAATCTTTAAAATTATATGAAGCAATAATTCTTTCAGGTGACACAAAATAAGCTTGAGTATAATATTGTCAATTTAAGTCTTTGTTTTTCATCTCTGGCATCCATGTCCATTGCATTTCCATATCAGTTACCTCACATCAGTGCCTTTTTGCTCAGTGTATGCTAATCCTAATAATGGTTATTGATGACATTTCCGTGACGTTGGACACAGTGGCCGGACAAGACAACAATAATGCTTCTGTTGTCAATTTCCTTGACCAAACCACATTAGGTCAAATTCCGAAACATAAATTGTCCCCAGTTGTAAAGGTGGTTTGCGGCTCTGTATCCTCTAGTTCTGCCAGAATGGTTAGATAAGAATAAAATTATTTGTAAATTGTTAAATGATTTGTGCTAATATATCAATGATAACTTTGTTTATAGTTGGTAAGTGTCCCATACTCCAAGAACAAGCTACAGGATTTTAAAGTCACTAGTTCTGATGACGTCAGAAGAAATTGCTTTCTCCATGACAGATTTATTGAAGATGTTCAGCATTTTGCTGCGAACACTGAAAGACCCAATCCTCCTGAAAAACTAATGTCTGTTCTGTCCTTTCTTGTAGAAAGCTTCACTGTTGTGTCTACAGTTCAGTCTCTTTCCAGGCGAACGCTGAAGTATTTGTACTCCTCCATCACCACTGTGCACTCATCACAGTAGCACAGTTCTGTACCATAGTGAGAATGAAGGTAACACTAAATCAGATTTGTTGGTTGTATCATTCAGCAAAGTTTTGACAAGTTGTTGGTCAAGAATAAAACCAGAAAGGCAAAGATTTAGATTCAATGCACACACTTGTAGCTAATGGAGGAGCATAGGCATCAAATTTCTGCACTCTAATTTAGGTTTTTGAGTTTACACTTCAGAAACAACGCTGCTGTGCCACAGCCATTTGTGTCGGTGATGTAATGCCGGTAAAGTTTCAAGGTCGGGTGTCTATATATGCATCTGTTCGATAGGGAGGCAGTGTGACGGTGTAAGCATGTTTACATGTAATAGATACGTTATGCACAAACATCTCTTACCATTTCTCAGCTCACAAACTGCTCTGCACGTACACCACGTAGGCTGTTGCCATGGCAGCGGCATGCTCCACATCTATAGTGTCTCCTTGTCTCTCACTTGTGTTATCCAGGTGTCCCAGTACTGAGAAATCCATACTCCTGGCCCTGTTTCCCTGTTTGTAAGCAGCTTAAAGGTCTCGGTATTTCTGAGTCTGGGTGTCTCATGATCCTAAGCCTTTTTACTACTTCCCGTCAGTTACTGCTATATTACATTACATTATACAAGAGAGCAGCAACCTCATTCTATTTTGCCAAAGTTACTGTTTTATTAGTTGAAATACTTTTTTTCTTTTTTAATAAAAAGATATTCGGGCAGGCCTGCCATGTTGCCAGGCAGTGTAAAGAGGTTAAAGCTTTCAAGATGCAACTTATATCATCATGAGATGGTTGGTTTTCTCATAAGGGAACTGTTTAGACAGCTGACAGGAGAGGGTGTGATATCTCAGATTACATTTCCACTCTGATTTACTGCAACCATTCCTTAGACACGTACTTACATCAGTTAACAAGATTAATCCTCCATGTTTGCCTGACAGTGAGATAGATCCTTCTACCATCTTAATTTGTGGCCTTCTCACAAGGTGAAGCACACATGTTGAAGACATCCCTGCTTGTCAGTATGTTTACTAGATGGTTTGTGTGGTGTATATCCATTGGTCCATACAGGTATCTTCTAGTTATATCTATGTTCTATGTTAATATTGTGAAAATTATGTTTGCCAGGACGTTGTTTTTGTTTTTATCCTGGATTTTTAGTATTGTTCGTACCTGTGCTTTCTTAGTTGTTCTTAGTTTTTATGAGATTAGCTTTGCTTCTCCTTTATTTTAGTTCAGTCATTACTTGCTCTTATACTTAGATTTTCTCCATTCATTTTTTTGTGTGCATCATTAATTGTTGTGGTCAGATTTGTTTTCCCAGTTCACCGTTTTGTTTACTTTTCCTCACTCCCTTGTGCCATACTCTTTCTCTTCCTCAGCCTGCCTTCTGCTCTCTCCTCACATAACTGCAACCTGTTTGTAATCTTCCCCAGTCTATTGTTCCAATATTCACTCTCTCAATTTTTAACCACCTTTCATTCATTCTCTGCTGGTTTCTCCCGTTTAACTCCATCCACACGGTTCCCATGTCTTCCTGCTCTTTGTGTCGTCCTGGTAGTTTTTCTAAGTTCTTGTTTTTTTGATATTTTCATTTGATCATTTATCATCTATTGCTTCAGCCTTGTCTGCATTTGAGTCCCCACCAAACAACACATCACGACAGGATAATTTTTTTCATAGTCCATTGTTGGATTCACTCCTCCCATTCCGCTAGGGGGCTCTGTAGATGTTTTGCATTGGTAGTGGAGGGGAGGTGAAACAAGAGAAGAAACTTACGGCAGGCACCGAGACTGCCGTTAGCTGAAGCTAACAAGCTGAAGCTACAATAAAATCATATTCTACTGGCGTTCATGAGTGTTGCCCAACGTGGTGAGTTATTAATGCTGTAAGCTGTGGGGAGATGAGTTTTTTGTTATCTGTTCTAAGCGTGAGCTTGCTGAGTTTGCTAGCGCTAATTAGCCCAATGCTAGCTGTGTTTGCTGCACTGTGATAGTTGAATACCGATGTTTATTATATGACAAAGTGTACTAAGAATAAACTGCGTTATAACTGGTTATTCAAGCGTAGCTAATAAATGTATGTTTAAGTTTGTGTTCATTGAATTCTGCAATACTAAGTATTGAAGTTTTGTTTTTTCTTACTTTATTTACAGTTTAACTGGACGGCACGTCCGTGTAAAAGCACAAGGCAATAAAATTAACAACAACAACGACTATCTTATGTTCTTTGTAACACTCCATCTTAACAATGAATTGAAATTTTTAAAAGCACGGTTTCACTAAAGCCGCAACACATTTTTCAGTAAATGACTTTAAGATATGCTAAGGTATCTATAAAAAACCAGCTGTGCAACAGTATAATATGACAGTACAGAGCTTAAACAGGCTATCCCCTCTGGAAAGCTGCTCCTTAGTAAACATGCTACACATGGTTAAAAATACATTAAACTGCAGAAATGTTATGGCAGAAAATCTAATCGGTTTTGAAACATTACCTTTGCAAACCTTACTATAATTCATAAGAGAAATGGGCCCAAGCCAATCATTACACAGGTCAATTTAAGCACACGTGTATTTTGGACTGTCTTTAGCTTCTCAAACACTGTTAAATAAAGTGAGAAATGGCATAAAACCTCTTTGAGGTTTGAGAGACTAGGTTGAATTTAGGTATAACAGAAGATTTTATTATGATTAAAGTACGCATTAAAATAGACATATTTTCACACTTAAAAATAAATAAAAATGAATAAATAAATAGCAGTTGCATATTTTCAGTTGATATTTTGCATAAAATCAATCAATCAATTAAATTTTATTTGTACAGCACATTTCAGCAACAAGGCATGTAAAACAGCAATAATGTGTTAAAAACGATTGCTACTTGGATGTCAGCCTCAATGTTAATCCATGGATAAGTGACCGAATTCAAAGACAGGTTAAATAATCTTGTTTACTTGTGTCAGGGCTTGTCAATAAGGTTCATAGTGGGGGAAAAAATGCCCTACACTGATTAAACCATTCTACAACTTCTAAATTTCAAATCTTGTATGTGGAGCCACATTTTCCATACATTTGGGATAAATTGATGTAGAAGAATGCATGCATCTGCAGATGATATTACACAAACGTTCATGCAAATCAAGTCTTTGACTCTTCCATGAGTGTCCCATACAGACACCTTTCTGTCCATAGAAGGAAGTACAAGCTGGGCTGGACTATGATACCAATGAGGAAACAGGCCACTGAGATGATAGTGACTTCCTCACACACACACGCATACACACACACGCATGCACACACGCAGAAATGCACATAAACAATCAGCCTCCCCTGGGAGCTTTTTCAACAGCAGTTCATCCATCTTTCTCTGAGGACAAATGAGTTCTTTTGGTGTGACAGGGAGACAAAGACCAGACAGGGACTGACCTGCGTCACAAAACTCAGCATGAAAACAGTCCTTTATTACCCCATTCACTATTCATTCACTGCTGCTGGCTAGTTCACAGGCAGGTCTTAAACCTGGATTTACACAACTGGTCTTTGTTGTTAAGTAAGTTGCGGGCATTAAGGATACTTAAGTCTGTCTCCTAAAATGTTTGACCTTGACCATGCTGCCCAAATTTCTATGAGCTTGTCATTGGAAGATGTTTTTTTAATTATTAAATATTAAATTAGCTTTCAGAAAGCTCTGAATGTAAACAATACATCTGGAGCTCTGCATTGCCGAGACCCTCCATCTGCAAATGCATAACATGCTGAAACAGTTACACCAACAAATGAAACATAATAAACATTCTGTTCTTCAACATTCTGCATGTTTAAATATGTCTCCCAGACCTTTTTAAATAAATTCCACATGTAAGCTTAGCATAGGCTGGTATGTAAAACAAAGTAAACTATTAGTTAGCTTATGGTTTTTACATTTTTAAAGAAATTAATAGAAAGTTTTTGAATAAAAATACACCAAAATGGTTGTTTACATTACCTGCAGAGTTCTACAATACATACTTTGATGGGCCTTTGATGGACTTTTAATTGCAATTACTTGCAAATGATTGCAATTAAAATCAAATTACTTTGAACAATACTAATGTTCTTGTTTCTTTAATGATAAACCGATATTTCTCTGCAACTAAGACTGTACAGAACGGTGGTTGTAAATCAATGATCTGATGTTATTCTGACCACTGGAAACAGCACATCACTCATCAGAGATAACCTGCTGAATGTTTACAGCAATGTCTAAAAACATTATCTATAATTAGTGTTTCATGAATCTGAAAAATGAGACAAAATATCATGACATAATTTTATGTCAATATCTTATACTGCCAGTTGGCAGCAGGGCAGGACTTTCATTTTAAGCATCAATCTGCCTCTCTTTCATGTATCAGAGTCGGTATTTTAAACTCAACAGGGTTTAATAGGCTTTTGATAATGACAAGAATATTTTTGGTAGGTTTTTATTTTTCACTTTTTATCAAGGAATTGCTTGATCCGTTGCCCCAGCTACTCTCTTGGCATGTATTTTACCTTTAAAGAGAAAGCCAGTGAAATGGTTTTAGCTGTAGGTTTTACTTCCTTTTTGCAAAGAATTTATTGGTCTAAGTTCTTTTGAAGCCTCTGAAACCACTGCTTTTTTTTTGGTCAAACTTTCATTGGTTTGTTATGCAAGTTTCAGCCCAGACAAAAAAAACGTCTGTCAAGTTATTTATAAGATGCAACAGTTAAAAGTCCTGATATAAGTCCTCACAAATTGCTCCAGTGTTTAGAGAACAATTATAAAAAAGACCAAATGTTCAGATAAGGCCTCATTCCATTCTGAAAGGGGATAAAGATGAGCACTTAGCCAGTCACTTTTCTTTTCAAGCTTTTATTGTTTTATTACTTACTGTCAGTTTAGCAAAGCAGCACAAAAAGTTCAGAACAAAATGTGCCGGCTGTTGACCAAATCGGTGACTTTCATACCTGGGTAAACACTTCAGACTTTACTCAAACCTCTTAAGCGTTAAGTGTTATACAGTATGTGATGCTGGATTGTGCAAGGTGTCCTGCAGTTTGAAGAGGAGCTAGTTTTGCTCACTCAATCTGTAAGAAGAGTCTGTTCTTGGAAAAGACGTGTAATGCTCTCTATTTTGGAAAAAAGAAATTGATGACTAGCGTTTGCTTAATACTTGAATGTGTAGGTTATTAAACATCATACTGGCTCTCTGACATGTCCATCACCAACATATTGACATATTTTTTAGTATTAAGAATAACTAAAGAGCTGCTTATTTTTGATTTTTTTTTTTTTTTTCTGCAATTTTTTGTGTAATGTTTTTATCAAAAATAACATCATGGCAAAGGTCTTTATCAAACCTTGTTGACTGAAGGGCAAAAAACAGCTTAGTAAAACACTAACTCATCTCATACCAAGTGAAAAGTTTATTTTATTAAAATTAGTTTTGAGCATACAAAGGGACTACTGGATTATTCTTGCTCCTCAATAAACTATTTTGTGCCGATGTAAGATTATTTGGTAAATTCCTAAAAATCATTTTCTCAGATATATTATCAGTTAATTCTGTCTCTTCTTAGTCAGGATGTGAATTGAGCATTTGTATTCCATGTTAACTGTCCAAACATACAGAAAAAATGCTCCTTTGATAATCTGACCTGTTTTGCCAGTAGCGGCTTGTCTTTCTCAAAACATTATCCACGCTTCTCTGAAAAATCTCGACTGTGGATCAGTTGTTTTCAGTGAAGAAGCATTCCAGTGAAAAGCAGGCCCCCACTGTTGAGAGTGCAGCAAGACTTGAAAGAAATGTAGAAAGCTTTAAATGGAATACTCTTGTGTTGTCAACACAGGTGTCCCAAAACAAAAGATGAATCCTTTTGTGCGATCTGAACGTTTATGTTTTTTCTGGTTTAATTAAAAGGGTTGGGGTTAATCAGTTTAATTGTGCCTGAACACTGAGTCTCGCCTGGAAAGAGGGCAGTGTCAAGCTCATTATAAACACCCTGCTTCTTCATGGGTGATTGTCCAGGGGTCGTGTTTTACTCTCTTCAGCTGTTGGTTGAATGTTTGTCTCTCATTCTCACACCATCTCTACAAAGCGTGTTTATGACCTCCCAGAGACCTGTTGTTTAATTTTCCAGTTTGATATTGTAGTTGTGATTCAGAACAATGATTCTTTCAAAGACATGTCCCCAGAATGCGTCTGCACTCTGCCCTAATAAAACAGCAGCTGACCAGGCTTTACTATGTGCAATTGTCCCAAGTTAGTCATTTGTGGTCCAACTTCAGTTTTTTTCCCCCCACCAACTTTCACGATCAATATATTTTTTTCTTTTTCGTAGCTTTACACATGTAAAAAATTTTTTACAAGCATAAACTATAATAAAAAATATAGAAAAAAATTGATAATTATGAGCAATTGTCCCTTTGTTGCTGTTTGTGTGACTTTAAATATAATTGTTTGACAGTTTTATCATTTACACTAGTGCAATCAATCGAATAAAGTATTTAATTGCATTAAATCACAAGCGAGTGTGATTTATCATACACTCTCTTAGCGCATCAATCAAGATTCATTGCAAATTAATCACAGAAGTTTTGAAACTTAAGGATTACATTAAGGAAACAAAATATAATAATGAATTAAATGTTGGGTGAGCAGGACAGATGTAAAAGGGTGAACATGGGCTCATTTTCATGTCTGTCGCTTTTGTATTCATTGTTTTTCATTTTTTTCAAAGTTTCTCTTTGCTTCAGTATTGAATAACAGCATGCAAAATTATGCCAGGCTGCTTTTTTTTGTCTGTAGTAAAGTAAAATCATTTCTGAGGTTCTTCCCGTTTCTGCCCTTCCGAGCCGTAAAAAAATAAAAAATACATTACCAACATCACCAACCCTCTCCACTATCCTTCTTGTAACACAAAGACAGGCAACAACAAGATGGAAATAAAGATCGCTTGTAAATATCACTCTAGTTTTACTTATTGGACCAATTGCAACATGTTAAACCTAACAGCCAATATTAATAATTAACATTGGTTAATACCAATGAGGATAGCAATATATCATGCCTCATACAGAAATACCTGAAACAGAGAGCAAAATAAGGCTCAAACTACCAAAAAAAATAAATGCAGAAGCCTGTGCCTTTAAAAAATATGGCATTAAAAGGAATTTGCATTAGTGTGCAATTAAAATAACCCAATGCAAATATAAACAGATGAAAAAAGTCAAATAAACTTTATTTTAAAGTTTATCATTCAATACATTTTATCAGAAAAATGAAAATAAAGGATCTTAATCAAGCTACTTCTGTTCCATGTATATCTTATAAAATACTTTGATATAAAAGGGAAAAAATTACACATCTTTCTTATGCTTGAAGACTTTTCATATTACTTCCTTTCATCTGCAGTTAATTAAACTGGATCATCTATTGCCACTAATTGATGGACACTTTATTCTTCTGTTGCAAGTTCCCACCACTTCTCTTTGAAATGGAAGAGATGAGGGAGGTTGTCAGACCAAGCGAGATTCCCTTACAAACTTGATTTATTTCTTAACGGAAAGTAACTGTTGCATAATATTTAATACATATTTTTACTTTGTGTCATCAGTAAATCGCGTCATTGTTGTATAATTCATGGCATCCTTCACATGAGATGATAAACACAGCTAAGCTCTCATTTTAGCGCATGTGACCTCTGCTATCGCCAGAGGGGCCAAAGTAGAAGGCTTGGTGGGCCCAGCTTGTGGTTTTAATGTATTGGGTCACAGTTGACTGTGTTACTGTTTACACATACCATTTAGTCTCTTGTATGCAATAAGCAGGACACATTATAAGTATTAGTTTCAAAGATCACTTACAAACACTTGAAATACATGAAAAGTCACGGATTCTCAAAATATTCATGACTACATAAATATGGTATTATGTCTGTCATGTGCTTTAGATGCACAAAGGTCATGACCTTTGTGGCCTGCTGTGAGTTGTGTTTATTGAAACTGGATCATATTGTGACATTGATGTCTCTTCTTTTTTTATAAGTCCCCACTACACAATAGATTAATTAGTTTCATTGAAGTTCTCATGAAAACTTAGGGTTAGTCTTAAGAAGATCAATAATCTTGGTCTAAAGTTATGCTTTTTAATGCTTTTTTTCTTCTTTTTACATTTCATCATGTTAATACATGTGAAGTACGAATGAAAAGTATTTTTCAAATGAAAAAAAAAAAAATTCAAGATTTTTGATAGATGATCTAACAATAGTAGAGGTAGTGTCTTAGCTTTCCGTGATTGTTACATTTCCATATGCTATTTTGTTTGAAGTTGAGGGAATGGCTTAAAAAACTCTGTAGAGTCTGAACCTGAAGCAGTTTTTAGTTTGAAAAACCAACATTGATCTGCAAATCAAGGGTTTGAAGTCTATAAGCCATAAAACAGGAGAACTATCATAGTATATAGTCTGAAATGATAAAAGTAAGTGGGGTTCCTTAGTCAAAAGGGTCATCATTCAAAATGTATCTTCATAAAGAACAGAATAGCATTTTTATTTGTCCATTAGCTTTTACTTGTCGGGGTCTGCAGCACTTGTGGGTGGGCAAAAAAGTAGAACAAATTAAAATTAAATAGATGCTTTGTAATAATTAAGAGCAACCAGACTGCATATCTAAACATACCCATGATTTTCACTGCTATGTGTCACATCACGGCAACATAAACAGCATTCACAGTATGACCGGGAACTACAGCTCACTGTTTAATCATTCCAGTAATCAGGTCTGTCTCATTGACTGTTCCTGTCCGGTAGCACTGACTCGCTACTTTGCGGTGTCGCATGTATACAACTCAGGCACATTCACCTCCAGCAATGTACTCCAGTCCACAGGTCTGTGTTTTTATTGGCTGCCTCGACAACACCTTGCATCATCAGGAGAAGCCAGGAATACATCTGAGATCGTGCTGTATGTGCGAGTCTGACATAAGTGTGTGTACACTTTGTGACAGATGTGGGTAGAGGTGCGTGTTTGTTTTCAGGGCCGAAGTGACAAATTTCACAACTTTCCACCAAAAACCGCCTGTTCTCCTGCTCTCCTCAGATCTGCTTGTTGTTTATGTGATGCGACTTGGAGACAAGGTGACGTCACCTGCAACATAGGTTCTATATCATACAGGTTACAACAAGCATGTGTGTGTGAAAGCATAAATCACTATGATATAAATCAGCTTACTCCCTACATAACACTGATATGTCAGAGGAAATAAAACAGCTTGTTTTTAATTGTCGTGGAGACCAAACCTGATTTCCTCACACCCCCCATTCAACAGAATTATTTGGAAAAATGAATTTAGACTTCATCATTTTAAATTGTTTTTATATGCAAGTTAAGTGAAGTGGTGTACATTTTGCGGCGTTCTTATTGTATGTTTCTCTATGAACAAACATAGATAAAATGAAACATTTAAAACTGTCAGCAGAAAAGAGTCAAATTAAAAAGAATGCTGAAACCAAAGCTTCAAAAAAAACTTTGCAATAATAAAGGCACACTTTGTAAACTATTTTGTGTTTTTTTGTTAAGCATTAAATATTCCTCTACATTTTTATTTGTGGTTGAGCTACTTTAATCTGTTTTACTCAAAGACATATCAATAAATAATATAAGCTAAATGTTTTCATTCATCAATTTTCAAAATATGAAACTCAAATATTAGAAATTTAGCATTAATATATTTTTGTTTTCTTGTGTTAATTTGATAATTATGAGTTATAAGTAATGAGTTGAACCCAAACTTCAGCTTTTCACATGAAACCTTTAAAATATTTCTGAGCATGACGCTTAGGTGAAGTCATGGGGAAATTCATATTTCTGTATTATCAACCTTCAGCTAATCTGCATTATTTTTGTCTTTTAACTTAAGTTCCCCTAGACAATAACTTACAGATTCTGTTGTTGTACATGTCAGCCAGGTTTCTTTAACTATGAAAAACATATTGAGTTGCAACAGAATTTAATTTCCACTTGTAAAAATTTATATTTGATTCAAACTGATTTGAATTGTTTGTGCCCAATTACGTGCTACTCATTTTCCAACACCAACAAAAGCACAAAAGTCAAATCTTATCAAAAATATGCCAAGATTTAACTAGAGGCATGATTGATTACATTCATCCATGCATGATTTTGTGCATTTTTTTAAGAAAAGCTGATAGCTTATCTTTGTTAATATAGCTGAACTCTTATTTGTAGATATTATTGAACTTTTTGGAAACTAAGCAATTTCCAGTCCTTTTCTTTTATTCTTGGAAATTTGTTCTTTGTTTTTTTCTATGTGGTATGTGATTGATGAGTTGGCTACAGCAAAAAATCCTCAGACATGCAGTAAGAAATAAAAAAGGCTGCTAAATAGACTCCATTCTTACACTGGAAACTTGTTGCGTAAGAACTGAGCTTATTATTGTAACGTGTTAGAAAGACAATCTAACACCATTACTAAAGTGGTTTTCTTTGTTTCTATGACTTCTAATTTATAAGTCATTTCGTGGTTCTCTGAACAACTTGAATACTTACATAATAATCAGTTGCTGGAATCTCAAATTGGCTTATTTTTTGAGTTTGGAAATGGTCCTGTTTTCTTTTATAACTGGCCCCATGCCTCTGTTTCTTATTTTCTTTCTAGTGGCTGATTGCAATATATTCAGGCTACACATGTTACAAAAATGTTCCTTCCTTTTACTTGTTCATTTGTAATTTGGAGACAGCATTATATAGATGTGATTCTCTGAGGACATGCTTTAAATTGCTTTACATTACAGTATTCATGTTATCAGCTCTAATTTCAGTTGCCAGTAAAATTAAACCTTTTCCCCACAAAGTTGGAATCCATTTTTAGTCAATGCCAAAATGTACGATTTTCTATAGGAAACACACACATGTTTTAAATAAATTTGCCACCCATTCAGCTAGCTTTTTAAAAATCATCGTATTTGATAGCAAAGGCCAAATCTGCACTAGAACTATATCTGTCCATAGTGAGTCTTGTTCTGCTCAGCTGGCCTCTGTCTCTAAGCTGCTGCTGAAGTGCTTAAAGTGGACTTTTACAATTAACTAAATGTCAATAGTGGTTTTATTGATCGGTTAATATGCCTTTAGTCATGCTAACTTCACTCTTGTTTTTTTCAGATTTGTGTTAGCTGTCAAAGTGTTACTTCTGTAAGTGGGATATTTTCTTCACCTTAGCAATTAAATCTGACTTGTAATGATTGAATGCCAGATCCTACTAGACAGATTTGTTGCCTTTTGTATTTTATTAACTCTTCTGTCTGCTCTGCAGGCTGATTATGTAATTCCTGTCATCAAAATGCTGCAGACAGTCACCACAGTTCATCACTGAAGCCATTTCTGAACAGTTTGTGTCTTGTTTCCATTATATTGGACCACATAGAAAATGTATGACTTGTAAATGATCAATATTGTCCGATAGAATACTTTAGATCCCCTTCTTTGCATATATATATATATATATATATATATATATATATATATATATACAGTATATATACACCATGAGATGAGTAATGTTAGCTAAACATTAAATATAAAAGTTAGATCTAGTATGGTTATTCTGAGATCCAGTTTTTACTGAAATAAGAGTACTGAAATGACACACTACACTCGTCAGTGTCATAAACAAACTGCCATGCCAAGTACTTACCCAACGCAAAGCTCTTCATGCCTGCTGGCACATATTCCTGCATCTCCTTGCCAAGGGAGATTCACAGATCAGCTGTGGCAAAAGAATCCCTTCACCTATTTGTGTGTGTGACTGTGTGCTTGTAGACCCACAGGCCATAAGGACAGTTTGATTTTACTTTAGATTTTGTTCTTCAAAAGGCTCTGTAAACAGAAAACATGGCAATATTTCTGCATCTTCTCAGAAGAACTGACTAACCCCAATGCCAAAAGCAATTTACAAAGACCACATAATCTTTTACCAGAAGTTTTCTTTCTTTAAACCAGATCTCGGAGTGGTTAACAACCTGCCTTTGTCTAGGAGTGCAAAATATACGAGCCACTGACTTTTTGCAAGACAACGGGCAGAATATAAAAGAACTTAACAACTATGAAACACTCCAAAACTGTGATGTAAAGTTACCTTTTAGAATCAAGGATTCACTTTGATATTTTTTGAAATTGTTTGGGTTTACTGTCTTGCTTAACACTGATAATTATCTGATTTGGAAATATGCTGTAAATTAGATCATTTCTGACTGCAGAGATCATTGATTGCTTGAGCTTTTGAAAGTATCTTTTAAAGTCTGTCTGTCAGTCATCCCTGGCTTTTTCCAGTTACACCATCCTTTTCTTAAACAACATAATTACAAATAAGCTCAAAAACATATATTTCTTAACAGAAGAAAACAATACAAGTTTGACATTTGGCAACAAGAACCAGAATTGTTTTAAATTTGTCTTGAATTTATCCAGTTTCTTTATTTTCATATGAAGCCAATTCCTTTTGTTACTCATTTTAACTCATTAAGTAATATTAAGGAATTTTTTTAAATTACTGTGCCATTCAACTGAACATTTTAGTAAACTACATCATCAAAGTTACTAAAATAGAAAGGAACCAATTAAGTATCAGTGCTTCTACTCGTTGAACCTGTTCAGATATTCTTGCAGCCACAAATAATAAATGGGATTTGTTTTGATAGATGAACACACCTATCACAATGTTTATGTGCATGAGAGGGCAGGGAACAGAATACAAATGCACGCCACATTTTTATTTAAAATAAATTTTTTTGTTGAACATTTCTGTTTTCTTTTTTCCACTTCACAATTATGTGCATTGTGACCAATGCAAGGTACCACAAAACCATAGGGAAAAAAAAAACAGAATCCAGTAAAGATTGTGCTTTTAAAATAAGAAAATGTAAAGAAGCTCAAGGGCTATGAATGCTTAGCATTTTATAGGCATTGTTAAAAAGTCAATTTACACATAGAAGAACTAGTACTTGTAAGCATTTCCCCTATACCTCAGAGTATTGTTACATTAAGTTGGTAGTGTTGTGTTTCCAACTCACCACTTCACATTAATGGGGCTCACTTCCTTCTTTTAGTAAGAGGGAAAATGTCTTCGTAGAAAAGGGTATAATTGTTTATAAAGTAAGTTTCCTCTTCCCGTTTTGCTATCCATGCTATTTGTATCCATGCAGTGCTTGCTCTTAAGATTTGATTTTATTAAAGCTGTTTTCATTTTCACAGATTTGCACTGTAGTTTTATTTATGGACTGGAAGCATATAAGCTTAAAATTGAAAGGTATGTCAATCTGTGTTATGAAAGCTGAAGGCCGATAAAATGAACAATATGTTTATTGGTGCTATTTAGTTCTGATATGACTCCAATAAACAAAAATATTTACTCCAGGGTGATTGATAAAAGTAAACAAGCCCTACTGAATTCATTGCCAGTTATTTTCCTAATTTGTTTTTGTGTCCAACTCCATGCCTGGTTTTGACTGCACCCCGCCACAGAAAGAGAGAGCAGGTTTAGAAAGCTGGAAGCCTGCACTCTGCAAGTATTTGAATTATGCCATTGACGTCAGCACAGTCATAAAGTAGACGGCTGCCCTTCCCTGAAGTATTCCCCTGCCAGCAGGCCTGCTCAGCCCTGTGCAGATGGATTCAAACGCGCTCTGCTTCACAGACAGGATCTTTTGTTTGGGTATTTGTGGAGCTTTTCCCCCCTCTAACACATGCCCTGTCACAAAAAAAACACCACCATTACTCTGTTCTCTTTGTGTAAGTGCACGAAAAGTATCCTTTGCAAAATCAAGTCAACAATAAAATGGAACCAAAAAAAGCCAAATCATGATTTAACTAATCAGCAGAATTGTAATCAGTTTATCTATTTTCTTTTACTTTTTTCAGCAAATATATTTAGGTTATAGATGATAATACATAGTCATTTACTTGAATATTTTGAAAACATGTTTTTTTTTTTAATTTCCATTTTGTCAGAATTTTCAATTTGGCAGAAATGAATACTCATCATTAGCCTTATTTAACAGTGCCAATAGCATACAATGACTGGCTGTTAGAAACATGCATCTGTTTTACTTTTAGTCCAATTGTAGCTTTCATTATATTTAAATAGTTTTGATGGTGATTAGCTGAAAGTCTCTCATGTCTTAGCTATTATTGCTTCTCGATCCAAAACTGTTTTCCTTTACCAACAAGTTCTCTTTATCAGTTCAACATTTCTGATCCTGATAACTATACTAGTTGTTAGGCTGTTCTAACAAGTCAACAATAGTTCTAATAGTGTCACCAGGTGACATGGATGCAAAATGTTTTCTTTCCTGGTAGGAAATGAAAGTACATTGGAGTGAAATGGCAAAATAAAATAGAGAAATGAACTGCAAAAAGGACAACATTTACCAATAGTTGCATCTGAATCACACACTCATGGTTATGATTTAGATGCAGTGAATTTGGCTGAGGGCACAGAAGTTGTCTTACAATCTGAAAGTTGTGGTATTTATTCCAGCCTTCTCTTGCAACATGTCAATGTGCCTCCAGGCAAGGCAGGCACCAAGTTGCCTAGCGATTTGTGTATCTGTGTTTGAAGGTCGTACACAGTGCGACTGGTTCTAGTGTAAAGCACTTTGAGTGGTCAGTATGACTATAAAAGTGTTATATAAATGTACAAATTTTACCATTTACATGCGACCTCAGTTGCAGCTGCTTCTAGCAAAGCTAGAAGTAAAAGTGTTTTGGACAATAATATGCTTCTCTTAAGATCAGCTGAGCTAGAGACAACAATTATTAGGGCAATTTGTGTTTTTATTACTATGAAATTTACTATTGTAAGTAGAAGTTTAAGAGAAAATTCAAAGCCATTCAGTTCACTCATTGCTTTGGCTCCAGCTAACGGGGTTAACCA
Source organism: Xiphophorus couchianus (assembly GCF_001444195.1). NCBI lineage: Eukaryota > Metazoa > Chordata > Actinopteri > Cyprinodontiformes > Poeciliidae > Xiphophorus > Xiphophorus couchianus. The sequence goes on from NC_040236.1 coordinate 29,100,702, forward strand.
GATAACACCAACAAAGCTTGCTCTGGTAGCTTGCTTGCTTGTGTGTGTGTGTTTTATCTGTCCAAGTGTTGGAAATTAAAGTAAAAAAAACCCATAAAGCTGAGTGAAAGGAAATGATATGCAGGGGAATGAAGATAGTGGGGGGGAGACAGCTCAAGGACAGTGTATCACTCACCAGGTCTACTGGGTAGTTGTTGATAGGTCGGAGAACCTCGCTGACGTCTGTGTTATCAGAGAGAAAGAGATGAAGAGCCAAAACTGATTTGTTCTCTCTTTTACATCAGAACACGATGACCATCCAGATAGCTGCAAGAACTGCATGTAACACCCTGAGAATCTTGCCTTAAACCTCAGAGAACCTTCAGACTCTGTGCTGTCAGACTGTCTCTGAACAATATTCACTGATCACATTGTCACATTTACATCACAAATGTGTCTAATCCCTGTCTGTGTTTGCTGATGTTGTGTACCTATCAAAGTCATTAAATCAATGAGAATGTTTCTTACAAGTATTCACTGCGATGAGAAAGTATTTGATGAATCTAATGATTTTATAATGTTGAAAAGGAGAAGGCTGGAGCAGAGCATGAACTCTGGGTTGAACCCTTATTTTCCATGTACAGTAACCCTGACACCCATCTGACAATGTGTACACCTATTGTGTATTTTGCATGTTGACTTTTCCAACTCCAATTTTGGAGCTTGTTGAAGATTGTAGGCCTGAAAACTACTATACAGATTAGTATTGCCTGAAATACTCAGACAAACCAACCTGGCAGCAGCAGCATATGTTTAATGTCAGTTAAATAAAAATAAGTCAGTAAAAGACTGACTGGTGCATATCTAGCCCTGAGAGGAACCGTTTAGGATTCTGATTTCATTTTTTAGTATTACAAAGCTCATTTCATTTTAAATCTATGTTTCTATAAAAAAAGAGAAAATATATAATAAGTGGTTTCTTTGAACCTACATCTTCAGATGCAGAATATGAAAATATCAGCATATGGGGGAGAGGGGGTGATCACTTAACACACTCAAATCAAAACACTTGACAACCCTGGAATTAAATTTAATGGTTTTTGGAAAGACATCTATTATCAGTAACCTCTCTCTTTAGACCCATTGTCGTCAGTGTTTCTTTCATTTTGAAACATACCCTAACAAATGTAAGGACAAGAAAGTATTTTTTTTTAAGCTGTGATCTCTGCTTTTCTTAGATGTTTGGTTGTCTGCTTTATGTCAGTGTAAACGTAAGAAGAGGAGGTACAAGTGAGACTCAAAATCACACACATGTGAAACAGGATGTCTGATATTTTACCAAGTCAAACTTGAACCGAATGCCCCCTTTTGCTACAGCAGGCACGTCACACAGTCTTTGCTGCAAACAACTCTGAACATTTCCTGCCATGAGCTCATAGAAAATACACTTCTTGTCAAGTCAATTTAATTCAATCTCTGTTTTCTGTGTCTGTTGTTTGCCGTGAATGAACAAATTAGAAGAATACTAGGAATTGGGGGATTTATTGTTCCTGGCAGACATGAAAAAAAGCTCGCCCAGAGAAATTGGGTAAGAAAAAACTAGCAGAATATATAGATTCAATCTGGCTAAATCTGACAGTTTTTTTCAACAGAACTGAGCTGTTGGTAGTTCGAATCATTGTTAAAGATAATAAGCTGGTAGCTTTTAGACTAAGTCAAATATGCAAGCATGTTTTTTTTACAAAAAAAAAAAAAATTGTGCGCTCTTATTGTGTGTTTTGCAGTGCTGCTTCTGCAGGGTCACCACATTAAAGAGCCACCAGCATGTACCAGCACTACATCCCAGAACAATAAATTTAGTCATTACAAGCTTTTATCAGAATCCCTTTTCTCCATTACAACCGCATGTGGAGTCATTATTTCCCTCCCTTCTGTTTTTCAGTCACAACCACAAAACAACATACTCTTGATGCCATCTAATGACACATGACTCCAAGTCTTTGTAGATCAGATAAATGAATGTTAACAAAACGCAGACCAGTGATGTCATTTTGTTGCTTCAGAACTAGCTTTGCATAAATATTCTGTCTAATTGAATATTTCACAGTCATGTCATATCAGGTCACGTAAAAACCACAATACGCATCACTTCTGCCCACGCTTTCCAAAATTATTTCTGACAATTCTCTAAAACGTGTGAAAACTGAGCAGGTGAAGTCACATTGTCAAGAACAACAGCCTTCTGCTTCCCCTCACAGATTCTGACCTTTGTTAGTAAGTGTTGTGCAACCACATTGGCGGTTTTTCTGTTTGTAACACCTTTTTCTGGCGTTGCTGCCACTTACCAGCAGGTCAAAAGTTATAATTTCTGTGTAAGGGTGACAACGGTTCACCCGAAATGTTGCATGTAACTAAAAAAAAAACAAAACACAATTGACACATGTTTGTTCAGTAATTAAACTGAATATGGGAATACAGATTAAGATGCTTCCCCCTGTTTATACCTTCTCGGTTTATAAATGTGTCTGCTTGCATGTGTCTGTAGGCCTTCTCTGCTTATAATAAACTATCGAACCAAATTATAGATTTTGACTCCAGGTCCTCTATAGTCTGTATTGACTGTGACATCACAAGCAGATGAAGGCACTAAACTGCCTCTCAAGGGTAAGGTGACATGCATTTGTGTCACGTTTACAATAATGTGTGAGTCTAAAGTCTTCTCCTTGAATAATGTTTTGGATCTACATTCACATGTAGCAGTAATAATGTCTCCCATAGCCATAAATAATAAAAAAAAAACATCCACTGTACATACTCGCTTTATTTATTATGGGTTGAAGAAAGGTTGGTGGCTATGTCCAAGAGTAAATGGGCAAGAGATAGGGTCCATCACAGCGCAACACAATTTACAAATAATTACGTACATATGCTCACAAAGCTTAAGACCTGTTTCTGATTGTAGCGTATAATTTGGAGACAAAGGGTAAATCCACCTAATATTTCACTACCTTGAGCATCTTACTCTGCTCTAGTTTAAAAGTAATGGGACTAGATTATTCCACAACCTTTATTTAATTTGTGAGCATTCGATAAAGGGCTATATTACTGTTTTTTTCTCTCTCTGAACTACACTTGAACTTGGCCAAGCTTTACTACAAGCTTTACTCTCCAAACCCAGGCTACAGTAGTGTAGTTTCCACTAAAAGTTTTATAAATCACAAACTTGGTTTTAGATATTCTGCTATTAGTGTAGAATAATCTAGTTTGGGTTTAAAAAGTGTAAGTCTTGCTGTTTTCAATCTGGAGAAGATGCTCAAGGTTGTGAAAAATAAGGTAGAATTGCCCTTTAGTCCTTCCTGAATCAGAAGCCTGCAACCCTGGTCACATACTCACACATAACAATTTAACGTGGACACCAGTAGGGCTGCATAACATGTTACAAACGCTCTCATAAGCCATTTTATTATGTATTCATGTAAATTACCACATATACTGAATTACTCAATCACTTGGTAGAAAATTAGTGTATCTGGGCATCTTGACTTGCTGAGCACAAGATTAAGAAAGAAAGGGGCTTTAAATGTGACATGGTTACTGTTGTCAGACAGGCTTGTGTGAATATTTCAGAAACTGTAATGTGCTTCTCAACTCTGAGGTTTACAGAGAATGGTCTGAAAATGAGATAATATCGAGTGAGCTGCAGTTTTGTGGACAAGATGATGTCAGAGGAGAATGAGCAGACTGGTTTCAGGGTAGTGCAAGAGCAGTTCAAATAATAACTCAATACAACTAGGCTGTGTGAAACACCACCTGACATGTCAAGTTTTGAAGTATATGTGTAATAGCAGCAGCAGACCACACCATTGACCATTCCATCTGCTAAGAAAATGAAATGGAGGCTAAAAGTTACACCAAAGTTGAACAATTACAAATTGGAAAAGTGTCGCCAATCTGTCTCAATTTCATTCCACATTTAGGTGGTCAGATCAGAATTTGATATGAACATAATCTGTCAACATGAATTCATCCTTCCTCATATCAATGGTTCAGACTGCTAGTGATTTGCAATCGATCTGTTGAAAAGGTAGAACCCACATTGAATGAGGTGAAATACTTCCAGATATGAAAGAGAAAGTATATATTGTACATTAAACACATCTAGAGGAATTGCAACTTGTGAGACACAGTAGATGCAGTTAATTTACTATATTAAGGATTATGTTGGCACTCATTTCATTTTCATTAAACAATAGGTGTTTTTAGTACTTCATTTTATTTCAAAGTAATCTTCCACTAACCTGAATGTAGGCTACTGATTGTAAGTAAAATGAGCACAGAGGTGTTTTTTGTGGGTATTTTGTGTAATTTTATCCAGTTGGTGAAACAAAGGGAAACTGAAACAAAGCGCGCTGACCTCATATCCCTCGTTATCCTCCCTCCCTGTCTCTTCATTTTATTAGCTCTGCCTCTCTCAGCTGGAAAGTACATGTCTGTGTCTGTGAACACAGTAATTAGACCTTTCAGCAGATGTAGAAGTGTGTGTGTGTCGACTGTACATGTGTTTGTGTGTGGGTTTCCTGTCTGCCCCAGTGGGACACTCACTGTAGGTCTGAGTGCTGATCAGAAAGGTCCTTGTGTTGGCTGGAGGCTGTGGAAATCCCCTCCGCTACTCGCATGCCTTCGTATGTGTTCATCACTTGGACATAATTTCATTCAGTGCATCTGATTGCAAAATGTAAATGAATAATTGTCTAAAATTCACCAGTTACAATGTGTTTTTAAAAACACTGAGACACCACAGACCTTCTTCTACATGGTGTTTGTTTAAAATAACATTCTTAGAGTTTCTCCTCTTTGAGGATTAAAATATGTTTGGAACAGTTTCAGTCAACAGGTCTTTGTATTTCTTTTGGCTGTATGACTTCACATCTCAGTACACTTCAACTTCGCCGTATTGTACTGCAGAGGGGGGAGAAAAGTAGAAATTAAATTAAATTAAATGAATCACAAAATGTCCTGAAAAGACGACTTCATCTGGTAACAGGAAGCTGAACATATCGCAGCAAAGATGCTCCATCTTATCCTTCTTGTTCTGTTTTTCAATGTCAGCTGCATTATTAAATATTGGTTGTGTTTTGGTTAAGATAAGGGTCTGCTTATTCTACAAGGAATACACATGGAGACTGTTTGCCACTGACAGGTAAATATTTGTGAAGTCTTGTTAAAGTTTAAAGCTGTGTAACAACAACTGTTCTGACTTCCACACCTCTAGACATCACCTCTAGATATAAATAAATTATTGCAGACAACAGAAAGGCTTCTTAAGGCACCTTTATAATTCTATCAAATAAATGACTAAAGAATCCAACACATTGGAATAAATCAGAGCTTTTTTTCAAATGTTAGGTTTAGCACAGCTGATATGTATTCTTTAATAATCATGTAGAAAGAATTACATCTTGTAATATTGTGCATTTTCACATTTTGGGTGTTTTAAAATTGAAAAGAGTTGGTAAGCTATACTTTGCCTATGTTGTAATTTTAGTTGGATATTATTATGGATGCCTTTTCTCATAATCTGAATATTTTCTGTATTTGTAGATTACAGCTATTCATATTAAAATGACTCTGTAACTTTCTGCCCATTTTGAGATTTTCAGAAAATGTTGTGTGTATCTCTATTTTTGTTCTCATAGCTTTAACTTAAAGCTGTGACAAAACACTGAGTTTGTTAACCAGTTAGCCACACTTTCAAAACTACTTACAAATTATGTAAGTTACACTGATAGAGCTAATTTAAAGTTTTTGCTAGATATAAAATAGAAAAGCAAAAAAGGCAGTCTTGCCTTTTATAAATCAAAAGATCCCATGATCTTTGAAAAATAAACCACCTCAAAGACACTGGAAATACTGGAAAGCAAAATCTCAGATAGGTGTAAACCATTTGAACATCGGGCGCTGGTGGTGTGAAAGTAAACACATGCACACATACACAAACTGCCTCTCCTTTTCTCAATCCCCTGATCAGAACGAGATAGGCCAGCTGGCAGAGTGCCAGGTGCCTCTCGTGTTTGGGAGAGCAAACAGGCTCGCGTCTTTGATGGCTGAGAGATCAGAGCAGGGGACAGATTCTACGCGGCTGCGCTAAGGTCGCCGCTGTCCAACCCGGTTGCCATGTTGTGCTCTGCAGCTAGGAGACCCAGAGTGTAAACAGCGCTGGGGCGTCGGATGCAAGTGTGTGTGTGGGTGTGTGTGTGTTCGTTCCTTGGACCCAACCAGCAAACTCGCTTTGCTTTCCAAAACACCCTCTCCAGATTTGATTTATAGCTGTATAGTTAGAAGAGAAAGGATTGAAATAATAACATTAATTTCTATTGCATGCATTATTTTTATTTTCATTTCTAAGTTTTGTAGTTCTTCAGCTTATTGTTATACCACAGGTTTATAAAATTATTCTCTTTAGCATGTTGGCTTGGAATATAAAAACATTGTTGCATACTAATGAAATGAGCAGGGACTGGTTGTAAAGTTATGGTGTCAAAATGGCTAACATTTTTTATCACAAGGCTCATGCAATTCAAATTCTTTTAATAAATACCAAAACGTCCAAAAATTTTCTCTGGCTGTAAGGGGCATAGAGTAACTTGGTGCTCTCCCTCCCCAACGTGTTGCTGCAAACTAGTCAGCTAACTGAAAGAGTCCAAAAAAATATTGCATACAACAAAGACAAATCCTAAAACCACACAATCAGTACATGATAAGAATTACAACTTAACTTCCAAAAATCTTTGTTGTTTTAGCAGCAGTAAAAAGTACTATTTTGTCTAAACTAAAACTAATTAAACAATGTTAATGTTTTTTCTTTTAAATTTCTGTTATACTATGATATTGTGATACATTTTTCTCAAGGTTATGTCACCAAAATCTCACATAAAGGCCCATGCCAATATGACACCTAAAGAAAGTGAATTTCAATTTAACAATGTAGTAGAACAATGACTGACAACTACTTAAATAATCAATACACTTTGTGGCATTGATGATCAAAAATCCCAAAGAATGTGAATATTTCAGGTCTCTCCAAAGTGTTTCAACCAAAAATGTTTCAACTAAATGTGGTTGAGATGAAGCTAGAAAGTGAAGTTTCCTGCTGTATTTAATTTCTGCAGATTTAATCAAGATTTGTGTCTTGTCTGTGGTTCGACTTTTACCGTCATGTTTGCACGCTTTCAAGCAACTTTGCTTTCATATTTTCACAGCAACATTTTCTGTAGGGTATATCCCTGCAGATAGTGTAAGAAATGTTGGTCCGGGGCTGTTTTGGTTTTTCAGAAACTCTGCAACTTGCTTTAAGTGATGCAGAAAGTTTTAGAGTAGAATGTCCTCCCAGCAGTTTATAACCCTAAGCTTGATCAAACCTATGTTGTAGGACAAAGAGCCAAAGGACACGAGCAAGAGAATGGCTCAAAAACAGAGGAGGAAGGGTATACCTTTAAAAAGACTGTTCATTCTCAATGTCTTCAATATGGTTGTATTAAAACAATCCTGCAAAAACGACTGGTTCAAATTTCTCCCACGGGGATGTAAAATGGCAGTTGTTGCAAATATTTGATGGCACCTGTTGCCGTTAAAACTCAAAAAATGGGTTAGAGGACTTTTTTACATAAGGCCAGGATGGTTTGGATAGATTCTTTTCCTAATTTAATTGAATTTGAGAATAACTTTTATGTTAACTTGTATCTTTGCCAGATTTTAAAATGTGTTTAAAACAGAAATTTGAAAAAATGAGTCTGCTTTGGGGTGATGCTTTTTCAGAGCCCTATAGTCAGAAGAAAAATAATAAATTAATGAAAAAATACTTGCAAAAGAAGTGCTACTGGATGTGTTGCTTTCCTGTGAGTTGGGGTAGAGTGTGTCTGTGTGTGGCAATGGAAAAAGGTGGGGAGTATCTGGTTTCCTGGAGCTGTGTGTGTGGTGGTGGGGGGCGACATTATGCAAATCGGCTGAGGATCGCAGATTTGGAAAAGGAGGGGGGTTGAATGTGTGACATGCATACGCACCGAGGCAGACGGAGCGAGGTCGGGGTTGCAGCTTTCCTCTGCTCTATCAACAGCTGCGAGTTCCAACAGCTCGCCACGGCTGCACCTCCTCATGATGAAGGAGCACTGCACCCGGGTGGCACAGCTAAAGTTTCACCCTCTTCCACAGCAGCCGCAGCAGAGCCGTGCACCGGGTGGACAACATTCGGGCTCCATGTACGCCGTCTGTTCTGACAGTGTGTCTCTGTGTACCGGGTGTCTGACAGATGAGGCGTACCAGAAGCTGGCCATGGAGACAATGGAGGAGTTGGACTGGTGTCTTGACCAGCTGGAGACCATCCAGACGTACCGGTCTGTCAGCGACATGGCCTCCAATAAGGTAGGGGAGACCACATTTCTCATTTTTTCTTTGAAGAATTTTCTGAAGAGTGCAAAACAGAATGTTTTATCATATTTAAACAAAATAAAACACTTGTTGCTCCAAACCTGTAAGGAATGGTTAACTTTTAGACTGCTTAGAGCAAAGAGTATAACCAATCCAATCCAATGTTTTAATGCATCTCCCAAGCAAGGTCAGAAGTTTTCTCCCAGGTCGAAACTTGTCCAGCATGCTGAAAAGGAGAGCATTGGCTCCACAGGGGGCGCTGCAGTGTTTACTGACTGGCTTATAAAGCTGCCTGCATACATATGTTTCCTATCAGCTAATTATTTCCTAAATCAACACAAAGCTTGATAATTTTTTTTCATTTGTCCACATTTCTACAAAGTTGGTTACACAACTGTTATTACCTCGGCTGTGACTCTTAGCCCATGTTTCCTGTAAAACCTGTTTTCACTGTCCGCTGGTTCCTCTGCATCATTGATTCAGTGTGATGTGCACTAAGGTTCAGTTCCTGTTTTTTTATATAAGTAACCTCATAACCTTTATACTCAGATTTGTAATGGCATTTGATATTGACATCTAAAGTCAGTAAATTAAGTTCTTTTATTTACTAGAAATCAAATAATATTGTAGAAAGCACCTTGCTGCATTTACTCAGCAATGTTTTAAAAAACTGTTGTAGTACTCTCAGCTTTGATGGCTGTAGAAAAAAACAATTTCTGCATAATTAACCTAACTTTTAGAGACAAAGTTATGCTACCATAAAAAATAAAAAAAAAACATGTAAGAGGAAGCCACTTGTCTCACTGTGGATCTGAACCAAACTTGTCAAAACAAAACCTTAACATTTTCAAGATAATAGCCCCAAAACAAAGTGCAAATTACATATTTAGAGTACTTCTATTTTAGACTTAGACTTAGACTGACTTTATTGTCATTTTGCATGCACAGGGTGTATACAGAACGAAATTTTGTTGCATACGGCTCAGGACAATGTTTTGAGGTTCCAATGTTGTGAGGTTACTCCAGAATAAAATAAAATACAGTATAAGATATGAATATAGATATGAATATAAAATATAAAGTGCAGGAATGACAGTAAAATAGAAGTTATTTAGCTATGTACATGTGCAAGGTATGGTTTTATTTATTATTATTATTAATTCATTATTTATTAGGTTTTATTCCAATAACAATTAGTTTGTCATACCTGTAAATTCACACTTAGATCTTACTAAATAATTTTGCAGTGCCACTCTAACTGTGTTGGTTGTTGCGTCATTGATAGTGGATGGGAAGTACTGGTAATTTCTTCATCCTCCTTTCGAAAGTAAGGAAGTTAATAGAGAATGTTTAAATATTTATGAAGCTAAATTTATCTTTGCATGAACCAATTTACTGTAAAGGGGGGGGAAAATGTCAGTAGAACCAGTGGAACATTTAAAAACTTATTGAATAATATTCAGATTTCTTATCATCATGATTTCTTCTAATCAAATTCTGCAGCAGCTTAAACTGGTAATGTTCCAAGCAAAGGGTTTTAGAAATATTTTATTCTAAGGTCACTGCTTGGCTATTGTTTAAGAATCATAACTTATATTCATATGTGTGGGTGTGTTTTAGATTTATATTAATGATCTAATGAATCTGGGATTTTCCAAACAATCTAAAATCCAGGAAAACTACAGTGGAGAGTCTCTGTTCAAAAAACAAACAAAAGAAAAAGTCCACACTCTTTGGGGAGTCCAGTCAAAAATGCTGCAATATGCATGCTAAAGCAGCAGGTGATGATAACATCTTCCCCCACTTCACCCACCTCATCTGGTGAAAGTAGTCAGAGGACACACTGATAATCCAATGACAATATATTGTGCACATCTAATTAAAGTTGAAAGATACATTCTCATGGTATCTTTTCATTGGTACCATGCAAAGTTCTAGATTTTCTTAGTCTAGAACTAAGAAAATTCTAGACTAACCTTTTAAATAGAAATGTGCAGTTTATGTTGTATGTGACTTGGTGTTTATTCTTAGTCAATCACTTTTTCATCTTGCATTTTAGGTTTACTGTGAATGCTCAAACTGAGGCAGATGTAAAATACCCATTAAAAATATGCAGCTGTTGATGATCATTTCTAGCACACTACTGTAAACTTGAGTTGGTTTGTTCAGAGTGATGGTATCGTTGAATATAAACTTCCTGTTTTGTTATTTCAGTTTTTTTAACCATACACTTAGTTTCACAGGAGGTGAAAATGCTGAACAAATTCTACTTTCAATTGATCAATGTTAGATTTTACTGTGCCTATGTGAAAGAGAGACTGTATTGGCTGGTGCACCTGGTGTATGTGTCACCTGTTCTGCACTGTGTGTAGACACCTGTCGGCGTGGGCGAGAGCTACAGGCAGCACACCTAAAACACTAATCAATACATTTAATGAAATTCAAAGAAAAATAGCACAGTATATGATGAACTAGTGCAATCTCTCTTCAGAAATGAACAATAAAGCTACAGAGCTTTGGGTGAATAGCTGTCAGAGGTTTATAGCCTCTCTTGCTGTGAGAGAGGAAACTAGTAGTAGTGTATTATTTTACTGCACTTTAAAGATGCTGAGTTTTAAAATTTTCCGAATCAGTGGCTTTTCACTCTGACTTTTCTAATATGATTTGGATCAGAATTGTAGAGGGGAAAAATGCTGACTGGGATATTGCTAGTTTAATTTTTGTGCTATAAATGTTTAGTTTCTGAGGCTGTCTATACAAGTTTGTTTTTATTTTGTTGGTGGACATATTAATGTTATTATGGCCTTCTGCGGTGCAGTGTGCCACTGGGGAATCTCTATAAAAACAAACAAAAACACTTCGGTGGGAATTTTCCGATTTTTTATGATGTAAAAAAGCAAGACATATAATCCATTTTTGTTTTTCTCAGCTACTTATCAATGTCATGAACAGGACAACAAAATCTAATCACGGCCTACTGTACAAGTTGTTTTGTAGACCTGTTAATTTGTTGTCTTGCTTGGTTAAGGTCAAAGAACAGATATGAGAGTTAAGGTGAGAACAAAATGTAAAAACAATTTGTCTCGTAAGCTGAGAGGAAAAGCTTGTTATTTCTCATAAAACTGGACAACAGGATGTGAGAGATCCCCCAGTGGGTCAAACACAATAAACTCAGGAGGAAGAGAGAGAACATTTGTGTGTGTCAAAGAGTATGAGTGTGTGAGGGATCCTTGCTGACCGCTGGGCAGAATGACTCTCTCTTCCTGTCTCCATCCGGATCTCCTCCGCTCTTTTCAGACGACAATAGACGTCCCATCTTACTTTTTTGGTTAGTTATTGGTGGTGGTTGCTAATCCTATTTCGTTCATCGTCCGCGCTAACAACCAGAAGTGAATGTCAGCTGGACTGCTCTCTCTATAAACAAGTGATTAAATCACTAAAAAACCCCACATTTTTGGATAACAGCACATCAGAACTGAATAATACCTGTATATTCCAATGGATATTACGCCTGTTGTTTGCCATGATTTGGTCTCATCTGACATAATAGTGAAATGATAGGGCCTTGGCCAATTTGAGCTTGTTGGAATTGATTTAGGAGCTCAAAAATTTCCAAAGTCTTGAAATAATTGAGAAATATGTGGGATTTTTAAAAATCTTTCTCCCTAAGAAAACAGATTAGATGCTTTGTATTGCCAACATAATCCTAAGTCAACATAACTAAGTGAGCTAAAAGAAGTTTAGTAAAGCAGCCTGTCATATTTCAATTATTTTTATCAGCACTTGCATTATAGTTTATATTCTTTTTGGGGTTTTTTTGCTTTAGTTTGATTTTCCTCTCAGGTTTTGCTCACAATTTGTTATAAACATTGAGATTTAAGCAAACTTGGATAAAAAAGAAGCACCAAGCAGTTTTTGACCAGTTACCAAACACAACAACAGACGCAGATTACAAATGTAGAGATAGCAAAAGAATTTCACCAAATATGTACAAAGTTATTTTGCAATTTATCCAGTAAGGAGAAAAAAATCAGGAGAAACTTCAGGAATAATGAGCTAGTAAACTACCTGTTTGTGGGCACAGTGGCGAACAACTGCTTGTGTAAAAATATATGTATATGTTCATTAAAAAAAATAAGTGTTGCAGCCTTTAGGCTGACTTTGTAATTTCTGCTTCAATTCTAACCAACATTGTTAACCTGTTGTGCCAAAAAACATGTCACCATGTTTCTATGAAATGAAAGACTGAATAAGAAAGTAGGGTAAAATACAGCTGCAGTTGTACATCTGGGTTGGAGCAAAACCTGAGATAGGAGCCGTATTGATCCAATATGATTATCAAACATCACCAGAGGATCTGTAGTGACAGGACAGGAAGCAAAACACATTGTAAAAAAGGAAGTTTCCAGTTTATTTCGCTTCCTGCTTGGATACCTGTGTTAGCCAAAGTATGAGCTGTGTTATGCCCTTATTCTTCAGGCTTGGTCCGTCCTTTAAATCTGAGTTTCCTCTTGTTGGATAATCCTCGAACAAAATTTGCTGCATAGATGAACTTTATAGTAAAAGGGTTAATTCAACAAAAAGTCTAGGTGGCCAGCAATAATAGTTATTTAACCAGATAAATAACTTCTTTTTCAACAGGGACGTTGCAATTTAGCAGCAATCCAAAAGACCACTGATCAGTTCAGCATATTCTACTAAAGAAATGTTGTTATATATTAATCTAACAATAGTTTTGGACAGTCATTGCATCTTATCTAAATATGGGGCCATCAAAAAAGTATCATCCACATATGCAAGTGCTCACTGGTTTTAGTGAGCTCAGAGGGACCTTTTTGTTAGAAAAGTGTGTTTTGAAATCACTCTCCCACATTAAAAAATAATGCTCAGTTGAGTTGTGATTTATTTATGCTTCGTACTTTAATGTTTATGGGTCTTCTGGCTCTTGAAATGATTATTAGTCATTGTGATAAATTTCTGGTTCACAGTGAAGCATATCAGGTGTCACAATGTTCTCATTGTGCGTTGTGACCTTTTTTCATCTCTGTGACTTTGGCGCGAGAGTCGACGTGTTCTTACATGTAACCAAAAGAAGCTTTTCAGAAAGCATGTTTTCATCAACTGCATGTAAACTTTATGTCTACGTGTGCTGCCGTGCTTATGTGTGCTGTGCGTCTGCACTAACTGCAGCTTAATCTCCCTTGGATCTGCTATCTCTGTCTCAGTCCTGTTTTTATAATAAACTAAAATATTACACAACTGTTGAGCCCCCTCTCTGATGTGGGTTGCCACATTCAACCTGTGTTTTTTTTTGTTGTTGTTGTTAACAAGAATGGGCTAATCAGCAAATATGACCCTTGTGCATCTATTGTGCTGCGGATGGAAAAACTGTAATTGAAGCTCCAGCAGCGTATGAAACACGAGTCAGGAGGGGGAAGTGAAATGTAAGAGGTTACGGCTGCAGCTCCAAGGTGAGAGACAGGGGCTGCTCCTGCTGCTGAGGGCTTTCAGTACGTGACTGTCCTCTTTGTTCTGCATCACTGGCATAGATGAGACGAGGTCTGTTTGTGTGCTGGGATGTTTTCGTCTGTCAAGGCCGCAAACCCCTCTCTGTTATGCAAAGAGGGTGAGAGTAGAGCTTAAGAAAACCGTTTCAAAGGTAGTTTTGTAAAGGAAAAAACTTTGAAGTACTACATATTCACACTTTCAGCTATTCAGATTCCTTTATATAACTGGTCATCTGATGTAAAGGCATGCAACTAAGAATTATTTTCAGCGGATTAACTCATCTTTTAGTGTATGATTAAATAAGCAGTCATAAGCTTAACTTCCTAATTCCTTAACACAAAGTGACATCATTGCATCTGTTGTCCAGCTACTTCACCTCAAAAATAGACACTGCTATAATAAAACTCAGTCACTTGGTGTTCTTATACATAAACTGTCAAATTTGTGATGATTAATTTCAGTACTTTGACTTTTCCTTTAATTGCTTTGACATACAGTTCAAAAAATCTGAATTGACGTTTTTAGTCAAATTTGAGTTTTAATCCCTTATTTTGAAAAATAGCTACTACAATTAAAAATTAGAGTGTGTTCCTTTTTATTATAGTGCAGAAGTTGTGGACTGAATTTCCACATAATTGTCTTGAGCATGTAACCAGAGTAGATATGCATATGAAATGAATCAATGAATCCATGAATGTGGCGGAAAGGGTCAAAACTTTTACTTAGACACACTTGGAAGAGTTTTAAGGAAAAACTTTGTCTGGATTTTTTATTTTAAATTTATGTTTATCTGCACATTTTGTGTGTGTGGGCAGTTATTTCCTAAATTTCTTTCCATCGTGTTTATCTAATAAGCTTACGTCACTCCAACAAATGCAAGAAAGGTAAATAAAAAAAGAAGGAAATCTATGGCCATTTTTAAATATTCAAATATGGGGAAAACAATTCTAACCTACCATTAGTCACTATGTAACAGATGTGTTGGGGTTTGGATTGTTGCTGATCGTTATGACTGAAGTGCACCCATTTTTTGATACTTCATTCAGAAGGATAATGCACTGTGTTATGAATCTCAAGTTATCTCAAACGTTTTGTTTTTTATTCTTTTAACATGACAATGAGTTTTCTCTATTCCAGTGTCCTGCACAGTCAACAGATCTCAGTTCAGTTGAGCATTTTTGGGATGTGGTGGAAAAGGAGATTTGAAACAGCAGCTGTTAAATCTGCAGCCACTGTGGGATGCTTTTAAAAACAAACCAAAAGCCCTGGTGAGGGTTTGTACCACATTAAGTTTGCCATAAAGAATAGGGCAGTTCTGAAGAGAAAAGGGATCCAACCTCTGCGTCACTAGATGTTTGTAACAAAGTGGCTTGCGAGTGCATTTACTCACAGCTGAAACACAGAAAGTGTAGTTATACTCTTCAAATCAGATTTATGTTTGGATCAGCAGAGGGGTTTTATGCTGTCTTGCAGATATTTAGTGGTGTTGAATGCATCATGTGGCGGAGTGTAGCCAACAGTGAAGCTGCTGGTATCAGCCTGCTGTGCTAAGATGTTGGTCTGTTTACATTAAGTTTAATTTCCACGAAGACAAAAAAAAAGTGCTTTGCTTCATCCTGTTCTAAGAAATTCAAGCCTTCTGTTGATCAGATTGATCAGAGAGATATTGACAGCATAAACATCAGAACTGTGACCGCCAGCTGCTGGGGAATGAGCAGGCTGAAAAGGAACAAAGAGACTGGAGGCGGGCCTTGCCCTATAAGGGGGAGTGTGTGTGAGGCAGAGCTCTCTCTGCCACACACACTCTCAAACACATTCAGTCATTGCTCCACATACACGGGGTGTGAGGTAAAGCCAAGTCAGACTTCGCAGCCCAAAGTGAGTCACCAGAGTTGTGGCATTTCCCAGAGTCAAACAGCCGGGACTCAGTCCTTTTACTCATACTGTAGTCAGAGCGAGACAGACACATTAACGGACGGACGCCCTGCTCAGGTCTGCACGCCGCGCTCAGCAATAATGGGTGCCTGCTGCTTTGACAGAAAAGACAAGAAGTTAGGGAAGCTAAGTTTTTGGAAAAAGGTGAGTTTACTTAAATTTCATGCTGTTCAAGGTTGTTTGAGGACTTTAAGTCCAAAACTGCTTCAGAAGGTTTTTTTATTTCATTTTTTGTTGAACATTTGTTATTGCTACCAGTCCTTTTCTGTTCAAAGTGGTTTTCTTGGACGAACTTTAAATGTATTCCACAGCAGTGGAATATGATGGCTGAAGTTTGATGACATTTTTGTTTTCAACCTTCTGCATTTACAATCTACAATTTTCTTCATCAAATTTTAAAAATATTTTTTTGATAAAAGATGCATCTGTATCTCTGTTCACCATTCAAGAATCTCTATTTATCCTTAAAGTGTTGGTGAAAATATTCTGAATGGACAGAAATCCTTCCTGTCGCGCTTTTTGTTTATTTACTGAAAAGGAATTGAAAGAAACCAAAGTTGAGGTTGCTTTTTAAACTAGACTTTGTCTTTTTTGTTGTTTCACAAATGATCTGTAAAGTGGCAATACTGAAATAAATTGAGCAGTTTGATGAAAAAAACAGCACATGGAGTAGAAGACAGACTGTGAGCTTGTTTCTGTTGTTTGGCGTGGTTTTGTGTTGTCAGAAGGGTTCAAGTTAATAAGGAAAATACTTAATAAAATTAATTATATTTAACTCAAGCACATTAAGAATGGACATATCCAAACATTTTAACAAACCCAACAGAGAGCGAATTTGTGTGTTGGCAAAAAAGCTCATCTAGGGGTCATATTGAGTTAGAAGGAAGAATCGCTGTGGATAATTTTGCACTGTGTTCAATACTTTTTTCTTTGAAAATAAATTAATTGGAGAAACATCTTGAGTTTTACATTTAATATGTAAGATATTGCAGGTTGAGTGAAATTTTGCACCGAGCCTGAAAGCTGTTTTCAGCAATTTGTGAAAACGTGTCCAATTTTGTAACTTGTTTTTTTTTGTTGTTTTTAATGCTTTGTACTGCGTAATCTGGGGCAGAATATGTATGAATACACTCTAAGTCTTTAAGTCTCTATTTCATGGCTTTGTGAGTCAGAGGAAGTGAGAGGTAGTATTTCTTTTGCACCTCCAGCGAATTTACGCACAACACATACGCAAGACTCTTCCCCTGATCTTTACAGAATTATGTCACTTTGAGTAGCTTTGGTGCCAGTTTTACCAGCTTGCGTCATATAGCCAAGCAAAGTGGAAATAAAATCAAAGTCTTGCAAAATTTGGCAAACAAGAACATGGAAATGCACTATGGGGAAAGAAAGGTAAATATTCATGGGAAACATTTATTTCAGGTGAACTGAAAACAAACTTTAAAGTTTTCAATTCTAAAAATCTATTAGCATTTGATGCTTATTAAGATTATCGACTAAGTAATTTGCAAGCTCTACAAAACTTTCAATGTTTGGTCTCTCTGCAGCATGAGTGTAGTGTAGGGTACCCACTAGTGGCTGTTGGGTACAACTTCAGCCTGGTGGAAAGGATACAAGTAAACAATGTACAAAGAATGACTCTGAATACACAATTCATTCTGGATTTCATTGTTTATTTCTCATTATTATTTGAAATAGTAATGAGGTCAGAAGTAACCGATAATTCCATCAAATAATGGAATAAATAGCTAAACAAAACAGGAAATATTGTGATGGTTTAGGACAGATTGGGCCATTTAGCTATTTAAAAGTGCCAAAATTTCCCTTAATACCGTTCGTAAAGTCCTTTCAATGAGACACCAGAGAAAGTGGCAGAGTGCCCAGAGGTTCAGAATCTCGCATCAGGCCTTCCCTAACATCCTGTTATAGCAGAGTGGACCCTCTCAGCCTCGTGTCAGGAGAGACCCTGTGCAGGCCTACCTGTCTGCCTGGCTGCCCTGCACAGCGAGCTGTCCGATGAAATCACATCTAAATATAGGAGCTCAGCGTTACGTGTCCCCCCCTTACTCATTCCTCCCGTGCTGGTCAAACTAAAATGCCACAGGCTCCATTCACCTTCCCTGCCTCTGTCATGGCAGCTCTCTGCTGAATCAACCCCACTGTAGGCAGGGACAAAAACCAGGGAGGAACATGGGATTAAAATACATGGATATTAAAGTCAGTCATAAAAGGACGTGTTGAACTGTGACGGAAATTGCACCCAGAGAGCTTCCAATCCCGTCAAAGCTGTGTTTTATGTTCACCACGAGTAAAAAAAAAACCCACATCCTTACTTTTTTCTTCCACTTAACCTTCCACTAATGTGCTGGCATTTCACTTTGTGTCTAATCTATCTACATAATGAGTTTAATTTTAATACTAAAAGAAATTACCATTCTGATGCTATTCTTAATTAACTCTAGAGTACGTCTGTAAAATCTACACGTTACATGTAAGGATCAACTATATTTAAGTGAATAACAGCAACTCTGGTAGGTTTTATGCATTTGTGCCTACTAATGCATGTTTGCAGCCTCCGGCAAAGCCCAGTTCTCTGACACATTGTAGAGAGACACCCCCTGCTGTTATTTCTGGTTTTCTTATATATTATGTAGTGAGCTATTATATAAAGGGCTGCCTCCTGTTTTTTTTTTTCTTTTCCTTGCAACTACCCCCTCTCTTCTGGTCCTTTCCCTCGGTGGGAAGATAATCTGGAATCCTCTCAGGAAAGCTTTGATCTCCCACTCATGCTCCCCAGTTCGAACAAACAACGTTGGACCTAAAGGATCCTATGAATCTCTGTTTACAGTTTCCAATTGATTGGTCCTGAGATGACAAACGCCATATTTTCTCTTTAGCAAACCGCCCCAGCCTTCTTCTCTGGGACTCCACAAATAATAGTCTTGACAGAAATTGACAAAAAAGCAAATTCACACCTTGAAATGGAGTGCTGGTACTGATGTAAGAGTGGATTCCAGTCAGGTGGCTCCAGCCTTGTCCATTGCAGCACCTGCACCAAGGACAATTCATTGATTCTTTCCGGAAGGCGGGCAGAGAGAGATTGATCACTGCCGGAAAATTGACACATAAGTGGTAAAGAGCCAGGGATTGATGAGGCGGAGGGAGGGAACGGGGCACACTGGATGCGATGTGTGTGGTGTGTCCTCGTGACAGCTCAGCAGCTTCACCGCATGAAGTAAAAGGGAAAGCCTCTCCTGCATTTCTCCCCCTCATTTTTTCTATTAAATGAGTAAAAAAAGCATTGATGTACTTGTTCTCTTATGCTGTTTCTATGGTCCCACACATACACTCCTCTCACAGTCAAACACATAAGCCACATCCGTCCCCAAACTGGGACGGATGCAATTATCTGGCATCTCTCTGCTCTTTTTCTTTTTTTTTTATTTTCTCACCTCCTCCGACCAGCTTTCCCACTCCACTTGTTAAAAATAGCCGTCCACAGACACCCTGTTGGCATCCAATATTATTATGGGATGCAGATAATGAGCAGGCTTATGAGGTCTATACAATGGCTGCCACACTTGGTTGTCGGAGACAACAGAGGACTCGAGAAGAGGGGAGTTGAAGAGGAGCGGGCGATAGTGGAGATAATGGCGATTAAAAATACAGTTCACACAGGCTCACGTTCCTCAAAACGTGGCTCATTGTTTCACTGTAAAGGAGGAGGGTTTGTTTTTACTTCCTAATTACAATCCCCTTCACTCGATGACTTGATATAAGTGGCTTTAAAGGGGATTAGAAAGGCTGAAAATTGAAAAGTATGTAAATTATTTTGGGGGGAAAAAACTTGGAACTCATATCTGCTTCAAAACTTCATACAAGCTGTAATTAGGGCTCCCCCTTTTCCTATTTCTGTCAAATCATATGCTCCGAAAAGAGTGTTGCTATGGCTGGCAGATAGTGAGAGGGGAAAAAGAGATGGAAAAGGGGAGAAAAAAACACAGAAAGATAGAGAAGCTGGGAAAGGAGGGGGAGAGAGAGCTAAAGGGAGAGCAGCGAGGCGAGACAAATCCAGCGGAGGAACCCCCCCTCCAGTCAGATGAACATCACTGCCTCTCTCCCTCCTCCTCCTGTCTCCATCGCTGTGTTTTTCCCCTCCTCCCTTCCCTGCTTCCTCTCCATTATTCATCAGTACGCCGAGAGTCCCCAACTCACGGCTCCAGCAGCTGCTGCTGCCGCTCTAGCCCCATACAGCTGGATCTTCTTGCTGATTTTCCAAACATCTTATCAATCTATTTCCTCCATCTGCAAGCATGGAGACTTGGAACTGGCCCTTTTCTGCTGAGAGGAAGAGCGAGCCATCATAAAGCTGCTCTCTTTGCTGTCGAGAAGAGGAGAAGATAGAGGATTGTTTTTTTGTTTTTTTGGTGCCAAAAAAATCCTGCTTGACTTCAGTAAATTTTCCCCCCTATTGGATTACAGTTCTGGCTTTGTGTAGGAACCAAACAACGGGGTCCAAAATGCCTGAAGCCAACTACCTGCTGTCGGTGTCTTGGGGTTACATCAAGGTGTGTGGTGTTTAATTACGTATCACGCTGGGATACCGCACTCATATTGTCCTAGCTCTCTTTGCTCCTTAGTTATCATATTAGTTATTTGCTCTTACTGAAAAAATTCTCATCAGGTGTATTTGTGGAGCTTCATTTTTAATGTTTGGTGGCAGATCTGATAACATTTCCATCTTTTTGGGTAGATGGGGCTCAGACAGAATGGTGTTTTGAAGCTCGGGCTCCATCTTGAGCCCTCTGCAGAGCTGTATCTCTGTTTGTATGTATGTGTGTGTGCACGCACATGCATCAACCTGTCATAAACATCTGCTGCTGCAGTGCCTGGGTCTCCATGTACCATCAACTGCACATATTTTCTTGGTCTCTAATGGTTTCAAATGTATGGAGAAAATGTGAAAAAGGACGTCAGGGACAACTGTGCAAAATTTCCTCTTACCTGCATTAAAATTCCTCCACACTGACGCAGTTGCCTGGCCAGATAGATTCCTGTTAAATGTGAATGTGTTTAATAAAACTTGAAATTGGTTCCTGTGGAGACTTTAAAAGGGGTATTAAAAGCTTCTGGTCCCCTGCTGGTTACTCAAATAATGGTTGTATCATAATTAATTCCTGTGTAAATGGAGGGGAAAATACACAGTGTTCCCCACTGATTGTAGGCTGTAATTGAATGGCATTCTTGACCTGATTAAATTAAACGTGGGGCTGTTGGATTTTCAAGATATCTTGTAATATAATTTTTTGCCAGGTTTCCCCCAATTTGGAAAGTGATGACATTTTCCTCTCTCTCCCTCTCCCCTCCCCTTTTCTCCTGCAGTTTAAGAGAATGTTGAATCGGGAGCTGACACACCTATCCGAGATGAGTCGGTCTGGGAATCAGGTTTCCGAATTCATCTCCAACACCTTCCTAGGTAAAAATAAAGTAAAAATCACAAGAATAATCTGTATCCAAAAGTCACACTAATAGTTTTTATTAAAGGCATTTATTGTGAGTTGTGTAATTATAATTAAATGTGACAAATCTGCAAGTATTAAGTGGTTCATTTTAACACATTTTCATTTGAACATTTGTTGAGGCTTCATTTTGTTTCCCACATGATCAGCTGTGCAAGTTGTTCTGACTGGCTTCACTGTGGGGGCGTACCAGTAAAAAATACTGCGCCATCAACCTTTCCTCCAATATTTAGAGAACTAGTGAAAATGAATGTGTATATTTTTTAAGGTATTTGGGCAAAAAGAACCTATGTACTAGTTTGTTAGTATCTAAAAGAGGCAAACTGGGAGAAAATAAAGAGTTTATTGCTGCATAAATTGCAAATTTTAGTGTATTTGAGACTGCAGCAGAATCAACCAAATGCAAAAGAAAACATTCCATAATAGTTTATTCTGCATATATGAAACATCGCAACAACTAGAGTAAGATATAAGGTTCAAGATTAAGAAAATGATTTAAAGGTGCTGTAATATGTGAGGAAAATGGAGGATTCCAGACAAACAAGTGAGGGAGGGAGCAGAGAGGAGACAGAAAAAGGATCTACAGAGGAACCCCCTTCACTGGCAGTGAGATAAGCTCAGCAGATTGGGTGACTCATTCAGATCTTAATGCTTCTCTGTCACTGGGGACACCTTGTTGTCCCTTTACCCACCCACTGACCTGACAAGGGAGAGGGTGACCGTTTTGACCGAAGTACATGGCAGAAGGTAGAAAAATAGAAGGGATGTGTCCACATTAATGACTAAAGTGGCGCAGCTGGCCTGATGTGTCCTCAGCTGACCAGCAGGACCTTTTAATCTGTCCATCCATGAACACTAACGTCACGTCAGCTGTTTGCTTTCTGTCATTTTTTTAAAAGCGTAGATGCAGAAACAGGGAAATTAGATTTTTATCCAGTGTGATTTGCGCTCCATGATTCCTTTAAAGAGCCACCATAAATCCTTTCAGTTTATTGCTGCCCATCTACTTTCTTTGTTTATAAAAACAGTGATGTGAAGTTTAGCGCAATTCTCTGGATTAATTAACACCTTCATTCATTTCTGGCACAAATCCATGGAAGACTTTTGGCTGGCAACAGGCACACGATTCACGTGTGCCCTTTTTTGCCCCCCGTATCCTGCTGCCCACTCAGGCTAATTCCCTCTGACGGGCCAGCAGCAGAACACGCCTAGATTAGGAAAAAAGGAAACTACTATTTAACCTCTTCTCTTAACGGAAAAGGAATTTAATTTTTACCTCCATAGAATTAAAAATAATTTAAACCTTTTATTGAATCCATCAAAACTTACAAACCACGCATCACTTTCAGTCTGAAAATGCATCGGTCAACTGCATGGACTTTGATGCACTTTTTTGAATATTAATTAAATACATGCTCACTACCTCTTTCACAGAATCTACACTATATTTTCTTCCTATATCTTGGGAAAAATAGAGAAGCTAGACTGAAATTGCATCCTTTGTGGACATATTTTGAACCAAATTTTGACATTTAATTGAATAGAACAGCAAAGCAATAGGAGAGCACTCACCCATGTGAATACAATATGAAGCAGAAATGAATAACGGGCATGAATAAAATCTACTTCACACCTAATGCTTATATGGGTCATGCATCAGTGGTGATGATCGCGAGTTGCAATAAATTACAGTATGATATTGCCCTTCTCTTCATTTTCCCACACAGCACGTCAGAGAGCATTTAATCGCGATTCTAAATTACCAGAGAAGAACTGTGAGAAAGGGAAAGACGCAGAGAAAGTCAGAGACAGCAGTGGATGAGAGGGAGAGTGCTTATTTAAATTACGGCTGGTAATTGAATAATCCTCCACAGGGGAAGGCCGATAGGCCAGCAATGAGCTGAATTGAGGCTTGAAAGACGAGTCCACGGCTTAAATGAATGCCGATGGCAAGTCCTAGCAGGATTTCTATCAATTCCTCTGTGACTGTAGTGAACACAGCTCAAAAAGCATGTACTGGATATTTTCAATGTTTGGAAAATAATCAAACACTTCGGTGCCTTTTAATAGTTATTATTTGTACCATTTCTTCATTTTACTAGGAACCAAAATAGAGATGTGCCAGTTTCTATTTCTGTTAATTGTGTCAGTTAAAACAACTATAGCACATTTGTCATTAAAAACATCAGCTTATGACATTTACTTTGATGCACTTTGTTTTAAGCTAAGTAAAAATCAAGCAGAGTTTAAGGATTTGTGGTTCTAGCTTCAATTCATATCTTTATCAAAGAACGTCAAAAGAAAAAAGGGAAAACCTGACTGGTGCATCTCTAGACCTACTGCAGTTGAATAAAATAAACCTGGCATGCTACAGGAAGAACGTTGACATGGTTGTTTTACAATGCTGCTTTAGCTGTGCTGAGTCCTGGGTTGAGTGGTTAAATACTGTAAGGTCAGACAAGCTGAGGCTGGACAAAGAGGGTCATGAATGAAGAAAGAGTTGAGGAACCTGATGAATGAACACACTGCAGGCGTCGGCTGTGCGTCTGGATTTTTTGTTGTTTTTTTTCCTTTTTTTTCTTTTGCTGAGCAGCCTCTGCAGACCATCTGGATCCTCACCCTGCAAAACGAGTCTCCAAATAACACAAGTCGTCCTTTTTTCTGTTTCCTCCCACAGATAAACAGAATGAGGTGGAGATCCCTTCGCCGACATCCAAAACGCGAGAGAAGAAGAAACAACAGAAACAGCAGCTGATGACGCAGATCAGCGGGGTTAAGAAGGTTTCCCATGGATCGTCACTCTCCAACAGCAGCATATCGCGTTTTGGCGTCAAGACTGATAAAGAGGAGCAGCTGTCCAAGGAGCTGGAGGACCTGAACAAATGGGGTCTAAACATCTTCACAGTTTCAGAATACTCCAACAACCGACCTCTGACCTGCATCATGTACGCCATATTCCAGGTAAGGACACTCTTCCTTTATTGCAACCATTTAATGAAGAATAAATCTATCTTATTGGTAATGTTGCTTTATTTAATCCATGATTTGCTGCTTTTTCAGGAGCGAGATCTGCTAAAGACGTTCAAGATTCCAGCTGATACGTTTGTGGCCTACATGATGACACTAGAGGATCATTATCATGCAGATGTGGCTTACCATAACAGTTTGCACGCTGCTGACGTAGCCCAGTCAACGCACATCCTTCTCTCTACACCCGCCTTGGATGTGAGTCTTTTTGTAAAAGCTATATAATCTGTTTGAAATTGGCCTCATTTTCAGTTTTTCATGCATGCATTTTAGACATCTCTCCTGTGCTTGTAGAAGTTGGTGTAATGGAGTCAGGTCTGAATGACCTGGTTTTGCAAAAATGATTAAGTCCACTGTGCTCTTTACCATGCATATAGCACACTTAGCACAGATGAGGCAACACATAGCAAACTTATAGTTGAGTGTCTGCTGTTTGCCTCTTAGCCAAGTTACTTTAAGAAATCCTTAAATTTTGTTTTTCTGTCTGGACTAGGCGGTCTTCACAGATCTTGAGATCCTAGCGGCCATCTTTGCTGCAGCAATTCATGATGTCGATCATCCTGGAGTATCAAACCAATTCTTAATCAATACCAGTAAGTTCAAAATAATACACAAACATTATGTTTTCTCTGACTTGATAATAGATAGATTGAAGCAAAGTTTACTCAATAAACAACCAATTTTTTGTATTGAATATGCAGATTCTGAGCTGGCCCTGATGTACAACGATGAGTCTGTGCTGGAGAACCATCATTTGGCTGTGGGCTTCAAGCTGCTACAGGAAGACAACTGTGACATCTTCCAGAACCTCACAAAGAAGCAGAGACAGTCCCTCCGCAAAATGGTCATTGACATGGTAAGATATTTGTATTTGACTGGTGATGTAGGCAGATATGAGGTGACAAAGCTGATTGGTCCATTACATTGTTATTGCCAAGCTAACCATCTTTATCTTGCTTTGCAGGTTTTGGCTACTGACATGTCCAAACACATGAGTCTGTTAGCTGATCTGAAGACTATGGTCGAAACCAAGAAAGTGACCAGCTCTGGAGTGCTGCTGCTAGACAATTACACAGACAGAATACAGGTACGTTCAAAATAAAAATAAAAAATAAAAAAAATGTATAGCTCCAGATCATGCAGACAACTTGAAAGGTTTTCCAACTATGTGCCAACATTTTATGTGTTTATTTCTAGGTGCTGCGAAACATGGTACACTGTGCTGATCTGAGCAACCCCACAAAGTCATTGGAGCTCTACCGTCAGTGGACTGACCGGATAATGGAGGAGTTCTTCCACCAGGGAGACAGAGAGAGGGAGAGGGGGATGGAGATCAGCCCCATGTGTGATAAGCACACAGCCTCTGTGGAAAAGAGCCAGGTATGCTTTCAAAAATAGGAAATCATACAACTACAAACATATTGTGAATCTAGAGAAAGAAAACACCCTAACAATTTTTTTTCCTATTAGGTGGGTTTTATTGACTACATCGTGCACCCCCTGTGGGAGACCTGGGCCGATTTGGTTCACCCTGACGCTCAGGACATTCTGGACACCTTAGAGGACAACAGAAACTGGTACCAGAGCATGATTCCCCAAAGTCCCTCACCGCCCTTTTATGATCAGGGCACACATGGACACAGTGGAGGCACAGGAGGACAAGGAGGAGGGGAGAAATTTCAATTTGACTTGACATTGGAGGAGGAAGACATGGACGGGATGGACAAAGACTGTGATGGGGAGGATGAGGAAGGAGAAGAGGAAGAAATAGAGGTGGAGGATAGTCTTGTAAATTCGCACTCGCCTCCTCCAGACTATTTGGACAGTCAGGCAGAGGAAGAAGACGGCATGGTTGAGCCAATGACGGCAATAGAGATTGTGACGCATGAAGCCTCACCCACAGACACATAGGGCTTCCAGCAACAGGCTCTCATGGTGGTTTGAAAGTTTTTTGAAAAGAGGGGGAATACCCTCTTGCAGCTGTGCTTTTTAATAAGCCCACAGAAGCAAAGGCTTAGTTTAGGCCCGCACAGGGGCAACTTGCACTTGGGTGTTTGAAGCCAGACACAGATGGACAGTTTCACAGAGGTGGCTTCAGAGTTCTCAGGAATTATTTGCTGCGAACATTTTAGTCTCGATGGACGAGAGAGGAACTTGAAGGACTTCAGCCAGTTTAGAATTGGCTAATTTTCTTTTCTGGACTTGCATTATATGGACAATGACACTACTGAGAGAAGTTTTGTACCTTAAGATGTTTTTTTTCTACAGATATAAGATCTTGAAGTAGCATAGAGTAAGATCTACTGATGGAGACACATTTGTATAGCAAGCGAAAGTGTTTACTTATTTCTGTACCATTTGTCAAAGGACTTTTTGTGTGCCTTTTTTACAACTGTCTTTATAATAGTTTTTTTATTTATTGAACACAGTAGTGTTTGTGAAAGGCTTTTATTTCCTTTATGACAAAAAAGAGAAAAAAATGTTTTTGTATGGTAAAGAGCAAAGTCTTCCACATACTGGGCAATAGAGAAATCCAAGCAAATGTTGACAAACAGTTCTTAGTCTCATCTATAGTAAATGGGAAAATGTACACCAGAATCACTCAATATGATTTCTATCTGAGCACCGACAGTCTAGACATATGTTCAGATATGGTTCATGTTACAAATTTGATAAGTTGCTTTTTGTATCAGTCAATGAATGTCAATATTACACATTAACACATCACTTTCCATCCTACACCTTTTGTTTTTGGTGAGCTGCAAACCATTGAGCTTTCCTTCTGTTTCTTTCTTCCCATAGCTTCAAATGTTTAGGTATTCTTTCAATTTGTATATAGTTTAAGAAAATATTTTGGTCTAGTTTGATCTTTTATTTTCAGATTTTAAGAGCAGATATGCAATCAATGATGAAACAAATGTCTCCTGACATCCAGCTGCTTGGATCAAGGGTAAAATAGAAAAATAAGTCGGCCAAGGACAAAATGCACAACAGTGGTGAGTCTATTTTTAGCTTCCAGGTATGCTCCAGTCCTAATAATCCTGTTAGCCGAAAGAGGTTCAGAACCCAGATCTGTCTGATGTAACGCTCCCCTGCATTTCCTGCAATCAGGACCAGACCAGATGATTAAAGCCGCAATTACAGTAACCTGTCTAAAACACGCTGATGGACAGAATTCACATGGCTTACAATGACCCTGAAAAGTCAGGACAAGTAGTCCTTCCTCGTGATAAAAATCTACTCATTGACGTCAGCTGGCTTCCCGGCAGGGTAGTTGAATTCCATGCAACGCAGCAAAGCTTTGGAACTGTAAAGAAATTAGAAATCGCCCTGAAAGCTTAAAAATGGTTTGCAGACCTTCCTACATCTGATCATAATGAGTGTCCTAGCTGCATTAATATCCTTACATAACTTTGATATAGGTTTACTGATACTCAAAGGTACTTAGTTTAATTTCCCTTAAAGCATGCTTAAGTGGCAATTATTTGTGTGTGGTATGTATGTTTTATATGGGAGTGTGTTGTCTGTGTGTGTTTGGATCAGACCTTACCATCCCCAAGTCACTCCACAAATTTGCTGTTTGTCGCTATGAGCTCAAGTTGGTCCTTTTTGCTGTTTATAACAGTGTGTATTTATTCTCTACTTTACGCTTGTAAATAAGAAATACTGATTTAGTGTAAAATCTATTTTAATTTATATGCACTTGCATTACCTGGAAGTGGTGGTGTCTAATGTGTAGAAGACTCTGGAGTGGAGTCTTTTTTTTTATAAATGTATATTGTTTTTATATAAATATATCTATATATAAATATATCTAAGAATATATTCGCACAAAGTTTCGAGTGCCCAGCAGAGCAGCAGCTAAAGAGGCTTGTTGTTGTCATATAAAACCCTTGAAACTGCATTTTTTGTTACATAAAAGCTACATTTGTTTTACATAATTAAAAAAAATTGTTAATGATGCACAAACATAAACCAAAACTGTTCTTGAATTTAATAAATATAATAAATTCAACAGAGAACCCTATATTTTAGTTTGCTTTAAATCAAAGCCTGTTTCTAGTTAATTATCTTGGGTTACAAGGCTTTTATTTGACATCAGCAATTTGATAACCAAAAGGCCATATGGAGGACATTTTAAATTTTATAGGCTTGGAGATAGGATACATACAAGTTAGCTAAATAATACTGAAGCATAGGTATTGCTAAGTTCCAGAGTACACATAGCTTAATTTTGTCAGATTTGACAGCTTAAGTAAACCAGGCAGATGTTTGACTGACAAACACAAAGTCATCATTTCTTTCTCCACTCAACGCACTTCACCTAAAGTAGGGGACATTATCAGTAGCATACTACAATATGCCCAGCACTGATTGTTCTGAGTTGACAACAAATCCTGATCTTATGTAACTGTGCTAATGTGTGAACTCTTCTGACCAAACGTGTTAGCAGTTTTGACAGACAAATTTGTCAGTATTAATGTTATCTATGTTCAAGCTTTTTTGGTCCTAGTTGTGTCCAAATGGTTAGCCAGATTTAGCACTATCTGCATGAGAGATGGGTTCTTTTATTTTTTATTGTTCATCTGTTGAAGTCCACCACTTGTTGGTGGGTTGATAAATGTTTCACACAATGTATGGTATGATATTGTATATTGTGTTTAAAAATAAATCTGAAATACTTTTTTATCAAGTGATTAAAAGCAAAGCATGAATATATTTTTTCTGTGTTGTGTCCTTTCACTAATACATCAACATCTGACCTTTCACATAATTGACTCTTGAAAATATCTTAAAGCCTTTAGATTACAGAAAACAGTTTATCATGTTGATGAATAACTATTAGCATGAACCTGAAGGCCTATGCGCAATAAATTGTGTTTGAATCTCTTAATACATGTAAAATTATTACTTCAATTTAAAAATTATTACTGAAAGTTAGCTTGCAGTCCTTTCTAATTCAAGAATGGAATATATTTTGTTCATTTTCAATCAATCAGTCAAGTTTATTGGTAAAGCACATTTCAACAACAAGGCAAAACAAAAATACAGTCGTAGAAGATTGTATACAGTTGAAACTAAACATTCTCATGTTTCTTTTTACTATGAGGGATAACAAGACAACAGACTTTATGACACTTTATATTACACGTCTTGTAACATTCTCATAATAAAAATATAGTATCACAGTTCTGGAATATCTGAGTCTTATTTTAATAACCTTGTCTGTCAAAATGACATAAAACTGGAGGTTCAAGTGTGGTTGAGCTATTTTGCAAAGAAGAATGAGTAGCTTCAGTCTCGGAATGGGCGAAGCTTGTAGATACATACCACCAAAGAATTGATAGTTAATAACGTTAATGCTTTAATTGCAAGGAAAGGTGGTTTGACAAAGTCTTGACTCAAGGGGACTGAATACGTGACATCTTTTTCATATTTTGGTGTTTCTATCTTTTTCTTCATAATTATGCTCTACATTGTGTTCATTTAAAATGCATTAAGAGTTGTGGTTGTAAGATGACAAAATGTGAAATGCTTCTACAGGTATAAATACTTTTGTAAGTCACTTTACATACATGGATATAGAAGCCACATAAATAAATGCAAATTACCACTGTTGTGAAATACTATTGAAACTATCATTTAAAAAAAAAAAAATAAACTAAACCTGAACCACATGAGAAAAGTATATCATCCAATTTATGGTTAGTGCTGGAAAATGACACAGACCTGGTGTTGTGAAGGTGTTTTTATGTGCGCCCTGCGAGCCTTCATTCTCTTTGATGTGGCTCTGTTTGCTGCATATTCAGAGGTTTGGCTCTAATGTGCTGAGATGGGAACACTGTGTGACACAGACTCAACACCACAGCCTACGCACAATCTGACTTGGCTGTCCTGACGTGACATAAGGCCGACAGACAGACACACACATAAACACTGTGCTCATATTTGTATGAGCAGAAATGTTTTTGCACACATATCGACACACAGCAGATGTCTGCAAGGTCTCTTCTCAACCTAAACATCACAGACTCAGTGAGGATGATAATCGAAAGAACAAACACCCTGATAGGGGAATTTTTTGTCCAATAAGGAGTGTTGTGTCCTTACACATTTTGGAATAGGGGGGTGATTGCATAAAGCCAAGAGAAAAATGGACTAGTAATAATGAGACTGTACATTTTTACATCATCCAAGTCATATTTGGATGTCAGAAACACAGTCACTGCTGCCAGTAAGCTACTTGGTACTTAACTGGCAGTTACTTACTTACTCTACCAAGTATGGAGAGCATTTACAAAGACACACTGGTGAAAAATAACATCATCCATGTCTATGCACTTTTTATTCCCACAAGTAATTAAATGTTTAAATGAATTAGCATAAGCCATTATATTTTGCCTGGTCAAACCCAATTGGTAAGGTGCTTGTGTGGGTAAGAAGACTGTTCCTTACTTTGTCTGTTGCTATTTACTATGTCTGCTGTTTGTGTCCTGTAGCAAGTGCCTGTGATTGTGACTGTATTGTAAATCCAATTGCCCCATAGGGACAATAAAGTTATCTAAAGGTATTACAGTTTTATAGTTTGGAACCACATTACTTTGCTTAACTATCAAACTTGGATGAGGAAGGTTTTTCCTTTCCTACCAAATTCTGCATACATGTTAGTATATATCAAGACAACATTTTGACATGTACACAGATTTATGTGTACATCTGTGCTGCTACTTCAGGATCAATATTGGAAATATTTCAATTCACTTACTTACTACTTAAGTAAATCAATAACAAGAGGGGAGTTAAACAATAAAAGTCTTTCCAGACATAGATTTAATCCCACTCAGTTCTACACATTGTTACCAACACTACTGCTAATGGTTAAGCTCCCACTGACCATGCATAACAATATGACCACCAGCATATAGTGAAAGACACTTGTCATCTCTTCAACATGGCAACAGTCACTGGGTGACAGTGAGGAGGGCTCCAGAGGAACAATGCCCACAAACTTGCAGGTCCTGACAATATCCAAGGGAGGAACCTAAATGACTCTTGAGTCGTCCATCGCTGAGCTGAATGGTGCAAGACGAACCTACCTACAGCTAGGCCCCAAATTATTAATTCCAATGTCAGGTTAAGGTGTTCATTTTACTCATGTTTTTTCTGAAACAAAGTAATATTTTTGTTTTGGGATTGTCCAACCAGAGTCCTGATTTGAATATGAGAAAGAATCTATGTAGGAAGCTAAATATTAGGGTGATGACAAGGAGGCCTTCCAATCTCTTACTTGGAAACATGAAGTAAAGATGGTCAGCTGTTCCAAATAGTCCAATTTTTAAAATCAATAATCCTTTTATATTGTTTGAGAAATGTTTGTTTCATTTACAGTCCGAAACTTTGTGGCTGAATAAAGGTAAATTTAAATCTAAATCCTTCAGGGTATGAATAATTTTGGGCTTAATTGTACAAATCCAAGTTAATTCTTTTTGAACTTTGCTGCTACAAAAATCTGTTGGAATATAAAAGTCTGTTGGGCAATATGATCTCAAGTGTAAAATTATGGCAAGGTTTATTATAAAGCTGCTTTTAAAGTCAATCAAAACAAAAAACTCCATACAAATTATTTTGTCGACTATTCGTAACAAAATGTAAATAAAAATAGAATCTGTTATCTCATCTATACCTTGTGATTTTTAACATTTTGAAAGAGGGTAGACCTTTTTAATACATAATAATGAGCCAGTATTTAACTACATCTAGAAAAATCCTTACAGACCATCAACAAACTATTGGCAAAAGAAATGTACATTAATCTAACATTAGAACTCAGTGAGAACAGTAAAAAAAAAAAAAAAAACCTGTGTATGTTCCATCCATGAAACATTTCTGATTTCATTTTGTTAAAAATGAAAACTTTTGAGGTTGCTCTTACATCAGCTCTGACCTTGCAATAAAGATTTATGAGTAACCCCAGTCATCTGTCACCGTGTTTTTTCCATTATCTTCTTA
The DNA here is from genome assembly GCF_001444195.1 of Xiphophorus couchianus. Lineage (NCBI taxonomy): Eukaryota > Metazoa > Chordata > Actinopteri > Cyprinodontiformes > Poeciliidae > Xiphophorus > Xiphophorus couchianus. Next base: position 29,133,104 of record NC_040236.1, read on the forward strand.
GCTCACATCCTTGACTCTAAGTGAGTAGGCTGTTCTCTTCTTTGGAATAGTCTAATCTTTTATTTCCTTCACCCCTCTGACACACTCCTATTTCCCATTGAGGAAGCCTCTTGTTTCTGATTTGATGAAAACTGCTTGCGTACATGTATTACATATGGGACCAGAGGACTTTCTTGTAACAGTAGAATAGCGATCCATGGGGATGATCCAGTTATCTAACAAAGCTAAAAACAGATCAAATCATTTCCCAACAGCCTACGTAAATGACACCACTTAACTTTTCCCTGAAGTGGCACAAAGGGAAAGATGAGACATTTGCACCAGGAAAAATAGGAAATGGCTGCTTCAAAGATAATAGGAGCTAGACCTCATTCTGGAAAATTCCCCAATGTGTCTTTAACTTGTGAATCAATTTATAAAGCTAATAAAATAGAAGGAAATGTAGTTTTAATCAATAAGCCCAATCAAAAATGTATATATTTGTTTGTAAGGTTTTTCTGTCATTATTTGCAGTAGATTAGACAGGGAATGGACAGAGAGAGAAGGTGGATAGACTTGCAGCAAAGGTCCCAGGAGCTGGAATCTAACCCCTGTTCAGCAGAGAATCCATCTGGGATAGTTTACTCAAGTCATATATTTTGAAACGCATTTATATCAAATACTAAGTATATAAAGTTATGAATTTGAAGAAATAATAAAATTTATATACAGTATTTTCACCCCTTACTCTGGTGTTTAACAATGTAATATGAAACATTGTTTTAATGGATACCTTCACAATAAAAATGAATAAATCTTATCTGAATAGAAGGGGGCTGTGCAGTGGTGCAGTTGGTAGCACTGTTGCCTTGTAGCAAGAAGATCCTGGGTTTGATTCCCGGCCTGGGGTCTTTCTACATGGAGTTTGCATGTTCTCCCTATGCATGCATGGGTTCGCTCCGGGTTCTCCGGCTTCCTCCCACTGTCTAATTGAACTCTAAATTGTCCTTAGGTGTGAGGGCGTGTGGGCATGTGTGGGGGTGTGCATGGTTGTTTGTCCTGTCTGTCTCTGTGTTGCCCTGTGACAGACTGGCAACCTGTCCAGGGTTGATACACATCTCCTCTGATTCATCTAGTTCAGCTATCATTTTCTACTTCCACCTAACTATATAAGCTCACTGCTTTCTATTTTATGTTAATAAGCGTCTCCTTCTCAAAGTTTGTTGTTGCTGTTAGGTTTCTGCAGCCAGCAGGGCACAGCTGATTCCTCTGATGAGCAGTGTTTGAAGTTGGGAGAGGAGCTGGCTCCAGGACCATTTGGTAGCATGTGTTGCATGAGTATATTGAAGTTTTGGTTTGCATATTGCTTCTAGAAGTCAAGTAAAGTAAGGGCTGGTTCCTAGATGAAGTGTTTTGTCTAAATTGTTGGGAACCTGGTTGTAGTATTTCTGTTCTGGATTGTGGTTGAACAGTGTGGTTGTGGAGAAGGAAAGGGAGGTTGAGTGTTTGTTTTGCTTTGCTTTTTTTTTTACTTTTTTATGAGCGCATAGGCTGTTCTGTTGCTGTGTGCTGGAGGTTGGTTTTCTTAAACCCTGTTGTTTTGAGCCCTTCTCCAAAACACAGGTCTGACGTGAGGAACGTGACAGGCTGCATATAAACAAAAGCCATGTCCACTACTGCTGATCTGAAATTTGCACAAGAGACTTACAAACATCCACAGTCCTATTCAAACTAAATAAGTGAGAAAATATTTTAGGATTCTACCAATAAAAATTCAAAGGTGTCTTAAAATGAATCATTAAAAATGAGTGAATATCTTAATCTGGCATAACTCTAATGATGCTCTAAATATTCCAAAGAAAATGAAATTCAGGAAACTAAAACAGTATGTCACAATCCTACTTGATAGGCTATTGGCTAGCATTTGCAAAGCAGCCAATCCAGGAACGCCATGTATTTTCTTTGATGCCAACTGGCTGTAAGGAAGACCAGGGATGTTAGTGTTAACACAATTTCCACTGGGTATATTCAGACATATTTGTTGTTTGAACTAATAAAGTAGACAGTCATAAATACTTTTAGGGGAGGTCTCAAATATTTGCAGATTTGAGCTATTTTCTAGTAATAAAATTTATTCTGGAATCAGAATAAAAGGATTGGCAAAGAGAAGCTCATAGCTGTGAGACAAGTTATTTTTTGTCATAGTGCACACAGAACTAGCCCTTCATGTTAGTAGGATAAAATAATTAATCTGACATGTATGGTCATTGGTCAGAAACCACAATCAAGCAGCCTAAGCCGCGGAAATATTTGTCAGGAACATTTATGACGAGCAACCCACTGGTGTATTTAAGATGCTTATTTTATTGTTATTTTTTTAAATAAGCAATTAGAATCTAAGAGTTCAGAAATATGAGATCCATTCAATACGGCTGGGTCAACATTCAATCCTGACCACAGAGGGTTAAATATCTTCTTACAGCAAATTATGTGGCCCCTGGATTTGCGTCACTGTGGTTTTATAGCTGGCTGTAGGGCCAGCAGGGTCACATACTGCTGCCGCTCTCACAGGAATACACTGTTGAAGTGATGAACGTAGCAAATGTTTTTCTTATTTTAACTAAAAGTAATTGGGTGAACTGGAGAAGGTCATTTTAAAAGCAAAATTGTAAATTGTTTCGGACTTGAGTTTGTCTTAGAAAACCAGTTTTGTCAGTTTTATATTTGATTTCATGTGTGTGCTTTTTTGGTGGGGAGGGGCGGGAAATCCACCTAAATGTCCCCACTGGTTCCCTGAGGAATCATTAACCTCATAAGTAAAGCAAGTAAATATACATGCGGCTATTTATATCACTACAGCCAATTAGTGGAGAGATTATGAAGTGTTCGAGGGTGCACAGAAATACCAGTGACAGTCTGTTAGAGAAAAACATCCTTAAGCTCTCATCACAGAGTCCCAGACTGCCACTGATTAGTTGCAATTTGTAGTTTATAAATTAGGAGTGAATCTTTTTTTAATTTTTAATTACTTTAATAAATGGTCCAAGAAAGACATTTCTTTTTTTAATTTTGAAAATGTTAAAACTTTTAAAACAAAAACAAGAGTTCATAAGGCTTATTGTTTCAGACCTGTGGACTAACAGCATTCTATGCACAAACATTTTTGTTGATTCAGTTAATTGATGAATCTGTAAGGTCATAAATGCTGGTTCAATATACTGTATTTTATTCATGAACAAATTTTGCCAAGTAGAATATTTTGAGCAAAAAAATCAACGAATGACAGAGCCCATTGTGCTCATTGGTACCTTCAAAGCAAGCAGATTATTTTTTTTTTGTATCCTTCCACAAATTTGTGGAATGGACACATAAAACAGTAAACACTTGTCTCAGCTGTTTATGACAGAATTATGTCCCTAATCTAATACAAGAAACAGGATTGTGAAAACCTTTCTAAAGGGTGACAAATAACTTCTGTTTCCAATTGCATTGGTTTTGTCACAGCTGTGGTGATGAACCCTTTGGTCCTAAACTTGGTAATCATTTGCTCTCACGCAACTTTGCCAAATCAAAAAGATCTTCAGCACATGGGAACAATTCTTTGGCTTGCATGAGAGTTTGTGAAATTACATGGGTGTGTGTGTGGGTGTGTGTGTGTGTGTGTGTTTCTTTTACTCACTGTCGTTGTATAATGCCTTGCCTAAAATAATTAGGTTATACTTCAAGGCATTTACAGTCTACTAAAAATGCAAGGCAAAACATCTACACAACTTTTAACAGGGCTTTTCTGTTCAGAAACGCATCATCTGCCCACTTTATTATCAGTTTTGATGATTTTATGATCTAGGTTGCTCACATCAACATCCTTTGCCAACAAAAGCTGCAAATCAGTTTGTCCCTGACATTGTACCTCAAATGAAATTCTATTAATTCAACAAATATGAGAAGAGTGAGAAAAAGTAGAAGAAAGATCCTTATTTAGAGCAGAGTCATGTAACAGCAGTTATGCAACAAACTCATAGTCTAGACATATTTTCAACAGCCAAAGGAATGAGTGTAAAAAGAGAAAATTGTTCAACTTAACTTGGTTATTATAACATATTTAATAAAGGTTTGGGGAAAAAAACTAGCAAAAAATATAATTTTACAAATTGCAAGCATGTAATGACAAAGCACTACAGAGATGTTATATCAACATTTACTGACAATCAGAAAAACCTTGGATAAACAGAAGGTTGCTTAGCTGCACTAAGAGTTCCAGTTTTTTAGATGGATTGGCAGAAATGCAGCCCTAAGTTTACAAATATACTCTATCACTTTATTAGGTACATGTGTTCAATGACTGCAGAAACTGCAAATGGAGTTCATCCGCAGAAGACCATACTGATCAAGAGCGCCACTCTTGTTGCAGAACAGGAAACTAAGGCTGCAGTTTACAGATACCTACCAATAATGAACAGAACAAGTTGGAAATGTTGGGTCTCAATTTCAGCTGCAGCGTTCAGATGCTAAGGTTAGAATCTGATGTACAAACAAGAAAGGACAGATACATCTTGCCTCATATCGACAGTCAAAATGGGTGATTTGAGGGAGTTTGTCTTGGCCCAGTTCTGCAGCAACTGTGTAATGTTATTATGCTCCAATCACATATGGACGCCCAGTTTAATCCATCAACATTTATGGAAAGGACAATGTCTGGGTATATATTTATACTGATAATTTGGTATATGAAGATACTGAAAAAGGGTAAGGTTTAAGACTGCTTAGAATAGTACCACAGAATCTGGTAAAGCAAAGCAGTCAGATAACTTTTTTCCTCATTATACATAAATATAGCACTGAGTCTTTTTCACATGGACAGTGCTTCCTGCATATGACACAGTTTGACAAGTTATATCTTAAAATATATCCCATTTAAATTTGCAACAGACATGCATCTGCCAGAGGACTACAGAGGTGAAATGACAGCATTCAAAGCTCTAAATGAAGGATCTCACAATAGAATAGGTAAATACATAAATAGTGGGCTCCCTCTACAAAAGGGAGTCTTTTGTTTGGATATCAAAGCGGAAGGTCAATACACCAAAAACAGAAAATGTGTTTAAATTGAGGATCAGTCCTACAGTGATTAAAATTGTCAAAAATGTTTTTATGCAAACAGTCTCGAACTGTAAATGCCTTTTCTATCTAACATAAACTATATAGTCCCACTAAAACATTTCTAAATTTAGAACAGATTAATCTATTGTCAGCTGATACACTTTAATTCCAAAGCAATGTAAAAACATAGAACGCACTTTATGCTTTGCTTGTTTGCTGGTGGAGAATGATTAACATTGTGATGATTGAAATATTGTGACATTTTAAGGCTCAAAATCAAATTTTCTTTGGAAAATTAGAATAGAATTACAAGATTAGAATTATATGGAATCAGTGATTAAAAACATATACAACAGGTTTTCCTTCCACTCAGCTTTCTATTAAAATGCTTGGCAACTACTCTGTTGTCAGTCATAGTCAGATTTTGTAGCTTTCGCTATTCATGGAGATGGTCAGTAACTGTGTATTGGGTTAAGTCAAACAGGTAATCTTCCACATGATTAACATAATATAACCATAACTATTTCTTGCTAATTGGTCTTTATTATTTCACCCTTTAAAGAATAAAATTTGGAGGTTTCAATAGCTGCAGGTGGACTGAATGGAGGCACAGTTGGTGGTGTTGCTACCTTGTAGCAAGCAGGAGCTAGTTTTAAATCTGGGCCTGCAGTTTGCATTTCCTTCCCGAACAAAGGTTCTCTTCAAGTAATGGTCCAGAATCAAAACTAACATTGTCCCAGGTTAGAGTTGGGTCCTGATCAGGGAGTACTCCATATATGTTATTATTAAAATGTTAGTATGAAATAAATATACAGATAAATTATTAAATTGTGTCTAATTCTTTATATTTTTTCTACATACTTTAAATATTTTCTAAATCAAGAGCCAGAAAATACAATATTGTGGTACTATAGCTGACAGACAATAATAGCAGTAAATATGAGTAAACCATTTAGCAGTTAATAAGTCAGTACAATTTAGAAAAATAAATAACAAGAAAATTAAACAATAAACTTCCCAGTGCATCATCAGCACTTGTAAATAACTTCCCACTTTAACAAACACCACATCTTGTTTCCACTGCCCCCTGCTGGGGAAGAAATAAGTTTAAACAAATTGGAAGGATTATACAACGAGATCAGAATTATATTTAACCATTAAAATTTGAAATTATTGACACAGAAAGGTATAGAAAAATAGAGCAACAAATATAAGACATAATTTATACCATAGTGAAATATCTAAGAGAAAGTTGGTAGAATATTTTTTTTACCAGTTACCAGATGATATATAGAATACTGTGGGTATATTTGACCACAGCAGCACAATCACACCAAGACTAAAGGTACATATCTAAAAACAAAAACTCATTGTTGAGCTTTAAGTTTATCAGAGGCAGAAAATCTTAAGATCATTACTACCAGGATTATGGTAATGATCAAATAAGATGCATGTCAAGATCTTAAATTGACTTCATACATGTCCACCTATTTACTTTGTAAGAGTACAAATCTGTTTTAATGGGATTATTCAGCCCCTTTGATGGGCAATGTTCCCTCTGCATGTATCAATTAAATGTGTTTGAAAGTCTGAAAATGTATACAAGTGCAGAGTGAGGATGACACTAACAAGAAAAAAAGGGCTTTTCCTCTCACATTGTATCACAGACATGAATAAATATGCTCTGTCGATCGAGTTGCCACAGCAACCATGCCTTGAATACCGAGTAACGTTTTCAGTATTTCTCTGTGGGATAACATCAAAACAGTAGCATACTGGTAATGTCTCAAACAGCACGTACTATAGCCCGACAAGGGACAACATGCGTTCTTATCTGCACGTGTTGAAAACAAGACAGAAAGTAAAACTTGATGATTTTGATCAATGAGTTTGCATCCATTACTACAAATTCTAAATGCACTTTAATTTGAATTTGACAACTGGTGGGGTCTGGCAGCATTATATTAACAAGATAAGATATGTTAACAAGATAATGCTACTACATTATGGCTGATTAAACAAATTATGGTTAATTCATACTTATTAACTAATACATTTTCCACACTTTGGTAGGTATTACAGTGAAATTTGTACAAAACAAGTGTGCTTGGCTGCTTGGTGTAGAAATTATCTTTGTGATCTTTTTTCTAACTATTTTTATCAGTGCTGGCAACCAGTGGCGTTTTTTGCACAAATACTGTCTTGGGTGACCTTCACCTTCTGCACCCCTGCAGGCCCACAAATAACAAACACAACCAATATGAACACCATTCTGGAGATGAATAAATGTGGTCCAGATTCTAAAAAAAAACAACAAAAAACCCAAACATGGCTATCACTATTCAGTTACATTGTGCAGCCATGTTTTCTTAAGTACTAACGGAGTGAAAAATACAGAAAAGTATCAGTCCAGATAATTTAGGGTGCAACTGACTGGACATTTTTGTCTGAGTCTCCTCCCATCCCCAAATAGCTTAAGTATAAATTAAGTAATGAAAATGCCTAAATGACCAAACTTGTTCATGCCTTAATCTGGTAGTATGCATACATTTCATTTAAATATGAATGTTAATTTGAGTTTATTAGTAGAATATAAGTCCCACCTGAAGAATAAGATTTATTCAAGACAAAGAGATCAAAAGTTGCCATTTTACGACCTCTTACTCTGTTTACATGCAGACAAACCCTGGTTTGATGTGAGTATGAGAGCCAGAACTTTCAGTTTCCCATTCACCATTCATTGCAGCACCACAGCACCTTTTCAACAAAGCTGTAAAACCAGAGAATCAACATGTGAATCAGATTGCATGCTAAAGCCAACTTGGTGTCAGGCTGTGCTTTCTAAAATCCAAACGTGGGTGGGTAAGAAAATACTTCCTTATTATGTAACCTTATTGGGTTGGATGTCAAAATATAGTGATTTGCCAGAGGAAATTACTTTTCAGGACTGGCTTTGATTAATTATAGTGAGAGTCAGTGAAACCAGACAGGCGAGTTGCTGTATAGCCAGAAGTATGAATCAGCTCAACTAGCTGGCTAAATGCATTTTTTTCCCAAAGGCATTTATTAATTTGATTTCATAATAAACAGAAACATGCAGGTAACCCCCAGGCTGTTTAATGCATTAAATTTAATTTGTTTTAAATTAGAGTATTGTTTCTTCCTTTCTGCTGGCAATGGTTTCTCCAAATGATAGTTTATACCTGTGACAGTAAAACATTTGATTTTACTGTTATATTTGCATCTATCTAAAATCAACTCAAACATGTCATTTCATTTATTGCTATATCAAAGAAAAAATTCTATTCCACATTGCTTTTACCAAAAGATTTAAGAATGTCAAAGGTTAATGGAAAAAAAAAATGTTGATAACTACCAATAAGGACAGTTATAAAGTAAAAGGTTTCTAAGGTTTTGGGACTCCAATGAAGCCCTCCAGGCCAGTCTTGCTTTGGTTAAGGTCAGTGTTCAAGATCTCCACAATGACAAACAGACCTTCAGAAAAAGACTTTCATACAGCAACTCTTTGTCTTCTGGAAAGTGCAAAAGTAAAAAAAAAACAAAAAAAAACAGAGGCCCGGTTTCAAGGGGAAAATTACAAAGACAAATTTCTTTTAAGTCACATTTGATATACTGTATATAGCATTTTGTACAACAACTAAAAGTAACATAGTTACTTACTTGATTGTGCTATAAAATGGAACTATGTGCCTAGAAAATATGTAATACATCCCCTTTAAAGGGTGGGTAAAAAGTATTTGTAATTTAAATGTAAAAAAGAAAACAAGTTAAACCATCGGTTTAATTTATTTACTTATTTTTTTTAATAGAAATTATAAAAATAAAAATTGTGCACATGTAATCTTCCAGATATTGGTAAATTAGAAATAAATATTATTTTAAAATATACATTAAACTATGAAATTAAACTCTGAAAGACATCTTTTTTTTTTTTTTCACAGTGGAAACAGACACAATGAGGACCGGGAGGAGTAGGACGCACTTCCGGGGAGAATTGATTGATTTACAAACGCCTGGAAAATAGGTAAAGAGTCCAGAAATGTTTCCCAAACATATACGTACTAACGAACTAAAAGCATGGCAGTTTTTAGCAAACAATGGTTTAAATGTAAACATTGTTGAGGCGGTAGCATACTGCCAACTGAGAGAAGCTAAACACGTTTACAAGTAAAAGGTAAGCTAATGTATTAGTGCACACCTTAGCTTGCATTTGATACATTATAGCTTTCTACAATGGAAAGTTGTAGATTAGCTTCAACTTAGTTTACAAGGGGTAATGCTAACTAAGCTCAAGTTAGTGTATGAAAAAAGTTTCGTTTTGTTGAAAATGTACTTAGTTTTGAAAAATTCCAAAATCGTGTAGGAGCTGTTTCACCGTGGCAACATGCCCATGGGTTGCAAATACAAGGTCGATCATCACTTGGAACATGATAAATGCTTCAGTTGTGCAATTCCCCTTTTCTGTTTCTGCAATAATCTAACTGTTGTTGTATAATTAGTTGCTAGAGAAGAGACAGGAAGTGTTGTTTTTTGTTCGAGTTAGCAACTTTAAATTTGGCTTAGAATAATAAAGTTTCTAAAAGGTTGTACAAGGCGAAAAGTTAAAGAAAACTATGGAAATATTTTATTAAGTAAATGTTAACATACTTATTTCTTGTTTATTCCGGAGAATATCTTGAAACTAAGGGACTTGATTAATTATAAAAAAATCTAACAGTTACGTTTAAACTAGAAAAATATTATTGACAAGTAGTTTACTGAAATTCTTTGTTTTAGGACAAAATGACTATCAAAAGTACAATTGTACATTAAAGCAAATGTGTACTTAAGTAAAGGTAATTGTATTTATATAGCACATTTTCAGCAACAAGGCAATACAAATTGCTTTACAGGAATTAAAAGGAAATGCAAACAAAATAACACACCGAGGGAAAGACCAAAAGAAGAAAAAGAATCTAATGATCTAAAGTATATAAACAAGGTACTCCTGTTCAGGGTTGCTAGATGAGTATAAGTAAGTATCCTCTGGTCTAATTCCTTTTCTGGGTTGGAAGAACAGGAGTCTAAAAAGTACTTGCTAAGGTCGTTTTTCTGGATTCTAAATTTGTTCTAATCCCTGTTCTGGATTGCTAAATAAGTATAAGTAAGTATTCTCTGGACTTTCTAAATATGCTCTAATTTTGTAAAAGTAATGAGTACTCTACAGTTTCTAAGTAATAATAAAAACAAAGTATTCACTTTCTGTAAGATTGTTTTCTGCATACTAGGTTTGTTCCAATTCCTTTTCTGGGTTGCAGTAATAGTCTCTCAGCATAATCTAAAAATTAATCTGAGAAGTTTAATATTGGTCTAAATAGTGAGTACTCTACAGTTTCTAAAAAAATAAAATAAGCTAAAGAGTGACTAATCTAATTCCTTCTCTGGGTTAAAAGTGAGTACTCCACAGTACAAGGAGTAAAACTGGTACAATGTGGATGAGAAGTTGGAGAAAAGATGAGTCAGATTAGAAAAGCAATTTAGGTTTCTTTAGAGGGGTATACACATAGTGCTATTTTATAGCACAATTAAGTAACTATGTTACCTTAAGTTTTATAAAAATGCTGTGGATATCAAACATAGTTTAAAAGAAATTTGACTTCACAATATGACGCCTTGAAATTGGCCTGTGCATCTTTAAGAAACCCCCACTCTGTAACATAAATTTGTATGTTGCAATTATTTTATGATTGAAGTGTATCTTCAAACAGAAGATACACTTTTGGGCTACAGTAACTGTGGAAGTTGAAACTGAAAGTAATTCCGGCATTTTGCTTGCTATTACTGTAAACTGTGCACTTCAAACACCAGGGTGGACTGTGTATTTTAAGGTTTGAGTAGGATTCTCATAAATGATGAAACCTTGGGTAAAATATCCTTTTTCCCAAAAACAAGTTGGGAAAGATGGATTTTTTTCCTGGTAACACAAGCTAATGTCTTTCATGTGTATGTAAATCAGTGAGATTGGAAAAAAGTTGGTCCCGAAAGAATCCTCATCAAATCTTTCATGCACAATACTATCCTTTATTTCCAATGAACTGTAAAATATTTTACAGTTAAAGTTGAAGTATATGTATTTCCTTTTAATTCATGTAAAGCACTTTGTACTGCCCTGTTGCTGAAAATGTGCTATATAAATAAAATTACTTTTACCTTTACTAGTCATTGTTAAGAAAAGTATTTATATAAATGCACCTCTTTGTTAGTGTACCTTGCCAGGTGGTGCGTAAGTTTACTACGTAAAGTGAGGTTGTCAAAGTGAAAACTCACTTTTATTTGTTATTTAAATAGAATCATTGGTGTTGTGGGTGTGATAGAAAAAATTGTTTTGAATTTTTGACAGGCAAGCAGGTCTTGTTATGTTTCTGTTATACATTATCTAGCAAAGAGAGAATTCTTAAAATAGTATTTTCACTCTTGAGTTTAATTTGAAATGTTTCTAGTCAAGCATATGTTGTGTTCCTGCTCTGCACAAGTATTTATGCTTTGCCAGCAGTGTACACACATTAGTCAGTTTCTTCAGGTTTATTTCCATGCGCAGTAAAACTCTCTTCAGCTGGATAGTATTAATCATTTGTTTGTCCATTAACAGTCTGATGAATAATTTAGGTTTTAAGTCTGGGGAGAATTGAATCAAACTACTAGAGAGCAGGCTGTACCTTATCAGAATAATTTTAGTTGGATCCAATGAATGTGAAAAACTCTCTGAGTTTTTTTGTTTTGTAACTTGAACAGAACAGGTGTTGGTACATGTGATCGCTCACATGGAGGTACACCTTAGGCCCAAGCATGCATAAATATTTGTGAAAAAAGAAGAGACTATTTTAATTTAAGAAATTGAAGAAATGTGAAAGATATCATTCCATCATCATTGTAGATATTGGATGTAGCACAGATGGAGAAAATCATCTCAACATTAGAGTGGTGAAAAAGAGTGTGTTCAAGATGTTGTCCATAACCTTTTAATGAACTTCCTTCTGAAAAAAATAAACACAGGAGTGGGAAGAAATTACATGATGAAATAAGAATGAGGTTTCAGTTTTTACTGTACTTGGGAATTCAGCCTGGGAACAATTCTGATCTGTTTCCTGTTTGGAGCTGAGAAACCCCACTAAAAAACCCCCTACCCTAGAGGTTCGGGGTATTGGACATAGAGGCATGACTGTGGACAAATCTGCTCCCCACCCGTAACAATATGACTATTGGAAATTAGGATGAGTTAGAAACGGCTTTGTTTTTGGAGAAATATGTAAAGTTGAAATTGCCTCTATCTCTTTAAGAAGCTTGAACCCCAGCTGACGCTCCCCATTCAGCACGTAATCACAACAGAGCTTCTCCATAAAGCTGTTTATAATCATTCTGAAGAGCTTTGTAGTTTAGCTCAGCAGACACAGAGTTCCAAAAGGTATTTGCTCATTCCTGCTGCCACTAGTCTGATGGAGCTGCAGTGAGGATGCATGAACATGAATAGAAGGACGAAGAATGAGTAGATTAATCACAGTCTAATGGGACGCAAGGTTCTATTTCTAATATTCCAATTTTATGTCTACCCAACATGATGCAAGTGTGGTATTATAAGTAGCAATATTTTTTCCTCACAAATGTCCAGAAACACCTTTATGTATAATTGTATATGTGTGCGATTCTAGAAGTTACAATGTATTTTCTGACTTGCAGAAGGTGTTGTTGCTGCTGAAGACAAAGTGTTCTTTATGCTGCCGTTTTCATTGGTATTTCATAGAGAATCCTTACCCTCTGGTATAAACGCATGGAGGATTCCCACAGCGTCGGTGATTTAGAGCTATTTTTAGGTCCTTGTTCTAAAAATTCTCACTGCTCTGTGTTGTGCCGGATCCAAATTTAGTTGGCTGTGAAACATGAGCTTGCTAAAAATAATCCTCAGTCCTATGTGAGTGAGATATTTCTGAAATGAATATTGTGAACTGTGGGGGAAATGGATTTAACGAATTATCTAGTGTGTGTGTGTGTGTGTGCGCAACATGAATAGTGTTCATTTTAAGACTTAAGAACTCACCGGAAGTGTTGGTGGTGAGGGATTTATGTGAGCTGTATGAGTGTGGGTGAGCTGAGGCTTTCTGTGAGGAGAAGCCTTTACATCCATATTTATCTGTACTTCTTCATACATAGGTTTGTACATAGACATACAGTAGTTTGTCCATGTCCTCCCTAGGTGCAGATTAATTTCCGGAGATTTGATTTGTGCATATTGACCTAGAACTGGTTATGTCTGCAAGTAGAAACTGTGACGCATTAATAAAAGTCCACACAGGCCTCCTAATGACGCATTTAACAAGACCTATAATTCACAAGGTTTCTTAAAATAGGTAGATCATTTTAAAACTCTTGGGTTTAACAGCCCATCAGAGCAGACAGAGAAGAATGAACCCAACTCTTGACCTGACAACAGATCATCAGAATGACTCGTCAGGATGCTCGAAGTATACACTCAAAAATGGCAAATGATCACAGAGGTGTTCCTCTACTCCCACTTCCACAAACATCCTGAGTCACCTAACAAACAAAACTCCATTCCTTTAAAGGGATCTCCTTCTGCATTCTAAAAAAATACACAACAGAGTGGGAAGAAATGCAGAGGCAATCATGTGAAAATCGTGTCTTTAAAAGCAGTATTTTATTAGATAAATAACTAAGTGCAGAGTCTGGTGCTAAAAGCTGCTTAAATAAGAAAATCAGAAGGATTTCAAAAAGTAAGAATATCGACAAAATGTTACTTTCTTCCAGTCAATCAGTCCAAAAAGTAAAACTAAATATAGACTAATTACACAAAGAGCGAGATATGTTGAGTTTTCATTTCTTTTAATTTTGATGATTATTACATAGAAGTAATGAAAACTAGTTTACTGGGAAATTTTATTGTAGAAATGTTGCCTGAATTTTGGTTGTCATTAGCTGTTAGACATGTTATATTTACTGAAATTAACAGTGAAATTTACAAAGGAGTGGTACATGTGACAAACTTTACAATGGATGAGCTGATTGCTTTGGCCAGAGAGGCTGTTAAAAAAACATCTTATTTGAACTACTGTAGCAGTGCAGCACTAACCTACATTAGCAGCATTCTCGTGGGTGTCCAGAACGAGCTTGAGAGAGCCAGAAATCAGGCATAGGGAAGGTTTTTTTCTCTTTTTATCTCAAAATTTCATATTGGACTGGTTTTGAGCTTTTTCTTTTTCAATGCCAATTAGGCAGAGGTATTGCTTAATCACCTCTTCTTGGGAATTACCAACCAAACACCGTATGTGCAATACATGTTTGAAACTCTCTGTAGAGGGATCATCTGACTCCATTATGTCACCTTAGTCTGCTTGTCCAGGCAAAGTCCAGTACTCACGGGAGCAACCTAATTTCAACCTCCCCTGTTTTTATAAGTATAAGCTGATTGTAAAGCAAGTCTGGTGTGTGTTTATTTAGGCCTTGGTCCTGTGTGGAAATGGTAATTGGTGTGAGTAAGAGGGACATATTGGACCAGTGTTGACATCCTGGAGACCATTAGTGAGACCACAGAACAGACCGGCGTAGTATCAGAGAGATGAGCTCATCTTTTCCATCCCGTGATCCAACGTCTAGAGGGGAGAACAGGGATTTCACAGGATGTAACATGACCCGGACTCTGGATGGCGTTTCAGATCAGGGAATAGTCAGAGTTAAGCGGTGTTTCCTTTGAAACTGGTGCAAAAGAGAATGAATACTATGGGAAATATGTAATCCAGTTTTACAATCGACTTTTTAACCTGATTCTCGTTTTGTCCTGAGTTGACCATAGGCATAGTGGATTTATTTTATTGAAACACTAGATGTCCCCAGACTTCTTTTTTCCCTTGGTGATTTCAGGCTGCCCTGTTTGGGGTTAACTGGCCCTCAATTAGCCCCGAAAACATGTTGAAAATGTGACTTTTTTTAAGGTTCTTTTTCTTCTCCTAACTTGTCCTAACAATGTTGGATCAATGTTGAAAGTCAGGCTCAGCTAATATTTTAACATTCACATCTACCATTGTCTTCAACGTGTCTTTTAAGTAGTAATTTTGTGAGAACTTCGACACTACAAGCACTCTTACTGCAGTGTTAAAATGAGAAATGTTGAGCATATTGTGAAATTACAAGTTACGCTATTCTATTGGTTTTACAGATAAGTAAATAATTTTTTAACAAGTCAACATCACATTTTAGCAATAGAAGGACTTTGAAAGAATTGTCTAATTAAAGTTTTGAAAAAAGATTTTGTAAGCTGCTCACATCAGATCTTGTTAACTCAAAGCATTTTTTCTCAAAACAACTTTTTTCTCGTAGTTTTACTACTTTCTATTTATAATATATATTTGACAATATTTTCATAATATTATGACTTCATTCCTGTAATAAGAAAAGTTTTTCTCATGAAAAAAAAAAATCTTTTAGTCTGGCCCTAATCGTATAAACTAAACATTTTATTCTTTAAAGGTTTTTGCATGAACATTTTTTAAAACATTAGCATCTCTCATCAAAAATGTGAAGCCATAATCAATTTACTTTTGCTGGATCAGACTAAACAAGATTAAATTGCCAGTGAATCTGCACTGAACCTCCTTTGCATCATCAAGCAATCAGGAAGCGGAGGCTAATTTCACAAAAAGGCTTAATGGCTTCTGGGGTGTATATATATGTGTGTGTGTTGGTCTAGTGTTTGTTCCTGCGCTCCTAGACAGGGCAGCAAGTGGAATAATGACGAAGAAATGTGTCTGCATGGTGGTACAAACAGAGATCGTGTGTGGCTGGATCGCACGTAGGCACACAACGCTGCACCCTGCCATTCACACTCCTTATCTACATGCCGTTGAGCACAATGTTATGATTTGAGTGCACTCACCGCTGAGGCTTCGGTGAGTGAGTGTTTGTGTACATTTAATGTCTGCAGTCTAATCATCATCCTTCATCAGGGCACTTTGGCTGTGAGAAGTGACGGAGCGGGTTGTAGACTTGCAGACTTTTTGTTTTTTTTATCTCTTTTCGAGCAGGAAATGGCAAGAAGGTTTGGGATTTGGGACGTGACAGCTGCAACATGAGCTCAGGGAAATCCCTGCATAGAGATGACGTTTTTGTTTTGTGGTATCTTATCAGTAAAGCTCGTCTTTGTTAGCAGTTGACTTCAGTTGAAAATCATGTGTGTAAAAAGTGAATTATTGCTGGTGTCATCTAGGTTGCTGACCTTGGGTCAAATATAATCATGTACTGTTTACCATCTTCAAGATATTCCAACATTTGAAAAAGTTACACTCACTAAATTAAGATTTTCATTCATACTATCCATATGTTTGAAAGATTTTTAAATGAGATACCAGAAAAATTGTCATGAGGTTTCTCTGATTTTGTAAAACACAGATTAATGCAATCGTGCCCTTCCTCCACCTGTTTCTGTCAGTTAGCTTGCTGCCGTTGGTGGCAGCAACTGGGAGTCGCTAACTAACAAGAGCAGTAAGTATTGTGAAACACCATGAGAAATATCTCATACTGCTTCATGCTAGTCAAGTTCAATTTATTGGTCTTCCCTATTAAAAGATGTCTGCCACTAAAACAAGGAAAAAAATCAACATTTTCTCAAATTTGATCAATTTACCTTCATTTTATTAATAAGATGTAATAAATAAAATCACAATTGTTCTTAATTTCTTTGTCCTTGTCTGACCAAGAAAAGAGTTTGGTACCTGGTGTTGCTATTATAAGAAAAGCAGCTGCTTTGTTTTATATGGAAGTTGAGGATTTAAGTAGAACACATTTGATGAATGATCATAAACTCAGAGACCCAAAGAGCCTCTACTCTCTTCTCGCTTGCCGCAATAAAACAGTTGTATTCTACTAAATGCAGCTTTTTTCTTTTACTTTTTTTTGGTTTAAACTGTCTTCAGATAACAAGGTGATTACCTATTTATATAAATTTGTCTTGTGAGTTTTGCCACTGGTAAAGAATTACTTCAAATAGATTCAGAGCAGCATCTTTGAAGAATAGCCAGATTGGAGCAACAGCGCACCCTACAGGCAAAAAGCATGAGCAAAGGAGATGGGAAAGTAGGTCAGGAGGGAGGGATGTGAAGGGTGTTGTACTGGTGGGTGGAGGTGAAAGATGATGAATGCAAAGAAGATGGTGGGAACAAGGGAAAAGGGAGGAATACAGAAGAACTTTAGATTTCCTGTATTGAAAAACTCTCCCTTAACAGTGTTTCTACCATCTGGGAAGAAGAAATGCACTCTGCCTCAAGTAATGATTTTCATCTCCTTCTTTGTCTGAATTGTGTTTGTTTATATGCCAGACAGTGAACTATGCTCTAAGGAGAGTATGTTTTACCTTGATAAGGACGTTGGCACAGGAAGCACTCTGCCTGAATCTGACAATGATATGAAATGTCACTGCAGATATCAATCTAATAGTTTAATTTTGGAGTTATTGTTTGTGGCCTACTTTCACATTATGCTCACAGAACCTGCTTAAAAGCCCCATTTTAAATTGTCATGTTCATAAAATAGTTGTGAAATGTTCAAATTATTCAGTTTTGAAGTTATTTGTTGGAAATTTAACTATTTGGAAATAAAACTAGTCTGGACAGAGATTTTAGTTGACGTAGTTTACACTGCAGGCACTTTCAGTGCACTGACACCATCAAGTCTTTGCATCTGTGTGCAAAGACAAATGGCCCTATCCTTCTCCTTTTTTTCCTGATTTTTTCTGGCTTTGACCATTTGTTAAAATCACAAAAAAGTAATTAGGGTCTGTAACTAAATGGTCAAATTACAATATTTTAATCTAAACCTTGATTAAATTGTTGGAGGTGTAAAAGTGCATACAAATTAGGGTATTTGAGGTTGAATAAAGCACTTCTTTTAAGTTATC
Source organism: Xiphophorus couchianus (assembly GCF_001444195.1). Lineage (NCBI taxonomy): Eukaryota > Metazoa > Chordata > Actinopteri > Cyprinodontiformes > Poeciliidae > Xiphophorus > Xiphophorus couchianus. Next base: position 29,151,141 of record NC_040236.1, read on the forward strand.
AGCAGATGGCGCCAATCACTTGTGATTAAATTGTTTAATGAAATTTTAACTTATTTCCTCACACTTAACCAGTAATTGTGAATGCTTCACTTTCATGTGACAGTAATAGTTCATCATATTTTTGTATTTTACTTTGTGTACAAATTTCTACAAATTACATCTTAAGAGTTTTATTAAATATCAATTCTCAGAAACATTAGTTTGTTGCCATATAAAAGCTTTTATTACAACAGGGCTAACATATTTAAAAAAACGTTGACATACTATACTGTTTGCACATTGATTTCTAATCTAAGTTTTGTTTGTCTCTGGAAACACATTTAATTGCACTTGACAAAAATAATTATGTTTTACTTAGGAAGATATAATACAATGTTATGACATTCTGCCGTTTAATTTCGACTCTTAATCCGTTCGATTGAAATAACTTCTTTGAGACAATTCTTGTAGTTACTCGCTGGCCTCCTTCACCGGTTGGATGCTAAAGGGGATTCTTGCATGTATCCCTCTGCATCTGTGTGAAATCATGATCTGTTTTCTATCTCATCATATTGCTTACTCTCACATAAAATGCCAGGACCACATTCAACTAAATATCTTAGGTTTAAAGGGCAAACCTCTGCAAAATGCTGAGTAAAGATGTTGTAATCATGCAGACCTGATGTGATATGCCTGTGTAATGTATCTGTTTGGTGTTGATAAACATGGAGGAGTCCTAATTTATTCCTTTCTAAAAACTGCATTCTTATTTAGATTTTACAAAAGCGTAAAAAGTAATTTTCATTGGTTTATTTGTTCACATTGACTGATTGTAAGTGGTCTGGTAAATGTGTCCAAGATTGTGTTAAATGCTGATACCAGATATCTAAACTTAGTCCATAATCCATAATCTCTTCTACAACATTACCAAGACCAACCCACTTGTACTTTTATTCTATTTAAATAAGTGGAGGTAAAGTAAACTATGAAACAGAAGAAACAAACAAGTATACTCGGTCTAATAAAAAAAGGAACAAAGCTATTCATAGTTAGTGCATTAAAGGAACGACCTTCAGTGGCTGACAAGTTCGAACTCCTGCTGTCCCACATTGCTATTCTCCACAGGTCGTGTGAAAGTCCTTTACAGTGGACAATCAGTTGTTGTATACAGGTGCTGCTGAGAGCTGCCGCATACAGGCTTGTCTTCTTTGCGTCTTTGTCTTTCATCAATACTTATCCTGTTTTTCTTCTTATGATTTTCAGTGAATTAGTTTTTCGCTTGTTCTCCTCTCATCTCTGACCGTGGAGAGAGCGGAGCATCTACAGAGGAAGCAGTAAATGGCTGATCAGCTGGTTACTGGTTGGCTTCGTATCGTTGCAGGTACAGTAAGTTAAGTAGCAGTGCTGTGTCTCCTTAGCATGAAGCAAATGGATTGCTAATTTATGGCTCCAAGTTAATCTTTTGTTCATATTGTCAGGTCATTAAGTATGTGAGGCCTGGTGTGGGACCGACCTTTAGCTGTCTTTGCATACAGCTTTTGTCTTTTTAGCTAAAATTTTATATTTTTGTGCATGAGGAATTATAACATGACTTGTAATGTAAAAAAAATGGTGTAATTTGAAATGATCTGAAATTGTTTGGTTTGAAATGAGGCCATCTGCTCAATAATGTAGCATTCTTCATTTCATATCATTGTTCTTTATTGATAACATATGTATTTATTTTACTCAAAATATTCTCAATTTTTCAGATCAATTCAAGACAGTAATTTCTTAAATGAAATCTGTCTTGCCTTCATTGTATTTAGCTGAGATTTTTCCAATTGAGTACTGTTGTGGTATTGTATAAATCTCATTCTTTGGTATGGGAAATTAGAGGCATTAATTTGTGCATTAATTGCAGTTTTCCTCTTCCTGTGCAGTCTTTTTTAGTTAGACCCACATCACTAGACATACTGACTACACCAAGATGGCATTAGCAGAAAGAGCCTATATTGAACAACTTTATTTATAGCTTTAGTGCCAGAAGAGAAATATACACTTGACTTTGTACTGAAAAAATTGGCCACAAGTTGATAAAAAAAGTAATATAATGGCCATACTATAATAGCACTGGCTGATCCAAACCAGCTTTTTAATTTTTTTTTATTTTTTATGAAACTATTTGTTTATGCGTTCATAAAAATCTCTGACACAAAGAATAAAATGAAAAAAACAAAAAAATTCTAAACAGCGAAAACAATTAAAATTCCATATTGTTCTAATATTACTTAAAGTGATCTATGTTCTACTTACATTGTACTAAATACATGGAAAACCAGATGTTTACATGCACTGCATAAAAGGAAACAAAATCTTATTTTTGTCTGTTCCCTATTAGACATTAAATCAAAACTTTTCCTGTTTGAAGTTGGTTGGGATTAACAGATCTTATATTGTTCTATTGGATTAAGATTAGGGGTTTCTGATGGCCACTCTAAAACATTGAATTTGTTGTCCCTTATGCCAATTTTGTGGTTAAATCTTTAAAGAGAAGGACTATGTAATATCAACGTTTTTGAGCTCTATGTCATGTTATTATGTTATTCTATCATCACTAGACACATCTGGAGTGTTTGTTTGATTCTTTCATGCATCCAGCTGAGCTTCCCGCTCATAGAGCACCCCTCCCATGTGCCTTCCCCACACACACAGCTCCCCCACACTAGCAGCAGCATCAATTAGCAAAAACCCATAGGACATGTCTCCAAAAATAAGGACTAACTCGCTGAATATATTTGCAAACTATAATATACATTTTTACTTGGCTGTAGGAATATTTGGCTTCTTCTTCTCTGAGGAGCATTTACGCTAGTAAATTTTGTATCAAAGGATCACGTATGTATAACGTTATGTTATATTTAAAGGGGCACAAGGAATGTAAAAAGTTTATAGTAATGTAAAACCCCAACATATTATTATATGTAAAATAAAATGCATCAGACTAGAATCTGCTGGTATTCTGTGGCATGTTACCACAGAATATCAGCAGATGGCAGGATTTGTTGAGGTTTTTTTTTTTTTGCTGCAAACACTTAAAATTAGCTTAGCTCTGAAGAGTTGCATTTATTTCAGGTTGTGCATGGACATCTCTTTTTCTGGTTGGTCTGTCATTGGTGTTTTTAAGCCCAGATAAATGTTGAATTGGAGGCTTGGTTTGTCCATTTTATAAAATCTTTTTATCCACATTTAGGGATCAGTAAATGCTTTTTTGTAAATAACTTTTCACCTTGATGTCACCCATATTTATGAATTCTATTGGCAGAAGCCATTGCTATCTTTATAATGCCTTGTTTTACAGTGCCTTGTTTTTTGTAAACCTTTGCAACATATCCTTTGCAGCAAAGGATATACATATCCTGGTATGTATATCATACATACATGTTTGTATACATACACACAACCATAGCTTTTACATAAAAGCTATGGTTGCACAGCATTAGCTGAATAGTGCCAGTCTACTTCTCCAGATTGTGCATTACATATATGTCCCCCCTCACCCACAACTAAAGATATTTAGAAGAATTAAATTCTAGTCCTGTCACATGTATTCTCATTAAATTAAAGTCAGTGTTAGCTTCAACAGTTTAAAATATTTTTAGACAGATGCACATGGTCGTGGCAGAACAAATTACAAACATTTTTATAATCTAGAATAACCAGGTTAGTTTTTTTGTCTCTCCATAAGTGGGTTTGCATGCAGACAAGTTGTGCAAACACAACATAAGTTTTCAGTGTTGCTAAATATATCTATCTACACAGAGGTCACGATTGAAAAAACAGAAAATGTTATGGAAAATGTAAAGGAAGCCTAGATAAAAATGTTTCCATTTATTTAAATTCCATTAACTGACATTATTATTGACGTGTTTTTTACGTGTCAATAATAGACTTTTATGCTACTTATTACAATTTACTTGTAATGTTTGAATTTAAAACTAGAACATTTAGTAGTAAGTGTACTAGTATGTTTAAAGGAAAAAATCTCACATTCAGGACAAAACATCTAATTGTTTTTATGAAATGTAGATGTCATAAAAAATATATATTGTAAACTTACTACAGACACTGCTGTCACCACTACATTTTGTGCATGTCTGTATGTACTCATTCACATGCCTCATTTTACCCTGTCATAGACAGTTAATGAGTACTTAGACAAACACTAGCACACACCCCTTTCCGGAGGCTGGGCTGCTGTCAGTCCTTTGTGCTTGTTGGTTGCAGCTGTAGCCTGCGTTGCCTTGACGTCACACAGATCGATCCTGCTCCCAGTGCAGCTTGGTGAGCACGGTGACAGTAAAAAAGGCTGCAGAGTGAAGCAGGGCGGAGGTTTGAGTGAATCGAAGGGGGGAGGAGAGAGAGAGAGGGCAGAGTGAAACCACAGAGGTATTCCATGCAGGGCAGGACAGGCACAATCTGCTACTACAGAAATAGTCACTACACAGGACAGTGTAGGGTAAATATTTTTCTGCAGTAATGAGTGCACGACTGTTCTTGGGTAGTCACTTCCATATTATCCTGTGTGTGACTAAATAATGCCATTCTCTGCATGGTACGGTTGACTCACTGCACTGACATAAGGTAGGGTGGTGAGGAGGGGTGATTCTGTGTTTGTTTACCACATTTGCCTATTGTTGGTTTTAATTGTACGAGCCTTTTTGCTTTTCAGTTCTCCTCTGTGCCTTTGTAAATATGTTCTTATGCAGTGTATGCCGATACTTATTTGTCAGGGAACTGAGTTGGTTAATGCAGCGTCCCTTTTGAGCTGTGGTGTCAGGAGATTCTAGCTGTAAGCCATGTGACTTTGCAGAGAGCTACAGAGATTGGCTGAGGTCATCTGTGACCTCAGCACACTGCCTGTGTCCCTCCTCAACGCTGTCGCCCCTCGTTAAAAACACACACACACACACAATCCTCCCTCCCTCCCAGTCTGTTCTCCGCCTCCCCTCCCTGCCTCTTTTTCCTTCAGTTGGCTTTTTCCCCACCGCTCAGCATCCTCTTCTGCGTGTAGGCTAGAGCCACAGCAGCAGCAGTAGCAGTAGAAGCATCCATGGCTTAATGGACAGCTAGCCTAGCCCCTACCCCTCCTCTCTCCTCTCTTTTTCTTCCTCTCTTCCTTTCGAGCTAGTTGACAGGCAGCGTCTGGGATTGTTGGAGGCTCACAGTTAGCCAGGGCGTTATCCACGAGCTTGCAGCTGCTTTGCTGCCCATCAGTTCCACTGAATATCTGTAACCGGGGGCTTCTTCTCCTGTCCCCCTCCCCGTGCCTCCTGCTTTCATTTCAGGCTCTTTGGAAATAGAGGAATGCAAATCTGCAACCATGATGGAAGGTAAGCTGTTTTTATTCTAATTTTTTATTATGCTATGAACTCCCCATCCCACCCCCACCACCCATTCATATATATATATATATATATGTATATATATATACACATATAGGGTAATCCTTCTTTATGCCCTTGTCCTACTGTGCTTCATCTGCTATGTTTGGGAGGTTCAAATGTCATCAGCCACTCTTATTTTAAGTGCACATTTCAGTGACTTGCATGTTATTCTTAGAAAAGGGCACAGCCACTGAATGTTTATGATAGAGGCACAATGGCGAGGCTAATTGAAGCTTGTACCTTAGCGAGTGTGTCCGCATATGTTGGAGTACCCCCCTACTCCTTTTTGCCACTTCCCATCATGGAGGATTATTTGGATTTGTTGTGCTGGACAGCTTATGTGCCCATCTGGCTTACTTGTATAAATTCTCTTTGTATGATGTGCTCACCCTGTCTCTGCTATGTGTTCATACCACTGGCACATTTAACACTGTGGTGTTACGAGAATGTTGCATCTGTATCAGGATATGAATTTTAAGGTATAATTTGCCCTTCGCCTTTGCCATTGTTAGGGATTTGAATGTAGTTTTAGGATCATGTCTCTTTAATTGATGACATCACCAGAGGTAGGCCGGTGATATTAGTATGAATCCCTATGGTTCTGCAGCTGGGAAATGAAGCCCTCCATGCATCTGTTTCCTTTACTCTTTTTTATTAATAAATTTGAGAATCAGTGATCAATTTCTGTTAATATCCCCAGAACAAAATTCAGGTGTCAAAATTATTTTATTATTTAAGCAACCTTAAAATATCTAAAACTTCATGAAAACATTTTGGCACAGAAAAATGCAAAAAAAGTGTTAATCAAACAGTTTGTAAAAGAGGACATCATTACTAGTGTTCACCATCTGTTTCAATGTTTCAAGCAACTCTAGATTCTTAATTCAAGTTAATTTAGTAATATTAATGAACCCAGAGCTGTACTCTGCCAATTAGATGAATTTTATTAGCATGAAGTATCGAAGCGTGCATCTGTGTCTGTATATTTAGAAATTAGAGGATGCAACTGCTTCCTCCTCCTGTATTGTCTTGAAAGAAATCCTGGGAGATTTTCAGAATGAGATTTTCAAAAGTATTCCTAAAGTTCCGGTTCATTTTTCACAAATTTACTTTTTGAGGCTATTTTTAATATTACATTTACACATACATTTAGCCATGTTTATTTGGAAGTGCATGAAGTGTTGGCCAGGTGGTATATATTAACATATCTGTAACGTTTGCAAATAACAATTATTGCTATAGTATAGTCTCAAACTGTAAAGTTATAAAAATCCAACCTTATTAAAACAAATATTTGTAATAAACTCAACAGTGGCACAATTCTTGGTATCTTCAAGCATACTGTAAAATTTTATGTCAAGTATTTCTAGGACTTTTAAATAATCCATGACTTTAGCCCTCCCACAGTCTTAGCACTATGCTCAGGTGGAGCATGACAGATGTTATAGCAGGACAGCAGGGGAGCGATACAGGTTACAGGTGGGCATTTCTCGTCAACCTGTAAGTTTCTGAAACCATGTAAAAAGAAAAACCTCGTAAAAGCCCATGCGGGGTCAGTCAGGTCCTGCTGGGACACGCACAGGGTAAAAAGCTATCCAATGGACCCTGTCTCTTAAGACCGCTCGAGGGTTAAGGATATACCTGAGGGAAATGCACTGCTTGTTTCTATTAGCAACTAACCACAATGTTGGAAGAGGTCCCACGTTTATCTTTCTATAAAGTTAACAAGATGGTAATAGCGATAAAACAATTCTTTAAAGGTTACTGGTTAGTGAACTGCAGCAAAGACATGCAATGACAATCAGAAGCTCTTTGCCAAGAAAGAAATGTTAATGGTAAAGCCTTTTCTTTTCCAATGAGATCTGTTAGGCATGGTGATGAATCTGTGATGGTGTAGGCCTGTTTCTCCTACAAAACCCTGGGAAACTAGTTAGGTTGCATGGTGCCATTGACTCTATTGGAAAAATGATTGAAAAGCCTGTTGAACGTTATCAGTAGAATGCCAGACCTTTGATGGAGAGAGAGAAAAAAAGAGAAAACATAGGGCTGACAATCTACTGTCCATTACTCCCCACTTGTCCAACGACTGGGGGAAGCTGTTTTTAACAATAAGCTTTATCAAAGAGGAACATTTTTAGCCTAGACTTAAAAGTAGATAGGGTGTCTTCCTCATGGATTAAAACTTGGGAGCTGGTTCCATTGGAGAAGAGCGTGAGAACAAAAAGATCTGCCTCCCAATGTCTACTTTTAGAAATTCTAGGAACCACCACTACTCCTGCAATCTGAGAGTGAAATGCTCTGTTAGGATTGTATGGAACAATCAGATCTTTGATGTATGATGGAGCTTGATTGTTAAGGTTTTTATATAAGAAGTATAATCTTAAAATATACTTACAAATTATGTTTACAAATGTGCCACTGGTAACTTCATTAAAAACTGTTATTTCTTAATGTTAATTTTTTCACATTAAATTCACAATAGTTTAATGTCCTTTATAATACTGCAATTAAAAAATTTATTATTTTAGGTAGTGGTCATTTGCAGGTTTTCAGTGGCATTAATACATTTGGTCAGCGCTGCATGAGAGTCTTGATAAATGTGCAATCAGAGGTTCAGTGGCAGCACAATAGAGAGTAGTTAAGGTTTGAACTTGTTAGTCATGTACTATTTCCTCCTGATGACGGTTGTGTTTTAAAGGTTAAAATTGGATCTCGCTATATTAGAAATGTTTTTATTACCAAATACAGAGTTTGAAATATTTGAAATGTTGAACACATTTTTTAATAAAAATAAAGTTGATAATTAAGGACATATTTCAAATACAGATCTTTCCAATTTGATCACCAAAGAGATCAATGACCTTATTTAATGTTTCTTCTTCTCCGGCAAGTGAGCTGTCCTTTCACTGTCTGCATTACGTCAAGCCCCAGGTTAAGTAACAAATGTGATGGTAAAAACCACTGTTTGCATTTGCTTTCCTTCCATTAGCAAAGCTAGTACAAGCTTAACATAGAGTGTGTTAGGGCAGGATTACGTTCAGGTGTTAAAATTGGATGCTAATCCTGGCTAGCTCTGCTTTTTAAAGCCCAGCGCCACTGCCAGCATGACTGTCTCTTCCTGACACACGAGGGTAGAAGATGTGGGAGGGTTACTTAATTGTAATTAAGATCAGTAGAGGTGATCATCCTCATGCTGGTGGTTGGGATTACCATCTCTTTTCCTAAAGACGTGATCTTGAGAAATGCAAGAAAGATATGGGGCACTTTTATCACAATAACAAGATAATGCAGCAGTGTTAGCTCTGCAAATTATTTCTGACTGGATGGGGTTTAACAATTAACAAAATCTGATGGAATCTTGGCATATCAGTGTTTTAGTGCTTGCACACTGTGAGATGAAGCAATACTGAAAACAGGCATAATGTTATCCTATCTTTAAGTAATGTCAATTTAACTACGTATTTTTCTAAGGTGTGGAGAATTTGATAGAAATTAGCAACCTGAGTATCTTGTTCACAAGTGCTGCTTAAAGGGGGAGTTGTTTTAACTATTTCATCTTAAAGTTAGCTATTACTTTACTTAGGGAGGGTATTTTCTGCTGTATCTTGAAAGAATTCCTTTTATTTTCATAGAAGTGCATCACAGTAAATCGAATAATAGTTCAAAGTTGTGTATTTGAACGATTTAAATCAAAAAGTGAAATACATATAAATTCCGTTCGTGGGTTTCCGGGACTTTGTGTTTATTTCTGTTAGCTGAGAGCTAATTATTACCCATAACTGAATTTCTTAGAAAATTAGATAAATGAATAACACCAAAGAAAAACAGATAATACGGAAAAGTCCACCAAATAAAAAGAAAGCCTATGTACTATGTATGATATGCACTTAGTGCTTAGTCCAGGCTTCTTTAGCATAAATTACTGCATCAGGGCAGCATTGAGGTGATCTAATGTAGCACATCTGAGATGTTAAGAAAGCACATATTGCTTTTATAGCTGTGTCCTGTTGCCTAAAGTAATAAGTAACAGTGGTTTGCATTGAAAAAAATCCCTTTAAAATTTGCTTCAGTTGCACCTTTCCTTGAAGCTTGTAGTGACACAACATACGGTACGTTATAACATTTATTAGGGACATAATCAGTGATTATATATATATATTTTTTTGCTGAAAAACTACACTGCTCAAAAAAATAAAGGGAACACTTAAACGGGTGTTTAACACTTAAAGTGTTCCCTTTATTTTTTTGAGCAGTATATATAGCAATGGATTCCTTTTTACCATATCTCTAAGTGAGACCTCAGTCAACACTGCTCTCATGGGTGGAGTTACCACTCACTAGGACGTCACAATGGAACTGCTAACAAACAAAAGCCCAGCCAAAAGAGGGTTCAGGGGAAAGAAGGTTTTGTATCATAGTCAAAACGTGCCTTTTGGGGTTTACCTCAGGCCAGTTTGCTCATTAATCATGCACAGTGATATTGTAGTCAATAAATTGGGCATTAAGCTACAGGCTCTGTTGGCAGGTTCCAAGTCATGTAGCAAAATAAAATCAGCATCTCTGTGTTGTCATCAGAGGGAAAAGAGAAATGATCTAAAGTGACCTGGTAGACAGCAGCGGTGACTTTGAAAAGGCATTGGATCAAAACCATAAGATGGCATGTCTCCCTAAAACATGACAGATTATGGAAACATCACTGTAAATGTTGAACAACTTGAATTCTGTGCCACTTTGGTCTGGGCGACAAAACAATAACTATATCTATTGCAATAGACACGTCATCAATATTAATAGAAAATACATCCGATAGAGTGTTAATAATTTCACTAAACTCTGATCCAGAACCGCACAACATTCTGGAAGATGTAGGCAGAAGAAAAGCTTTAGCCACTCTACTTCTCACGACCAGCTAAGCAAGGTTGATGGCATTAACTAACTCAGTCACACTTTGGTAAATTAACAACCTGTTGAATAAGGCCCCGACATACTTTGGTGTACTTCACTCCTCAGATGTCTGCGCATGCTCTATGAAGACTCAATGTGGACCTCTGCCGAACATGCCCACACAAAGGTCACTTTTTACCACTGCATGCTCAGTGACGCGTTGATTCACACAGGAAACTGCTCAGCAGGAAACAGTGTTCGCATCACGCTGTTTTGTACGCAACACCGAGCTGATAATTTTAAGTCGGCACGAACAGTCAAATGGATGCATCAAACCTACTTCTTTCCGTTTCTATTGTGGGAAATAAATTAATTTTGTCTTGAAAAATGTTGTCACTCGATACGGCCTGGATTTGAAGAAATCCAGTGACGAAGTTTGGTCTACAGCACTCAGCAAACAAACTACTTTATTTAGGCTTACCCTTCTTGCAGCAAGTGTCATTTACTGTCTCCTGGACAACTGCTTTCTGGTAGTCTTCCCTTTGATTTTCTAAGTTGTCCAAGGGACTGAAGTTGAGGTATTCTTCACATCCATCAAACTGAACAAAAATAAACACTTGAGTACAAAACTAAAAGTGCCATGAAACTGTAGTCGTTTTATAATAAAATACTGATGCAACTCTGTTTTCTTTAGCTGGACTTGTATACCTGAAAAAGTATTTAGAAATTTTAAGTACTGCTGCCATCATTCAAGTCTAAGCATGCCGCTAGTGTATTTTTTTTCCCCATTCTCTCTGCTTTAGCTTGAAAGACAGTAGATGAGAGCAGATGAGATGTGTGTCTGTTTTCAGTGATTTAGATCTTTTTACAGCACATGCTAAACATAGTAGATGCTGTGAGTTTTATTCCCACATGCTATAAATTGTTCGGATCTTTGTTTTGGGCATCATATTTTACTTTGCAAAACAGAATATGTGGGTATTCCACTTTGGCCCTTAAGATAGGAAATCCTTATATTCCCTACTGTTCTCCCCATAAAAAATAACTCTTTAACTTTCCTTTTGGGCAACAATAAATTAAAATGTTTTTTGTGCTTTACAACATTTGGATGAGTGTTGGAAATGGTTGGGTGAATAGTCTTAGTCCATATACATGTAGGTTTAATCCAAATTCATTAACTGCCAGTGTGATCTTCTTTAGAGGAAAACAGATCAAGTTAAAACGTATACTTCTGATTCCTAGAGCCAAAACCCGACTCCACACTTTACATATTTGTCCATGTTTATGTTTTGAGCGGAACAGCCTTCTAATCTCTAATGACCCTTTGGCATTTCCTGTGTAGTTACCAAAAGAAGAAACTTAAGTCTAGTCTCAACACTGATAACACTCAAACAATAGAAAAACTAGCATGTTGGCAGAATGCTGATTACTTTGAACATTTTTCAGATTGTTTGAAATAGTATGGCCTACGACATACACTTCTTGGGCTTTAGACACGTAGTTCTGTTAATCCTAGTTACCAGTGATTGGAATTAAACCGTCTCACAGAGGTTGGATAAACCTTTGACTGGACTGTAGCAAAGTAGAGAGCCATATGGTGGACTCCTTTGCAGTCTTTACGTCTGTAGTCATAGAAGAATTTATCTCCATTATTTTTGGCTTATAGTAAAACTGAGCAAAAAGACTCGGGAGTAGCTAATCTATTATACATGTAATAATTTTGTTATTGAAATAGATTTTTTTTTAAATACAGAAATTAATAAATTCTGCTTTGTGAATTTGTGGAAAGGAGCTTTCATAAATATCGCTTTCTGTTGTTTTGAGTTAAACATGCCTGCGCTTGGGCTGCTTTTTTGAAATAAATTAACAACCCCTAAGTGTTTTTCAAATAATTATGACTCTATCTCAAATAAAAACCTTGATAAAGACACATTAATTGGCCCTAATAATTTTCCTTCCCGGCTTCTTAAGACTGTAAAAAAGTCAAATTAAGGTCTTAGTTTGCTAATGGATGCTAAAATTGACACAAAATGTTTTTGTCTCTAATTTCAGTGGCTAGTAGATTCCACAGCAGTGCATGATATCTCCTGGCTATTGTCTGTAATTTGCTTCTTAGGAGCCAGATATGCTTGTATAATATTGTATAATATTCTTTTTAATGTTATTTGGGAAGTAGGGATTGCCACATGACATAGTTAGTTTTCCCCTAATTTCTTAAGCTGCAATGTGGCACAATGATGAGGCAAAGTGGATGAGGACAAATGACTGCTGAAGTGGCTCAGTACAAAGTAAATTGAGTGTCTATTTTTTCCAAGCTGGAGGATAGATCGGTGTTGTCACTAAGCATGTCTGCAGGTTCAATCTGCTCATTCTGCTATTTCACCTGTCTGATTTTTACCTCTGACTCATGCCTCTCTAATCAAGCAACTGACAGGGGCTCTTTGTGTGCACATTTTTTCACTTTAACCTACACATTTTAATTTGTTGCTGAATAAATTTGTATTTGATTTATTGAAATGAACCCAGAGGTGCAACTTATTCATTATCAACTTTTAAATACTACTGTGCTAGAAGCTCTCTATAATTCAAGATAAATGATTATTTACATGCCAATTAAAGTCCAGACATGTATATTATGACATTATGAGATGAAATTGATTTCTGTTACCTTGAAGAAATGGTTTGATGAAATGAAACAGAACAAAGTAAAACTCACTTAACGTAACATAGTTTATATCCAAGCTCAACCTCAGCAGTTTTATTAGAAAAATGCCATTTTTATTGCTAAACTATGATACAAACATTTTGCTTCCATGGTTATTTTTTGCCTTTATTCCATTTTACAAATAATATGACCATCATCACATTGCATATTGGTCTTTTGCTTTGCTGGAAAAGTGAGACTTATATGAAAATAACCCTTCCATATGTGATTTGCAGCTCTCACACTATATGTATACTGTACATGTCCACCACTGCTACAAAATCTACGAAACTGCAATTTAAAAACAATGCAGGAAGGTGACGGACTCTCTCATCTTACACTATACTATCTGCATGGTGAGGTGAGATTCTCTCACCTCGACATTCTGAATGCTTAAAACTGAAAGTAAAAGTGACAACTGCCTTGTTTTCTGATTGATGTGTGATGTAATCAGTTTGTGACTACTTGCGGGTACTTAAAATGTTGGAATTTCAGTCCCACTTATTATGACATTAAGGCAAAAGTAACCTTGTTACCTTGTTCTTACTTAGCAGAATACTGTGAATTCCACAACATGATCCAAAAAAAAAGGACACATACTGTAAAAACATGACAGGTGATATTCTACAAAATTCTCTTCATTTCCTTACAGTTTGATCCTGGTAGCATGTTTTCAGTACAGTAGCATACATGTTAGAAAACTGTGTGATGGGAGCTTTGGGATACTCAAGCCCAAATAAAGTGAAAACATGTGGATGGAAATTTTGGCAGCAGCAGGGGTTTTTTTTTTTGCTCAGGAAATTTCTGTCTTAGTACATGTTAAATTAATATGTGTTCAATTTAATGACACCTTAGCCTAATTACAGTATCATGACAAATTTGCTGTAGACGCTCTTAAGTGAAATACGCTGAAAGGATAGAAAGCTGATTGACTGCCCTGACGTAGGTTCTTCAGTGTCTGTATGAGTCACTGGATTTTCCTAATAACACAAGTGTGCACACATATGCTAACACATTTTCAGTCGAACATTTGCGTGACTTTGCAAAAAAGCTTAGGCAACACAAAGGAAAGCCAAGGTGTTCAGATATAACTGTACCTCTGAATGGATTTACCAACAATCTGGATGATTGACAGCAGGGATTAGGAAAATGGGGAGGTGAAGGACAGAATAAGAAATGAATTTACTTTTTGTTACCACCATATTTATTCCCAGTCACAGCACAAAAAGCTGTCCAAATTCATCTTTCTTTCCTCTATGCACACACACCCACTTATGCATACACTGGCATGCTTATGTAATGATGCCCAAGATTCAGAGCCAGATAAACAGACATGTTTGTGTAATCCACTGGCAGCTGGGGGAAGATGAAGTTCTTCTATGGCATAATCTGACTGTTTTTATGAGTGATGTATGACATTCATTTTGGAAAAACAGTGTTGTCAGAGGATTATACAGTTTTAAAATTTGTGCTTTTGGCTGGTCCCTGCTTTAGACATATCAAGAATGTGAATACATTTGAGTTTTAATATTCCTTGAATTAGGGTTATCCACATCTTTAATGGTGGACTTTTATATTTGAGTAAAGATTTTACACATGGCTAATTGGATAAAAACAGGAAGCAATGCAGATCACTAATCCCAACAGATTGAGGGTGCTGTTTTCAGTCTGAGTCGCCTCTCTGCCATGCTGCAGTCAGAGTAGTTGGTTATTTCCACTCATAAATGTTTAGCCTAATTTAATATCCCATCAGTGGCTTTATTTATAAACTAGGAAAAAAGCTCTGGTGCTGCAGCTGCTGTTGCTGCAGCAACTGTGTCATCACTTTGATGTAACTGCGGGTGTCCTTGTGTTAATCTGGTTAATGACAAGACAACAAGGAGAGTCCCTACTGACTGCATCCAAAAACAGTGTTAGCTAAAAGAAAGTAATTACATTTATTTCAGTGCCATATTTGAATGATTTGTTTAATACTGTTAACAGATTAGGGGTGTCGGCCTGAGAAAATGTATCTGGGATTTTTATGTAAAATATACCTGTAAATATAGTTTGTGATTCATTTAATCGTTCCTCTTTCTTTTCTATTATTCTCACCACTCTGAGTTTTGGCATCTTAGGCACTAAACTCTAGATCAAGATTATGCAGGGCAGTAAAAGGTCATTCAACTGGCCAAATACAGTGGATCTCAACAGTCTGCTCACCTTTTGTATCATTCCGGGTTTTTGTGAAGTAGCAATTGAGACCACGCTAAATAATTTTTTAAAACTTATGTCACATATACAATGACTTAAGAGAGCAGTCTTTTGTGCCTTGTTTCTACTGAGGGGTACAACAGGGGCTGGTATCCTATTTTATCTGTTTCCATTGTACAAGTGACCCTTAAAACCGCACCATGCCTGGGCCTCCTTCGTGGTACTGTACGAAAATGCCACTGCCTGCGACAACAATGAAACTTACTTGTGTGTTTATGTTTAACCCTTTTTTCGATGCAAAAGTTCTCCAAGTCAAGTAATCGTGAAGACACATCTTGTCCACAGCCCCCATCAGTTGAGTCCACAGATTTTGTGTTAAATGAAAAGATTGATATTCATCCATTTTGACAAAAAACGGTTCCATGTGAAGAAAAGAATCCCCATATCATAAAACTACCTCCCCAATATTCCACTTTGTATGTGGTGTTCCTTTGACACCAAGTACCAAGTTTTATTTCATGAGAACACAAGGTTTCCAAACAAATTTAACCAGGCCTTGATATTCTAATACATTTTGAATAAAAGGCATCTTTTTTGCCATCATACTCTATGATCTAGACAAGTGGAGAACAATGCAGTGATTATTACAATTTGATATATTGAGTTGCTTTATGAAAGCCCTCAAATTTTGCTTCAAATGCTGTGGGACCTCTCTTGACCCCCCCATGACTGTTTGGGTCATATACCTATAACTATTACAAAGACTGGCATGTGTACTTATTATGTTGTTTTAGGTCTTGACTGGACTAGTCAGTTAAAATTAAAACATTTTGGTTTATAATGTTGAAACACCTGCAACAGGAGTTTTACATCAGATTTGAGTCAATTCAGATTATTATGTCTACTCAAATGATTAGGTCTTCTTTAATCTCACTGTAAGCACATTGACCAGCCATATTCAAAGTGGCATACAGCTCAGAGGAATAGACACTGTATTCAATTTCGGAGTAAAAACCAACACAGAAAAACAACTGACTCAGGACAGAGCTACAGAGGATGGATGAGTGAAAAGTGTTTTATACATCCAGTCCCTGGAGAGGTGGAGGGGAAACAATCTGAGAACTAGTAGAGTTAAGAGAACGATGGTTGGTGATGTGAAATCTCCGAGCAAGTAAGCAGCATAAGGAGTAACTATGCGTGCGAGAAATCCCCTGGGGAAAGTAAGGCCAGAAAAGGAGAAACTCATCATCAAAGGCCTTCTTTTTGTTGACTCACATCATTTTATGGTCTTGATCTGGGGTGGTTTTTTCATATCTGTGGGGAGATAGACTTAAAAATATAAAGCAGAATGTCATATTTTGTTACCATCTCTTTATATAACAATTGCTTATGTCAATCCATCTGTCGGAAATTGACGGCTGGTTTGAGCTAACAGCTCTGGCTTTAAAATCAAAAATTGGTGGCATTTGTCATATAATATTAATTTAATTTTGTACATGATGTGCATATCTCAAAAGCTCATTCTGCTTGGCCTAACTGTACTTGACATGATTAAAATGAGAACAGTTAAAATGTTTTTTTTTTCTTTTTTTCTGTGTGGGTTGTAAAAGACTAATCCAATTAGTCAATCAATAGTTCAAGTGTGAACTCATTTTACTAATTTGCTTACATATTTTCTAGTTTTCTTGTTTATCTTTCAATCAACAGGAATAAATCTTGTTCTACAATGTATTTCCTGGAACACTCACCTTTTCTCACATTTTTTCTCATGTCTTTTAAGGACTCTGCTATTTGATTCTTTACCCTTTCATAGATATTTGCATTCATACATTCATTAATGTCAGCTTTAGCTCAAAACTTGTTAGAAGAAGAGCTTTTGCTTTCATCAGTGCATGTGTGATAAATCCCCTCTTTGCCAACCCTGTGGACTTGTCAGGGTTGAATGCTGCATGTCTATTTGGACTGCATGGCTACAAGCCATACCAGTGCAAACAGATGTCATTTTCAATCAGCTGAGGATGCACTGGCAGGGTGACGCACAGACAGAGCTACAGGAAGAGATTAGCAGAGTTTTGGTTGATACTGGATGGCTCGAGAGATGTAGAAATAATGGGATCCTGAAAAGGTTTATGACTAAGAGTGAGACAGGTGTTGAGTATTGGATTTGGAATATAATGTAAAAATGAGACATTTAGTTCTTTGTGGAACACTTACATAACTTATTTTCAGATACTATTAAACTGAGAAACACTGGTTTTACAGTGGGGCTTTTAGAGTATTCTGTTTCTGTTCCCTGTTTTCATTTCTGTTTTGTTCAAATTACGGATACATTTTCATACATGGTCATTCTAGATGCTTATGCTGCTGGCATTAAATCTCGTCAGTGTTTTAGGTCAGTGTTTAAGAGAATTATAACTTGATGCTTAATTCTGAATTGCTTTATAGTTTACGCTTTTTACAATGCTATACTTGCACTGGCTTAACTTTGTTTGACACACTTTTATTATGTTTTTGTCTTTCAACTTATTGTTAAATTCTTGAGAGTAACATAAATGATAAAATAGATTTTCATGTTGATTACAGTTGTGAACAAACCATAATCCTGGGTTTGTCTTTAAATAACAACAAGAACTCTGAGGTGACATATTTGTCATTCCAATGGCATTTTTTTTTCACAAATGTTTCCTTTTAACACTCAACACATTTTTGTTGGTAAATCAGAACGTTCCCATAACATTTCAGGGTTTTCTGTTTATGTGACCACAAAGAAAGCTGGAGAGACAATCCTCTGTCAGCCACTGGCCCAGCAGCTATCAGATGGATGATTCATGGCAGATAAGATTTCATTAGCAGACATCAAACCACGCCACAGAATAGAGGACCCATTGATTTTCATCATATCAGCAGAGCGATACAGCAGTGAACAGAACAGAAAGGAAGGGAGATTTCAGACCTAGAGATCACACTGTGCATCACTGAAACTAAAACATAATGTACAATTTACCAGTCGTATGCAGATCCTGCTATACAGCGATGTATGGCATTGTCAGCTGTGCACTTTTTGCTTTGTTTGTTTTTATTAGCAACAAGGGAAATATTATACATTAATTTTGTTTTGAGTAATTTTCAAACAGTATGATTTATTTAAAAATACACATGCATTATATGTTAACTGTTTTCACTGGGAGATGTGCTTTATTTTTAAAGACTGCTCTTCATAATATAATACCTCTGGTATTTGCCATACTGCTTGACATAACCAAAGCTTGTAGTAATTCCTCCTCATTCATTCTTCACAGTGATTACACCTGGGGTTTTTTTCATACTGGGGTGAGTTAGGAGAGATGTGCCCCACAGTACACAGTATGCAGGCATGGCTGGTCTTAACTGCAAATGAAAGAAAAACTGAACCTGGTAAATTAAACTCTATTTATAGAGTTTAATTTATAAACTCTATAGGATTTTAGACCACTAAAACAACGTTATAGAGAAGATCTTTGAAAATATTGATACCCTTTTCTCTCCACTCAATGAAAGAATGGGGAGATTTTTCTATTCTATTTCCCAGAATAGAAAAATTGTTAAATATAGGAGAGTGTTTATGCCGATACAGGTTGGAATTTGTATGATTCAATACTGTATGGCAGGCTAAGCAGATGAGAAATAATGGGGCCTAACTGTGATTTGGTCTCTGTTATGTTAGAGTACACAAGGTCCTGGAGCCTGTATGGTCGGGAATGATTCTCTACAATTGATTTTCAAGAAACGAAAGCCTTAGGACTAAATTGTACAAGCAGAGGTCGGAGCACAAAGGACTAAAAGTACATCTTGAAAAACTTCGGCAGAGCTCAGCTGCCGAGTGTTTTGTTTCTCGTTGAAATGTTCTTAATTTCAAATGAGGTCTTTTCCCATTCCTTTCGAATTTAGAGAGTTAAGCTTTTCCCAGTAACCCTTTGGTGTTTCAAGAGGAATCTCTGAGAAGTAAAAGCTTTCACAAGAAAGAGTATTCATTTTAATTAATGACATGCTGGCAAGAGGAGAGTTTGGGAGTTTTGACCAGCATTGTAAAGCTTTCTCAATGAGGTCAAATTCATTCTGAAAGTTATAAAATAAAATATTTTAAATAATTTTCTTTTACTGTATAGTTCTTTCTTTATTTTTCTCAGTTTCTACTTGACTTCCTGTTGAATCTGAAAAAGGCTAAGTAGGCCATGAATCTTCTGCAGAATATATTATAATTTCAGCTGGTCTGATTTGATGGTTTGCATTCAAACCACACAGATGGGATCTTTGACAAAACTTGTAGAATCATGCAGAGAGAATTTTTTAGAATCTTCTCTAAATAAATCACAAACCTCTCCACAGACAGTTTTATTTTCTTTAATTTCTAAAGTAAAATTAAAGTCGACGTGAACCGCTTTCAGAAGCATGTTTGTTCACCTCAGATTTTCTCCTAATCATGAAACATGAAAATGTTTCTCTCTGATCCATTGTCCATTTGAAGATTTGACTTCAGTATAGCTAATATTTAATTTAGATGTACTGTTTTAGATTCTCTTTACTCTTTCCCAACAAGATTTACAATTCATTAACGTGTAAAGCAACTCATTGTATTTCTTAGACTAGTTCATCACAGTCTTTTTCTCCAGGCCCTAAAATTTCAAGTCTTACAAAATATCCACCATAAAATTCTGTTTCTGGTTCTGTTTAATCACAACGGAGGCCTGTGAGGGTGGAGATGATGAGGTGTTTTCAAGCTTCAGGCTTCATCCTCGATGATCCTTCCTACAAGCATACACAGTTCAAGCTTACATGCTTACATGAATGTGCTGAGTTTTATCCACAAAGCTTCTATGCTTGAAAAATGCTCTCATTTCTGCTGCCCTGTTTCTGCATTTTTGAATCTTTGCAAGGACTGCTCTAAGCTGCTTTTTATATTGACAGCATGTTATATTTTATTTTTATTTTATCTTGTCTACAATTGCTACTCAGTGGTGGTTGTTGTGTGTCTTGTCTCTATGCTGCTGTAACTGCGAAATAATTTCCCTGCTGGGATGAATAAAGTAATTCTATTCTATTCTATTCTATTTTAGAACTCGATTAGTTGCATTAACCTTAACCAGAGATTCTCACTAGTATTTTCTTTCAAGTCCAAATAAAAAAAAAAAAAAACATCTTTCTTTGAAGGGCAGGACAATTTAGTCTTAAGTCTTTAATCATTGACATTACTGTTGTCACAATCGGTTGCATTCCACCTAGTCTGCTTCCTGTAGGAATTCAGATAATTATCATTAGATCTAATTTAACACGTAAATATTTAACATCTTTTTTAGAACATCAACTACCTAATTTAAAATTTTGGAATGAACGGAAAGCGAGTTGCTTTGGCGTCCCTAGCTGTTCACACAGAACAGCTTAATGAACACACAGAAGTCTGATTGTGGTCGCATTTAATTAATAGCACAAACAACATGAACAAAGTTGGAATTTAGTATCAATTTCTGTTATGTGAATGTAGTCTAAGTCAAGCTGGAATTATCTGTTTTTGTGACTGTTGGGAGAAGAAATTGGAAATTGGAATGTGTTTCATTGAGTCTGAATCTGTCTGCCTTTGGATTGAGTTGACACATATTTGGATTGATTTGTCTTGTAAAATGCCTTCATATGACACCTGTACCTATTTGCCACTGTCTTAATAAACTGAATTGAATCAGACCTGTAAAATTCCTATCACCATGAGATAACAACACAAAAATACAGGAATATAAAATTTTTAATATTTGAAGAAAAAAAAATCCAATTTAAATTGATATGATTTTTTTTTATTATGCGTAAACATTCTTTTCCTTGCAGTATTTACATGAGGTTGGTGATTACCCATGTTTCTGGAAGTTATTTACATCCACAGTGAGAGTAGTTGTTCCCAGTGTGTTTGTTTGGCTCTGGTCAACTTGCGGGTTATATAAGTCTTTAGGAACACAGAATTGCCGGGAGTGACACTTGAATTGATGGTGTGTTTCTTCTAAGTGCTTCCAGATCTTGTGGTTTCTCCCCTCTTTTTCTGCCTCTCCCTCTACCAGCCCTTCATTCAGTCTTCTTCCTCTTGTTTAATCTGTTAACAGCATTGTTTTCTAACCCTGTGCCTCAACAGATGTGTTAGAGGTTTTCAGTAAACCCTTTTCTCAATGAACAATAGACCGTCAGATGAGACATTTGTTTTGCAACTGAAATCTGGCCAAACCTATAATCTGGGTGTGAACACATAGGTGGAGTTTGTGGTTGGCTTTTACCAAAATGAACTGCGATTAGATTGGTGGGAGGAAACATGTAATCCACAGGAATGTATACCATTTTTTAGGATCCTAACTCAGTAAAAGGTTAGAAAACACTGCTGCTCATCCTCGTGAAACAAAAGGAAATGTTAAAGATTTTCTCTAACGTAACAGTTCTATTATTTCTCCCTCTTTTAAATGTTTTTTTCACAATTATTTTGTTTCTACAAATCAGTTAATTACATGTTTTTCTCTTGGGATACTTGAAAGGCGGATTTAACAAGGCTTTATCTGAGGGACTGATGTATGTCAGCTTTGTGTAGCAGTCTCATCTGGACAAATCCACACACAGATGCACACGCATGTTCTGTTCACATGGCTGCAATCCTGATTGTCATTCATGTGTGGAAAGTCTCTAGATATGTTCTCTATTCATCTTTCTCGTACAATGTTTTATGGGCAGGTTAACTAACTTCATCTATTCAATTTCCATTTAATATTAAATTCTAATTAAATCTATTTTGTTTTTGTTTTATTTTGTATAAGTATGGTTTATTGTGAATTTTTGTTTAGATGGAAATGAACATGAGCTGTTATCTGTTAAGTGCCATGAGCTGATCACTGTGAACAAAATAAATGACTATGTACAGCTAAGGTATTTGTAAAGTGTGTGTATCCATGACATTTGTACCTTGATGGTTCTATACAAAAATCTGTTACGTTATCCTCCAATGCATGGTATGGCCCTTTCAGTTGCAAAAACATTACAGGTAATGCTTCAAATGACATTATTGGTTCAGAAAGGTCAAATTTTCACTTACCTGTTGGAAATTAAACACAAATGCATCTTGTGGTCTTAATTCTGACTCACAAAGAGGGAGCTTACCGAAGGTCCCTGAATTTATCCTGTTTGGCTGTGCACATGAAATGTAGAGACGGTGGCTAATATAAAGTTTTCTTGGCACTTCTGACAGTTTATATCTCTTTAAACCAGTGAGGCACATAGTGCAGCAAATTATATATATTTTTGAGCATGTTTCTGTTGTGTTTTAAATAATTAAATCAATACAAATACAAATCGACTTTTAATGTAAACAATAAACTGTTTTATTGTGACAGTTTGCCACCCCAAACAAATTTATACAAAATTATACAATAAATTTGTGCTTAAGTCTAAATTGCTCTTATTCAAACTTGTGGTGAACCAAATGAATCATTTATAAGGTGATAGACTGTGTTAATTTGTTGGATTTTTTTCCTGGCACGATTGGATAGCATTTGGAGGTTTGGCACAGAGTTGGTGCACAAAGGGAGTGTGGCGTGCAAACATCACATTAACCAGACAGTTGTGTTTTTCCAAGACTGACCTCACACACATACATGTGCTAGTTTATGCAATTTATAGATAAAGCCTCACACAGAATCATAAAGGAAAGGATTGCTTTTTGTAAGGAAAAGGGGAAGACAATGTTCTGCATCTTGCTAGCTGTTTTTGCAAAATAAATATTCAGTTTTTTTCCTCCTAGTGGCCTCCGTTCAAAATGCTTATTGACTATTAAGACAATAAAAAGGAAGAAACAACACTTAAAACTTGTTGCAACACCTAATACTGGCTAAGATTGTTTTGTGGACAGAGGCCTGGCTAATAAATATTTGAAAGCCAAAATTTGCTCAGTCAGCTTTAGCTTTCTGAAAAAGCTTGGTTTCTGTACCCTAGCTCCCTGTCATCCACACACATCATAAACTGTATGACAACAAAATGGCTTCTCTAGAAATCCATTTTAAAGACCCTTCACAACGAAGGTAATTGTTTTGGGAACATGTCAAACTGCATTAACGGATAAGAGCTGCATTTGATTTCTTTTTAAAGCTTTATATGGATTTAATTTTATTAATGTGGTGTTTTAGTCAATTTGCTTGTTGTACACAGAATTAAAACGTTCTACAAAGTGAAAATATTAACACAACTAGTGAGTGTCCATATCACTGTTAAATGTCTTTTGTGATTTATTAATGGCCAATCTGTTCTGTAGGAGTGCTAAGCTGACTCATCACTGACTCATGACAAATGTTAGCTTGTGTTTGCTGTCTGTGTAGCGGTATGTGTGTATGTGAAATAGGTTTTCATCATAAGACCATAGATCCTTCCTCATCCATCCCCCAATAAGAACTAAAATCAGGTGAAAAGATCAATCTGAGGGTTTAAAAGCATCCACCCTGTCATCAGTGAACCACCCTGGCATACATCCACACGATCTTTTGTTTCAATACTTATGTAATGAAATCACAGTATTTGATTCTAAAATAACAAAATAATTAAGGAAAATTCTACATCTCTGGTAACAACCTCTCCACCACTGCCACAACCAGGATGTTTATTTCTAATCAACAGTTTTGACAATGAAGGCAGCTTCTAAAGTTGATTCTGAATTAGTGTAGAACTGTTCAGTTATGTCTATAATAGGTAGTCCATCTAGTTTTTTGCAATCCTTTGATCATGGAAATTCATGCATAATCAAGATATCTTGCATTTTTTTTCTCACTCGTGCATAATTGTGAGTTTATTGCAAGTTTTCTGCAAAATGGTTAAAAACATTGGTTTCAACTCCACCTTAAGTCTTTTTTTCTTCCACTGCAGCCACATTCTTACTTGGTGTCAAGTTATAGTCTGTGGTTGATATGGCAAGTAGCAAAAGTCACATTTACTGTCATACATTAGCGCAAATACCGTAAACATTCTTTGCAACCATTTCTAAAGTGGCACCACTGAATTACTGATTTTTGGATGCAAAATAGCACAAGAAAAATCTCACAATCCTGGAGTGACTGATGTAGGGATAAATGAATCAAGAAACTGGCTGGACAGTTTTTAGTTTGAATGCTCCTGACCCTTTAACACAAAAATCAAATTGTTTTCCTGTCAGTGAATGTACCATATCTAAGCAATACCAAACAACACTGAAACAGTGCTCTTTGGTGTGTATTCTGTCCTCAGTGAATTGTACTTAAAGTGAGCCATTTTCAGCCTATCTGAATACACAGAAGGGACGGAGATGTCAGAAGCCATTTAAAAGGAACCTACTGTTCCTATGAAATGTAAAGACTTGTCTCTAATTCATTTGTGCAGGGAGAGAGGGAGATTTTTTAAACAGATAACAGAAAGATAACAAAGTAGTGCAAAGTTGCTTTATTTTTGTAGGTTTTAGCCTCTTTCTGTTGCTGAACATTCTGAATTTAAAATTTTTTGTATTCTCTAGAAAATACATGCAGGGACCACTGTTTTAGTATTGCTAGTTGTGCTAACCATACTTTTTACTAATTTAAACAAAGTAATTTATCAGCCGCATAATCTTTTTTTTTATTATTATTTAAACCCAATTGTATCTACTTTGTCCTTTTACTGCAGGTATCCCTTTACAGCTGCTGTAAATGGATTTGTTTTGGCTCCTATTCATATGTACTGAACTGCTTTAGTGTTTTACAATTTAGATACATTTCTTCTGACTGTTACTATGATCACACACCACTTTGTGGTGAGAATGTTCTGTTTTCTCCCTTCTCCTGCTTATAAAATAATCACTTATGACTTGGGCAAATGAAGGATTTAAAAATGCATTTAAAATTAAATAAGCAGTGGTAGCGATTATTGCACAATTTGTCTAGTAGATTATCTTCACAAAGGAGGCTAAGATTGTTTGGAGAACTGCTTCAGAAAATAAACTTTGCCCGTCTAAATAGAAATCATTGATTTGCAGACCTTGCAGAAGCATGCAGGCTCAGACTGCTTCTGTTTTTTGAGTTTGTGTATTGATTTTCTTTCTGCATCTGACAGATGGCCTTGACAAATGAGCTTATAAAATGGAAAGAATTAATCACATCACTATAAAGACAAAGGGAATGCATTAATATCATTGAATTAAAAGATTACCGTAGTTTTTTCTTTGTTTAGTCCCCTCTGTGGTAACTTTTAATAGTCTCCTGAATGCAAATGCAGTGGGTTGGTTAGATTTTTTTTCCCTACTTAATTCGTGTGGAAAGGTCAATGTGTGAAAGCCAGGATAATTTATTTATCTGTGCTGTAATGTGGTTTAATGGAGTAATTGGTTGGCTATATTCATGAAATTAGAAAAAATCCCTGACAAGATGTGTCCTGGGGGGAGTTGCATTTTGTTTATGCATTTTGTAAACATTTCTTTTTCAGAGATAAGCAAGCATGGCTGTTCGCACAGTGCTTAAATAGTAATGTTTGTAAATGTTACATAAGTCCACGACATGTCTTTTCTATCGTCTCTCCTGACACAGGATTGGTATGTACTTAGGAACAGAAACTGTCTGTATCAAAGCTGCACTCATCATTATGCATATTGCCTGACAAATCCACTCGGCCACAGAACTCTCTGTTTTTGTGGCATAGATGAAACATTTGAGCAACTGTTTCTCTCCAGTTGATGTCAACATTTGTACTTAATGCCCACTTTAAGACCTGCATATAATCATCCATTTGTTCTCTATATTGTAAGGGGACCTATCTTCAGGCGAAAATAGTACAATTTTATTTTAAATTTTCCGCTAGACATCGGTAAGTTTGATTTAAGTTTGGAAAATCTATCAAAAATAGTCGTGAAGTGGTAGGTTACTCTTGCTGTGACGTTGATGATCTGGGAATTAAATTTAAGTTTTCTATTAGTGCCCTAAGTGGTTATAAAATTTTGAGGCAAGTTAAAGTAATTTTAATATTTTCAGTTGAAAGTATCTACAATGTTGACAATAGTGAAGCATTTGAGCCTATTTTTCATTAATTATGTTGCTGTTTCACACTTGGATTAATTTTTATTTTCTCTTATGAACCTTAGCTTTAAAAAATCTTTAAGTGGAAAGATCGAATGAATGTCTACTTCTAAACATTTATTGGTTCTAAAGATATGTTAAAGCATGTCTCTGGGATCTAATCAAACTTCAGAAAAAAAGTTTCATTATAAATTGTTCTTAATTTAATGCAAGTTTTTTTATGTGCTTCTACAAATAAAAGACACACATTTCAAGAATGTTAAATTAGTCTGAGACATGAACATGCTCAAACCTAAAATAAGGGATGGAGAGAAAACATTTTTCCTGTAACTGCTGCTCTGGTCTATAAAACTCTGTAAAAAGACCAGTTTAAAATACATTTTTCCCCCTGTGACTTTGTGCTGGAAAAAAAAAATCCATGTTAAAAGCTACTTTGCTGGTTCTGCAGCAGGCTCATTTGCCACACAGTCCTTGGGTGGTTGTTATTTAGAGCCTTGGGCAAAGAACCACGAGTGCTGGTTGTTTATGGAGGCAGTGGATGGGGGAGGGAGCAAATGGACAGAGATGGCTAATGAACGGCCAAAATACACAACTTTTAGCTGCAAACTACATCTTAGTTCCAAAAAAGATTTTTACAATATTTCTGCGTGTAATTTCCAGTGCATTAGAGATAATCATAAATGTCTTTCTTGTTTTTTCAGATCTCAAAATTTACTTTCTGGAATGAAATGATTATCTAGTGATATAAAAGCTGCTGATTATTTTACTCATTAGTTACATATTGTTTACTTAAACATAAAAATGAATGCAGCTGAATAACCAAGCAGAATATCTTGAATAGAAACAGAATGGGAGCACAGCTGGATGCCTCACCACCATCTTTTGTTCGTCTCTGCACCAACTGCCAATACTCTAATATAGGGGCAGTGGCTCTGATCCACTTTCTTTTAGTGAATGATGTCTTTTGAGAAAACATTGCTTTTTTTCTCTAATTTTCTAAAGTGTTCATGTTACACTAAAATGTGCTTAACCTAACATGTATTTAACCAATTGTCTATTTCTGAGAGATTGTGTATATTGTCAGTGTAACTGTTGCACTTCACTGTACAACCACCTGGACTGTGGGGTCCAGTCCCAATTTTAGCATCCACAGTCTCAAATGCAAACCGACACCATCTTTTTTTTTTTTTTCTCTGCCACACTGACACAGCCGCTCTTACTGAAACACACACTTTGAGCATGGAAACACAATGAGGCTGATCGTTTATGGTTGTGTTTGCTGGAGTTTTTTTTATCCGGCAGTGCTGAAGTTTAATGTTTTTGCTCCATGTTAATGAGACAGGAAGACATTTCCATTAACACCTTCTGTCAGCATTACCTTCCCTTAATTAAGAGTGGACAAACTGAGAAGATTGAATTCATAGGCTAGAAGTTAGATAAGTTGCTCTATTTCTTCCTATTGGAATAGATATAAATATTTATGAATCTATTTTTGGTAAAAACAACAAACAAAAAAAAAAAACTTAGTCAACATCTCTTAGTGCTTAAGACCACTGTTCCATATCTAAACACTGAAGTTGAAACCTGATATACACATTATAAAATGGCACATGACCATTTTTTTTTCACAAACATTGATATTGATCAGATACAAAACTTTCCATATATTTACTAAGAATTTGATAGCCTTAACTCTAGTAACTGCGTTAGGCTTTTCACAGTATTTGACATTTTGGTCCATTTCTCCTTAGAGAATTGACGCAACTGATCCCCACCCTTTAAATCTCCACCCACTCAAACTTTCTATGGTGCTGAGATCAGGGCCTTGTGATTACCACGCCATAACATAACTTTTCTTGGCCTTCAACCAGTTTGTAACTAATTTGGAGTTGCATGTTTAGGGCCATTGTCCAATTAGAAGTCTCATTTGTGCCAAAGCTTTAACCTCCTGGATGACGTCTTTATATATTGCCGTGATGTTTTCACATAATGTTCTTTTCCCATTATGTTATTTATTTTGTGAAGTGCAGCAAAGCATTACCACCATGCGGCACTGTCATCCCTGTATCACAGTTGGGATGGTGTTTTTAAAAAACCTGAACCCTCAAATTAAACAATGGTCATTGTGGATAAACATTTCAATATGTATTTTTATATTTCCATAGGATATGTTCCTGAGTGCATCTTCAGTCTTTAATCTGACATTGTATGTTGATTTTGCAGTAATGGCCTCTTCCTTGCTGAATGGCCCTTCAGATGATGTTGGTCCAGATGATGATTATATTAATCTCCATTGTCTTCATGAGCGCTTTTGCTTTGTTCTGGGGTTTATTTGCACATTTTACCCTAAAACACACTCAGTTTTGCAACTCAAAACCCATTTCTGTGCTGAATAGTGTCATAACTAGACATTATCATAATATTTGTACTTGTTTGAAGTGATTTAAACAGATCAGTATGTCACCTTCATACATCATACATAAAGTGGTTTGCAATTCTCTTCATAACATATTGCCTGATTGTTTTTAAAAAAAAAAATTTAAACACCTCTGTTTAAATCAAATGTTGCAAATTTACCTGTCAGAAGCTTAGAAATGCATAACATTATTATTCCTTTTCCAAATTCCTGAAAGGAATGGCATTCTTTGTATATGTAAACTTCTGACTTTGACAATCTCCTTGTTCTCAGATTCAACAGATAGAAGATTAATTTTTATAGTAGTTTCTAATCTAAAACAGAAAAACTTCAGTCCGATTTAATGTTGAGGGTGAGGAGAAAAGAGTGGTTAGATGCATTTTTATAGATTGGCATATTTTATACAATCTATCTCTAGAAGCACTGTTCTTCACTGTGTAATTATGCTTTAAATTCTTAAATGCATAAACATCTAGCTCTGATTAAAATGTAAAAGAAGGGCATCATATTTAATAAAGGCCCGATTTCTAGAGTTTAGAATAATGTGTATGATTTCTGTGCAGTGTTGTAAGATCACTTTACTGTAGCTGCTCATGTTGAGCATATCTGTCATTTCTGTTTATTCCTCTCAAGGACAGAAATCATTCTGACAAAGGAGTCTTTTAAGCCTTCTATTTCCTATTTGTCACTCTGTTTGTCTACTTGACTGGTCCATCTAGCTTCCTCTTCCCTTCCTACTCTTGTTTTTTCCTTACAGCCTGCTCCTTTTTAACCGTTTTTTGTTTAGGGTTTTGCTTGTGTTGTCATGAAATTGTGCTTTCATGACAGCACAATTTCTCAAAACATAAAAATTTCTTCCTTTTGTTGTATTCCTGGCATGTCAACCTGAGCATGTTCTCACACGCACTCCATACTGATTTAATGACCCAAACTTGAGTTGTTGTTTTTTTTTCAATGTTATAGGAAAATGTATATTCATTTAACCTATACTGTTGTTTTGTAAAGCCAAAGACTTTATCTCTCTGCTAGAGTGGAAAACTTATTTTTTTTTAAGCTTCAGTCTCGTATAATCGTTCTTTCTGCTTGCTATGCAGATCACTACAAGTCTCTCATTCAGAGTTTGGAGTGGAGTAGCCTGCTCTGCTCCTGTGTAGTTGGCAGTGTTAGCTGAGCCTGGCTGCCTGTTTGGCTAATAGTCTCATCATGTCCCCCCCCAACCCCCTTTGCAGAAGCTTGTCAAACAGTTCCTGTTCTGTCTGTCCAGAAGCAAATAAACACTTTGAGTGTGTTTTGTTTCTGTTTGAACACAGTTTCATTTTAGCTCACTGGTAGAGCAAGGAATATAGAGTCCCACTCCTCAGACAAATGCTGGGATGTCTATGACTGCTTTAAAGACCTGTAAGGAAGTCATAGAATTGTTTCCAACTCTGTCAAACCAAAGATTTCCATCCTTCCAGGCATTTGTTCGTCCATTTTTCATTTGTTAATTTGTTTGTTCATCCATCCATTTATCCCTTCATCCATCCACTTGTTGGTCCACTTTTGCTTTTGTCTGTCAATCCTTCCTTCCTTCCCTTCACCTTGTGTTGTTTTCATTCCTGTCTCTATTCCTTGCTTCCTTCACTTCTATAGAAACAATTGCATGGATGGTTG
Source organism: Xiphophorus couchianus (assembly GCF_001444195.1). NCBI lineage: Eukaryota > Metazoa > Chordata > Actinopteri > Cyprinodontiformes > Poeciliidae > Xiphophorus > Xiphophorus couchianus. The sequence continues at coordinate 29,181,456 of NC_040236.1, forward strand.
TCATGAACTCATACGAAACCTATTTGTGTCTTTAAATTGTAAAAAGGATCGAGGCCCAAAAACTCAGAATTATTAAACAAAACATTTAGGGACTCTAAAAATCCCTAAAGCACCAGTTAAGTTTTCATTGATCTTCCTTCCTCAGATGTCTGAGGTGATGTTGGATATCATATTTAAGGTGTTTTTCTCAGCCTCTGGGTTTAGATTAGTTTCTAATCTGTGTGTAAGTCAGCAGAGTGAAAGTTGTGAAGTTGGGTCATCTTTTGAACAAATTGAAGAACAAATACCTTTTTCCTATTTAGTTGTAAATCACTTGCTCTTTGTTGAACTTACGTTAGTGTGTCCTGGGAATAGGCCTCTATTTATGTTAGTAGGTGATCTAGCATCAGTCTGAATGGAAGTTTTTAAACATTGTGCACCACATTCTCTTTACTGTCTGCCATTTCACTCCTAAAGTGCTTTCTTATTCGCTTTACTTATAGCATCATCTATAAATAGATGTCATTTTACTTAAACATCTTGTGAAAATATCAGCATATATTTCAGGATTTTCTTCATGGAGAAAAACATTCAAATAAAGTGGAATCAAGAGGACATTGAAAAATTGTTAAAAATTAAACACTCATAATAAATCTCCACATTAAAAATACATTCAAATAGCTTCTTTTGTTTCCTTAATACATATCTTCTTCTGTAAAATTTTCCTTGGTAGCAAACATGAATTTACACTAAATGTGCCAAAAGAAGAAAAAAATCAGGAGCTAACAGATGACTGAGAGGGGATCGATGGGGCATAAATTATTCTCTGAAACAAGAAACACATTATTTTCTAACAAATGAAATCCCAATGAAAAATAAGGCCCAGACTTGTAATTAGTGAAGAAAAATCAAGGTACAGAACAAGTCAAGCAAAAGATGGTAACAAATGTTTTTTTGGGGGAAAAAAGTTTTTACTGATATGCAAGCTATCTTCTTTAACATCATTGACTAATACAATTCAAATTAAACAGTTAGCTGAAACAGATTTTGATGGGTTTTTTGTTGTTGTTGTTGTAATTTTCAGACATTCTGCATTAAATCTCCCCTTAACTCAGAAATAAAGCCACCGGTGTTGAATTTGAGCACCATATGCAGATCAAGGACAGGACACCTTATCTATGTAGGTGTGTGCGCATGCTTCAGCTAGAAGAGAATCAAGTTCCTCATCAGTGGCACAGTGTGTATCTGCAGGTGGTTTGAGGAAGAAACTGGTTGGTCTGTAGATAAAGCGATGAGTTCTCTGCAAGGTAAAGAGAAGGAAGAATGAAAGTAGAGGACTCGGCAGAGACAGAATGGAGGGGGACAACTGGGCCTTCATTCTGGGTAAGAAAGAGGTGGGAGCATCTGAGATCTTTTCAATAGGGTTTCTAGTTGATATTAAACTGTTCTAATGTCAAAGGTAACAGATATAGAGTTGAGAGAAACTGTAATCTAACCTCCTTTTAAGGTGAAGAAGACACAAAGATTACTGAAATAGAGTTATTAAAAATAATAGTTCAGTTAATTTAACTAAAGCAGAAAGGGATTTCAAATACAAGATGTATTAAAAATTTGACATCAAAGTTTTATTTTGATATTTTGTTTATGTACCTATTCACAAACATTTGTGCTGCACCTTTTGTTTAGATGACATTTAGGATTCACTGCACTATATGATTGTGGACTTCAAACTTTTTTCTGTTGTCCTTACATTGATATTTCTTATTTGAGTTCCTCTCAGTGTGGTTCACTTTTTTTTTACTATCATGCAATGTGCTAATCAGCACATTTTGAGTCTTGTGTTGTATGAATTGTAATGTATTGAACTTTCTATGTGACCTACTATAGCTTTCTCCATCTTTGTCCTATTACTGTCCTGGCTCAGTCACTGGCTCATTGATTTTCAGTTCTAATTAATTTTCCATCCTAAAAGGTTTTCTTGATGATTACAAGGCTGTTGTTCAATCTGTGATGACCGTGAACACATTTTAGCAGCGTTTTTCTTCACAGCGATGCAGCCAGTCAATAAAGAATACATGACAATATTGCCTTTGATCCCATTGACATGAAGCTGACCCATACTACCCTTTAAGCCTCCCACGCGAGCCACCTTTTATTCATGCCTTTGGTTTTTCTTTGTGCTCTTTGTGCAGGATTGAAAAAACGTACCAGGAAGGCCTTCGGGATACGAAAGAAAGAGAAGGACAGTGACTCTACGTAAGTCCGCTTTTTGCTTTGCAATGCTCTGACCCTCGTTCAGAGGAGGAAGCATAACGTGGATGTTAAAATTGATCTTCCATTAATGCATTGATTAATCTGATTGGTTTGTAGTATTTTAAATTATTTTACCTGGACTAATTAGCAATTTAGTCAATACTTCAAATAAAGAGAACAAGAAACCTAACATATTTCTTTCTCTTTTTGTCCCTTTATGTGAAACAGAGGGTCTCCAGACAGAGATGGTGGTGTAAGTAACAGTCAATGTAGTTACATTTATTTTCAAATCAGAATTTTTCACAAGCACAAAGAGACTTTCTGAAGGGAGCTGAATCTGGTGAACACTGGGTAAATTATTTATTTTTGTGTTGTTTTTGCTTGCCAGGAACCCCAAGAGATTGAATCGGTACTGAACTAAGCCTTTTAGAATAGACAAGCTTTTAGAGTAGTGCTGTGTCTGGATAGAATTTAGTATCAGTAAAAACACTGCAGCTTGTTATTTATTCCATCAGTCTCCCACTGAGCTTTACTCCCTGAGCTATTATTTCATTAACAAGCTGTCAGAATCACATAGTAGATGAAAACAAGGAAACGTTCAGTGCAATGTTTGGAGCAAGAATACTTTTGTCCTCATAATTAACCTTTTTTTTTTCAAATATGGCTTATAAAAATGCAAATTATTGGTTTTAGTGTTGTTATTTTGATAACCCAAAGCTTCAGAAAAGTGGAAAAATCTGAAAACAAAATAGCATCTGAGATCCAATTGCACAAGAATCCTGCTGAGTTGTAGTTTGCAATAAATAAAGTGGAGTCTTACATAACTCACTCTTTCTTCAGTGTCTGGAGGGATTTTAATCAAACAGCTTCTCTCTTCTCAGTCTCAGAAGAAGACAAATGGAGCCCCGAATGGCTTCTATGGAGATATCGACTGGGAAAGATATGTAAGTAAAGTTATTTAGTTTAAGTTGGTGAGGTGGTGCTTCTTCTGCACCAAATCACATACCAAAACTTAAGCCTTCTTTAGAGTTAGTGTTGACCTTATTTTATCACTGGTTGCTTAAAGAAATTGTAGTTGGTAAATAAACAGGCCAGAATAAAAACAAATTTTAACCATCAATAAAAACACATAATTTTGTGTTAACACAAATAATTAACAGTGAAACCCCAAAATGATTTAATTGTTTTATGCAAACAGAAAAGCAGGTATCATTCCTATTGCTACTAAATCATTATATTGATTCTTACAATTATAAGAATGTTTCCTATAATGTTTGCTTTGATCTTGTTGTACAGCATTATCCAGGGTAAAACAGAAGCTTTGCACTCCCCCCCCACATTGCATACGTCTCTGGCTATGGAAGAGAGCAAGAAATCATATGGAGCCTCAAGGCAAAATGAATGTAGTGAAAGGTGTGCAGCGGTTTGGCATTAAAGCCAACTACGCCCGTCCTTCACATATCATGAAGAGGACAATTGGTGTTTGGTCATGCAGCTTTGTTCATATTTAGAGGTTTCTGTACAGTTTTAATACTCATAGTCATATTAGTAAGACGGATGGGCAGCGCTCTTTAGTTAACCAGATATAACCAACCAGACAAATTTATTTTTGTGGTAAATGGTAGAAGAGTATATAGTTGCCATGTTTCAACCAGCTGACTGGAAGTGTCCAGAACAGGTCAAGGAAAGACAAGGCTTCATAATAGAAAGTTTTAGCACTTTGCTGTACATTGATATCAGTAACTGAGCTATACCTATATTTGTATCAGTCAATGACAAGCATGACTTTTTCAATTTACTGTTTTGCTTCAATGAACAGTATTTGTTACGACTGGAAATCTAATGTTAACATTTGAACTGTACTCACATTTATAGGTTTGTACTGATTTACAGTTTGTGTGTTTCAGAACTCCCCTGAGTTGGATGATGAAGGCTACAGTATGAGACCTGATGAAGATTCAGAGGAAGGAGATATCCTCAGCACAAGTTGATTTACCATTGCTAGTCAATGACAAAATTTTTTCACATCTCTTTAAACAGATCAGTTGTTTTGTTTTCAAAGAATATCTTGAGAAGATCATTAAAAGATTATGCACAACAGTGTCATATTAGTAATTGTATTACAGTATTATACCTCAAATGTCTTGTAAAAACCTTATAACCTTTCTGTGAAACATCACACTAATCAACTGGCACGTCTAGATTAGTTTTATATTTTGTAACCTTTCAGGCGATGTTGTTTTCTGTCACCTTTTGAATGTTTCTCATCAGACTGTGCAGAGGAGTTACTGTTGTTTTTAAGTTTGACAGCAACTGAACAATTAAAGGGACAATTGTTTGAACCTGAAAAGGAAAATATGTTAATTAGGAGCAGACACTGCATCACGAAGTAGAAACAGGGCTTTTGTTTTACCTGTAATGAAATACTGTGTTAAATGTTCCATATTTAAAATGAGATCCTAGTTAGAGGTCAAATCAGCTGGATTGTTTTACCTTTGGACTTTTTCTTTGACTTTGTGCCCTCACCTACCAAAAAGACCCATTTCTTCTCATCTGACGAGTCTGAGGAGGAAGAGGACCACAAGAAGAAATTCAAAATCAAAATCAAACCGCTGCCAGCTGATTGTGTCATATCGGCTCCTTCGGTTGATGAGCTCAAAGCTTCCATAGGAAACATAGCACTGTCCCCGTCTCCTATGGTGAGTAACCCCAACGGTTATGCCCTCCTTCTGCTGTCCTTCATTAGCAGACTTGATTTGTGATGCTTTAAGTTATTGTTACATGTGTGTATAGCTCATTCTTGTGTCTTATCTTTACTAGAGCTAGAGGTTTTTTATTCACTTGTAGAAGCACGTCGCAATAAATTAGAATACAATCAAAAATATAATTTAAGTCAACAGCTCCATTAAAATGTAAAACTCCTCTTATAGTCATTCATTACATGCAAAGTGAAAATTTCAAGTGACATTCTAATCACAATTTTTACAAGTTTCAGAGGAAAGCTAATAATTTTGTTCCCAGCTGTATGTCTGTGTGTGTATAACGTATTGACACATTGTGAATCTTCCCCAAAATACTGTGACAGTGACAGATTATTGTGCAGCAGTTTCTACCAAACCATTTTCTTCCACTCAACTTTTCATTAATGTGCTTGGTAACAGCTTTCTGTGAGCAGCAAGCTTCTTTCGCAATGACCTATTGATGCTTGCAGAGGGTGTCAGTGACTGTCTGCTGGACAACTGTTGAGTCAGTGGTCTTTCCCATGATTGTCTAGAGTACCATAACATGACATTACTGCACTAAATGTCCTTTTTTGTTGGTTTTTGAAATTCTAATTTTAAGAGAAATAGAAGCATTTTTATTAGCTGTAATCTAAAACAAATTAAACAAGGACAAATGAATTCTTCAAATCCACTCCTCTGAGTGAAATTGTTCTAAATGAATTCCACCTTTTTATATAAATAACCATACATTTTCATTAGTATTTAAGATATACTTGTATTAAAATCATTTTAGAGCCATCTGCTTAGCACTAACATATTATTTTAACAGTATATATTTAGCTTCTTGTCAATAATTTAGCAGAGCAAGGATGCATGCTCTTTGGTATGAATACTAAACTGAAAGCTTTAAGTCATTTTGGAAGTCTTGGAACTTATGTAGCTAATTTGTAAGGCTATAATACTTTATATTTTTTTCTTATTATTCTGAAGTAATTTAATGTTATTCAGAATGTCTACATCTTAAACCACAAGTTTACAGCTGCCAGGCAGCACAATGTTAAGTCCCTGTGAGAACTTAATCATCTCATGCCCATCATGCAGTCTGCAGTTTGCAGCAGGGTTCCGCAGGCAGTCCTCAGCTTTTTTATGCCTTTTGGTCTGCAGGCCTCCAGTCCTGTGTTTCCCCAGTCAGGACAGTTAGCTTAGGTGTCTGCTTTAAATTATTCACATAGGAAAGTGGGCACAATGAACTTGTGTTTCAGTCCACAGTACAAGGACATTACCTGTGGTCATTTGAGCTTCTGTCCTCAATAATTTAACCCAGTTTCAGTGGGTTCACCCAGTGGCTTTGTCAACCTTATTAGGTGTGAAGGTCTTTTTATGCCCTTATTGTTTTGGTTCATGTATGGAAGGCTTTGAGTAAAACACAAAATAACAAATTTATTAGGATTTTTGTTCAGTTTTCAGTATTTGTGAGTGTGCTGCTGGGCAGAAAAATACTTTTTGTGGGCATATTGCTTAGCAGCTGCATTGTCTTATTAATGTTTAATTATTAATAATTTAAAAATTAAGTTCTAAGTGTGCTTGGTTGTGTGACAGGTTTGGTCTTATCACTTGCATATTAACTAAAAATGTACCAATCAGTTGACCAGAGAAGGGCATCTGCCAATTTTCCCTTGATGGACTTTGAAAGAGGATTAACAGCTAAAATACTGAAAGATCTGAATTTCTTCCAAAACTAAACTCTCACTATTTTCAGTCATGATCACATTAAACATTGTGTTATTTGAAGCTCTTTTCTCAGTTTCATAATAAACAAATCAGATTTAACATAATATTTTATGGTCTTACTTTTTATATTAGATATATGATCACCACTCTATGAAAGAACATCTAGTCCTTGTCCACATAAAAAAAATCAGAACTTGTAGGTTAGACCCAAAAGAAGTACTGAAATCTTTACCAACCAGGAAATGTCAGTTGGTGCATATACGTCTATTCCTTTAGACTGTTGGAGGGTATTTCATTGTATAAAGCCTTAATATTCTTCTGACCCCAGATTGTGAAAACTTTGTCAGAGTTAAGAAGTGTTTGTGATGAAGCATTGATGATGCAGGATTATATCTTATTTCACACAAAAGCTTCACACAAATTATCTGTTGACAACTTATCCAGTTCTCCTCAGAGAACTGTCACTAAATATGTTTATGACTGCATTAAATGGAGATCACTTTCCATGTCTGCTTTGCTTGTGTTTATAACACTCTCTTAGCCTTCTAACATTCTGTTACCTTTTTCTCTTCCTTTGATTATTTTTGCTTTGCTGCCTAAAATGACCCTAACCCCTGTAGAGGAGTCCGGTAAGACTCTGCTTTTTATCTTTCTTTTATATGCATTTCTTAACCATGTGCTCTTTTAGCTCTAAAAATATGTCTTACTTACAAATGCATGTGCTATGTTTTTGTGGCTGTTGATATGCAAACTAGATTTGGGGCAAAGTATGAAATCAGCTTGGGATGACATAATTACTAGTCTTGTACTTGTAAGGTAAATGACCAATGTTGAGTTTTGTCTACTTAAATATAAAGCAGATTTAGTACATCCCAAAAATGCCGAATCTCCTTTTGTCTTTATGCTTCCTAACTTATAACTCTTAATAAAATCAGAGAGGTTAAAAAACATGGAAGTGATCCAGCCGTATTGTGCAGAGGTATAAGTTAGGACAAAGAGTACAACAAAATCCACAGCATTTTAAAACTAATCAGGGACAACAACATCTGTATTGTTGTCCCTGATTAGGGACAACAATCAGGAACATACAGGTGTTGTTCCTGTATGTGCAACAGAAGTACGCTATGTTCCTCATATGTCTGGACTAAGAACATATTGCAATATGTTGGGGCATGCTGTGGTGGCGCAGGGGGTTAGCACGCCCCACATTTGGAGGGGTTAGCACGCCCCACATTTGGAGGCCTTAGACCCGCGGACGTTGCGGGTTCGACTCCCGGTCCCGACGACCTTTGCCGCATGTCCTCCTTCAAAAATGGCACCGGCTCAGCTGGCTGCCTGCAGACGCAGCTCCTGTCGTGTGTGTGTTAATCTGTGTATAATAAATTCTTACTGTAACTGCGAAATAATTTCCCTGCTGGGATGAATAAAGTAATTCTTCTTCTTCTTCTTCTTCAATGCAGAAGCTTTGCCTTTCCCGGAAATCATCCAGGCCTGACAGATATTTCCTAAAACAAACAAAAATGATATGGTTTGATGAGACCAAAGTTCACCTTTGGACCACAATTCCAAAAGATATGTTTGGCAGAAAAAAAGCATAATAAAAGAAGAATACCACACACATGCAGTGAAACGCAGTGGTAATATCAGTTCCACTTTACCTTTTTCAAGTGGTACTGAATTTATTCACCAAGTGTACTAAATTAGGAATAGCATCAAATACTAATAATTTCAGGCCCAAAACTAAAGATTACAAGGTATTCACATTTTCAACATCACATTCACCTAAACAAATGAGTGCACCAGAGAAACATTAAGGTTTTCGGATGACGTAGTAACTGTCCAAATCCAAAACTGGCAGAAAATTTACATGATCACTTGAGGAGAGCTGTGGATATGGAGAACCTTTGTTTGGTATAGTGGACAGATCTTGCCAAGGCAAGATGTGGTATGCTGATAGATTCTTATTAAGTCAGACTGAATTCTGAAATTGAATCAACACTTTCCTCAATCAGCACAGATTACTGATTGTATTTCTTTTCTTACATTTTCCTGTCTTACACATTTGATTCTGCCTCTGTTGAATTGCACAGGTTTTATATCACATTAAAAATAGAAATATTTAATGATTTTTTTAACGGATATAGACTTTAGAGAAGCATTGTGCTTTTGTAGCTGCTCAGCTGCTTTGAAACCACTTCTGAATTGTTCTTTCTTGCTGTGCTACATACAGTGCAAGAGCTTTTTTAAGGTGTATTTCTGCTGTCTTTGACTGATCTGATTTTAATTAGTTGTGTAGCCTTTAGTCTGCTGGTTCTCAGTCCAAATACTGAGATTATACATTCTAAAAGAAACAAGTATCGGGTCATACTGAAAACTGACAACCTCTCAAAATCCACATCTATTTTATATTTTTTATACTTGCATTTATTCCAAAGAAAAACTGGAATTTGTTTTTCCATTTTTTAATATTTTCCATATTTATCATTATTTCAGTCTGTTGTAGATAGTAATATTTGTCTGCTTAAAATGTATCCAACTCGCCGGAGTTTAACATCCACGATAATGTAATATTCCTTTAGTCTTTTATCAAAAACAGTGTAGCATTTTAAAAAATTTAAAATTTGTATCTATATTTTGTCACATGTTCAATATTTGATAAACCAATAGTAGTGCTTTAATTGGACTAAGGATTTCAACTCTGGTGCACTTCCTGTTTACGTTCAGCAGAGCTGCAGCAATTGGCTATGTCAGCCTTCACCAAGGTCTTTCCTTCACTACTTTATCCAATTATATGAATTCCTACCACCAGCATGTCCCACCCTCTGTTACATCACTTTAATCACTCATGGCTGACTGCACAACTGGGGCAAGCAAACGAGTGAGAGAATGGAGGGAGAGATGGTTGCTGTGAGGTGGATCTGATGCGAGCAGATGGAGTGATTTTAGCAGAAATTAAAAAGTGGAAGAGGGCAGATGGGAAGATACGTAGGGAAATGAGAGGAACCTTGCTGGGATTAGGTGGCAGAGTTTCTGTTTTAACAGCAGACTGATCTGCAGCAAATGGATACAGGCGTTAAAGAAACAGAATTAATAAGGCAGATCTACAAGATGTTTTGGATTTTGTCCAGTCGCAGTAGGCTGGCAAATGTATTTTCAATGCTGTAGTTACAAACATACATATCCGTTTCAATAAATCACCCTGAGCAATCTTGACTAAATGTTTTGAAGAGATGTTTCACTAAATTCAACAGAAAAAATATTACTCATGAATTATGACAGTCAGCCAGGCCCAAACAGTCTTCTTCTGATGCACATGCTGTCCTCTTTACTGATTTGTCACTCTCTGATCAGGTATCTCTTCTCTCTTCCTTTATGCTGGTCACAGAGACGTAGCCCGGTAAGTGTCCTTTCCATCTGTCTAACTGGGGTGACACTATATCATATGACTTCCTGTACCCTTCAGGAGGAGTTGAAATTTTCTCAGCTAAAATAAGCATTTTGAAATTTTTATTTACTAATTCTTCAGATCTCTAGTCTTAAAGATGTTTTGGCTTTCCATCTTGAATTACTATGTTCAATTTTTCTGTCTGCTTTGGTGATAATTTGCATTTTTGACAGCTGGCTCTTTGATGTCTCACTCCTGTCTCTCTCCATCGTGTCTCTTCATCTCCTCATGTGTCCTCCCCTCCTTTCACACTCTCCTCTCACACACCCCAGCCTTTGATTGCTTGTGGTGTCCTCCCCACTATGAATTCATATTTCTGTTGGGATCACAGCGGGGAAAAAAACAATAATGTCTGGATTATCACTTTGTCAGCCAAATTTAAGACCCAACTGTCTCTGTCTCACACTTTATGTGCTGTCACAAGCTACTTCTTACACCTCAAAAAGCTTATAATTAAAAGCTTTTTAAAGCTTTGATGACAAGCCACTGCTTTCTTGTTACAGCAGGCAGCAGATAACTTCTAAAATGCAAATTTTCTCTTATATGAATCTAATAAAGTTTTTTTTTTTCTAGTAAGTAGTAGAATTATGCTTTATTATACGCACATGCAAGTGGTGCTGATCGCACTGTGGGTGGTAATAATTCAAGTACGCACAGGTCCTACATGTTCATCCAAGAGGATTTAACGCTGGAATATAATTAAAATCAATTGAATTGCCTCCATATTTATTACCAACACTGCAGCAACAAAATCTCACACTAACATTTTTGGTTCATTTTTTCAGTGGGTCAAAGGGTCAGAAAATAACTGCTTTTCCTAAATTCATTAATGCAACCAATTTATTTAGAAAGATCATTGACCAAGGTTAATTTTATGTTTGGAGAGTTAAAGCTATCAAAATTACTTAAAATATGCTCAAAGAGTTCATAATGCGATGCACATCCTGAGCTGAGTTTAGTTGCTTTTCATTCTTTGTTTCCAGGTGTAACCTCAAAGCCCACATAAATCTGCACAGTATCAGATTGCAGAAATATTACAATGTCTTCTCATTCTACTTTTCTGGGCTTACTTTTTAAACAACCGATTGGCATGTAGATAGAGGCATTGTTACAGACACTGGGGTCCCCAAGATGCAACTCCTTGCTGTAGTTCTCTGCAGCCAGCTTTGAAGGGAGGTTTTTTTCTTGGTGATGAGGTTAACTTAGACCCTCTTAAATCCCATAAGCCAGTTATGAAAAATGGGTTTCTGCGTCTGGTCATATTTAGACTCCCAAGGAACCAAAAAGTAAAAAGAAATACTAATTAAAAATTCTTAGACAGTCTGTGCGAAAAAAAAAAACAAACATTAAAAACGGGTTATTTTACATTTGTGTCGGCATTGTGAGGGGTGCTTGTAAGTTATGTGTGATTTTGTAGAAAACTAAATATTAATGGTTGGCTTTCTCTACATTTTTCACCATGGGATTATTTTACTTTAGGAAAAAACACTATGGTGAAGGACCTTGAATTATTGCCACCTACTCTTTATTCATGTAAGTGAAATTAGGAATTACAAATAAGTATTTGCTTCATCTGAGCATAGAGGGAAAATGTAAATGTGTTACTTTGTACCTCTTCTTCTTTTTAGCATTTTTATACTTTACTGTTTTTTCTTTTTTCCATGTGATAGGGTATTAAAAGGAACACATCTAGTAAGTAACATTCTTACTGCCCTTCAGTCCAGACTTGTTTTTTTTTTGTAAAGCACTAAATATATGGGATATAAATATAAAAAATCTTTTCCTTCATGCTCCCAGGTGAGGAAATTGCCAGGCCAAGGCGTGCCGTTCCCGCTGCTCCCATTGTGGCCCCCACACCAGCTCCAGCACCACAACCACCCAGGTATGAGGCACGGTTCTCACTTTATGCATTTTATTTCTGAAAATTGATCAATTGCTGCTTGTGTATTAAATAGTTTTGCCATTTTGTCTTGTAAAAAGCCTTCGAAGCATTTATCATTAAATAAAAGACTGTTTCTGTATAGCAGCTGTTTTACAGTCCTTTACAAAAAAACTGAACTTTTTCACATTTCTCACTGTGCAGTCACAAGCTTTAATATTACATAACTTCATTTGGATTAGATTTGATCATCCACTTGGAAAGAAAATTATTCAAGAGCTTATTTTAAATCAAATAAAAATCTGAAGTGTGACAGCGTTTGTATTCATGCTTGCTAAATAATTTCTTTGAAGAATCACCCCAGTACTGCAGTGGAGCTCAGAAATAGGACATTTTTTAGATAATGTTCTTGATATTACTCTTTGCTCTTCTAATGTATAAGACCTCATTGCAAGACTGCCCCACTTTTACCATCTCTTAGGAATTTTGAACAACTTCTTCAAACATTTTTGTTGTTCTTGTGGGAATCTGTGTACTCCATAGAACTTGCAAAGCTGTCAGTTTGCACAACAGTGTTGTGTATTGAGCGCTAAATCTAATATTATTCTTGTATGAATGCCTAATAACAGTTGTTTATATTGTGAGTTCTGTGGAGGTGAATCATGCTACAATGGTTCCAGTGGTTTGCTTGATTGTCATCTTTTTGTTGTCCAGTTGTTTCAGTGTTCATTGTTTTGTCTGTTGAGTCATGAAGAGTCAGATAAGTCACATTGCCTCTTCTCTCTGCACATAGAGACAGAGATTAGTCAGTCACTGTATCTCCACATGACCAATGCAGTTATTGCAGTTTTTCTTCTTCTCAATACTGGTGCAAGAGTTTTCACAACTACTCCAAGAAGGCTCATGTATTTGTTTTTCATTCTATGGATTTTTAATAAGTTACTATATCCCACTATTTGTACTCTCTCCCTACTTGGAAGCAGTGCATTTATGAAACTTTCCAAATTGGTTATAATCATGTTAAAGAGGGCGTTTTTTTGCCAATTGTGTACATGGTCAATGTGAGCAAACTTTTACTGGCTGACTCAAATTAAGTGAGTCAGGCAGTAAATTAAAATTAAATTAAATGCTGGATTTCATGTCATGTCTTAACATTCCTTAATGAATCATATTGGTGGGCAGTTTGACAAACCCTTTACCAAAATAAACAACTGTTTTGCAGCTAGTCGACCAATCAAGAGTTTTCTTGCCCTTTGAGTTGGAAAACTTTAATAAAAGCTAATTAAAACCAAACTTTAGGGATTAATAATTATAAGTCATGTACAAAACATTAATACACTTTAAAAAGTGATGAAAATGGTTCCAATTGACCTGATCCCTTTTAATCCCAATGACAAAAATCTTATTTTCAGAAAATAACATTTTTGTCTCAGTTATTTGAATGCCTCCCTCTTTATAAATGAAAATTCTTGTTGAGTATAAATGGATTGATCGACCCTTACATGCCATCAATAAAGTCTGGTGGAAATTTTAATTTGTGATGGCAATTTGATGACTTGCAATGCATTACTTGACTGTACTGTAATGTGTCATAGCAGGTTTAAAGTAGTTAACTGACTATTTGGTGAAATGACAACACTTTTCTTCTCTAACTCACTCTGTTGCCGCTGCAGCAATCAGCAAACAGTCCCTGAAGACACCACAGCCTTATTTGGGCCTCCGTTAGAAACAGCCTTCGGAGAACAGAAAACTGAAGGTAACTGTTCTCTTCCTGTATTCATCATCCCTCTTTATCCTCTAAATGTGTCTATGTTTTTGTTTGGATTGATTAATGGAGACTTTCTGAAAATATTCTTGCTGTGTCTCTTTTGTTGTCAGCTTAGTCTTACTTGACTGTCAACACATTTTCTCTTCGCCTTCCGCTCATCTCTACATAATTCTTCTCCTCTTGAACTCGCTGCAGTAGTTGTGAATTTAGCGTGTCTTTGCTAAGGTGAAAGCTGAAGATAACCCCTAAGGTTGCACTTATAGGTATATTGCAGGTTGGTTAATACATTGGTTCTATTGTCACTGCTAACATTCAATCTTCTAGGTTTTCAGTTGCAGGCTATCAAAAAGCAATTAGCTGTTACATAAGTTCCATCTCGGGCATAATGACCTCAAGTTGATATAAAATACCACAATACATTGATTCACACAGGTGTAGCTGCTCATGTGTCATTTAATAATAGACATGCAGTACTTATAAGCTTTGTTTGCCAGTTTGTTCATTCTGTATCATCGTTTTTTTCTTCCAGCTAGCACTTCTTAACTGCTAACAGATTTTCTTACCTGATTTAAGACTTTTATTACAAGTTGATTAATGTTTTATTCCCTACAAAATATATATATTTAAAAGAATGAGAAACCCACTATTAATTTCCTTCACTTGACCTTCTGTGTCCCCTCCTGCACTTAGTGGTTCTTTCTGAGCCCGATGTGTGGGGGACTTCTTTCTCAGAGCCTGAATCCTCTTTAACGAGGTCCTTCCCCACAGGAAGTAAGTTTCATTATTCCACACTGTGCCACAGCTCCTCGTCTGCCTTGAATGACTGCACAGACCCACCAACTCGCCCTGTGAACTCCCTCATCATCTGACTAACAAACAGACCTAGCAAACAGTCCTGATCAAACAGCTATGTGGTCATGATCCTCTCCGTGTCCCACAAGAGTTGTTTCCCGTTTCATTTCATCAGCCATTACACAACCACAGCATTTATTATTGGTTGACGTATGTTTTACAGCAAAGGTTCTGTGCTCATTTTGCACCAACCCCTTCCTCTTTTGCTGCCCCATCCTTGCACTTGGCATGGTGGTGACTGAATTGTAAGGTTCTGTGCTGCATGATGGATGGTTTTGTGTTCTCCTCGTAAGAAGTATTGCTGTTTTTTGACAGATGTAGTAATTCCTGCTATCTAAGAAACCAAACATTCACTGTTTTTAAGTCAATACAAGTTAATTTGCTGACACTCTTGTTTTTTTATTTGTACCAGAAATCTGCATTCTGTGTAACACACCCTATAGTTACAAGAATATTGGAACAGTTATAGTTTCAATCTATGAACTATTCAATAACATTCTTAACATTTTTTCAGCTCCTCCTCCCCTTCCACCTAAGAATGTCCCAACTTCACCCCCAACAACTGGAGCCCCTTCTCCAGATGCTGCTGGTGAGAATTTCTTCTACCTTTTTTAATTGTCATAAAATCTTTTAATGATAAACATATTCAACCGTAATTTTATTTAAACAACCTACTGTGCATGAAATGGCTGAACGGACAGTTTTTATTGAGCTCTTTTCATAAAATCAAATTTAACATAAAATGCTTTACATAAGTTTTAAAAAATACTGTGCAGCACTTTGGTGTAGTTAGTAGCTGCTTTATAAATAAATTGTCATTGACAAGTAAAGACAACATTTTTAAAAGGTTAGCATTATATAAATATACTTGTCAAATTTATAAAAATCAAAACTTTACATGCCAGAAATGTTTAAATAAAGTAACATTCAATTTTATAAAGTAACATTCAATTTATCTCTGGTCTCTATTTCAGAAGCAACAGCAGATGCAAATGACTCAAGCAGGAAGCCCTCCATAGCAGACCTGGACAACATTTTTGGACCGGAGGTGGCTCCCCCTGCTGGTGAAGATACAGACGACAAGTGGGTCTGCTTCAGTGAACACTCTCCCGCTGGACCACCAGCACCAAAGGAACCTCCATCACATATGCCCTCTTCACCACCCCCTCCTGAAGAACCAGCACCTCCTCCACCTGAATCCCCAGCTCCACCTCTACCTACATCACCTCCTCCTCTCCCCATCGCTCTTTCCCCAAAAGAAGACTCGCCTCCTCCTCTTCCAACCTTGCCACCTGCGTCAGAGGAGCCTTTCTTGCCTCCTATACGTTCAGGTCCCTCCACACCAGAAGACCAAAATCCACCCTCCATCGCCTCTTCTCCCCCACTTGCATTAAAGGAGCATACATCACCTCCAGCTTCCTCCCCTCCTCCTCTTAGCTCACCTGGTGGTGTCCCACCAGTCCCCGCCCCCAAGGATGGCACCCGTGAAGTGGTGACTCTGCCTTCTGAAGAACCCTCAGCTTCCTCAATCCCATCACCCCTTGTCCTCTCTCAAGAGGAGCAGTCTAAGAACACAAACACCTCTCATCCCAAAGAGGAAGGAGGTGAAACAATCACCTCTCCCAAAGATGCCAGCAAGGAAAGTCGGAGCACACCCCCACCGCCTCCTCCTCCTCCAACGTACCGTGCAGTAGTTTCATCACCAGGCCCCACAACTGGAGCAGGAGGGACAAATAGTGGTGAGTACTTACTTATATTGGAAGTTCTCAGATGCCATGTTATGATTTTGTATTGATTATAAAAACGTTTCAGTTCATTGGTGTTGAAAGGGACAGACTGCCAGATGGATTGTGGCACCCTTGCTATTAAACTTGCACAGACTGAACAGATGTTTGGAGGGGAGAGACTGTGTTGTTTAACTCAGATGAATACAGAATGTTATTTTTCCACACCATGTTTGCTGAGTGATTTGTTTTTACTGAGTTACGATTAGTTTTTAAACTTAACCTATCTACAAAGCTTTTGTTTTGCAGCATAAATATTGTCTTATTATTGCCATTTTGTTACCTTTATATATCAAAAACTTATCTGTTTGTTGTTTTTTATTAGACAGAACTATAAGCATTTGCCTTTCTTACAAGGAGAAAAATAATGCAATGTCCTATAAATGTTTTGAACTCAGAGACGTGTTATGACCAGAAGCTTATGAATTAGAGAAATAACATTTTTGTTTTTCATTTTATGTTTAGAGATGAGACAAATAACATGACTTCATGATGGATTACTAATTAAAGTTCATTTGTACTCTGATTAACTTCTTAAGTCACATTCACTGTTTAGAAATGATGGTTGACAATAACTGTGGAACAGGGTATTTAGCATAAAACAACAATTTCAATATATGGGACATTTTTCTGAAATAATAGCCTTTTGTCAAGGTGGGATTATTCTACTGGAATAATTTGCCTTATTTTAAGGCTTTTGAAGCATATTTGTTATTCCAGGAAATGTACAATGCACTGTTCCTCGTCATTTTATTTGCAGTTTTATTACTTAATTTAAGTTTAGTAAATTTCATTAGTAAAGTAACTTGCTGCAAGTGTTTTAATTGTGCGATTGAACTATATCTGAGCCTTGTTTGGTTTCTGCACTCATCTTCAGGTTCCTCCTCACCTGTAAGACCTTCCACCCCCTCGTCAGTCAACCCAACCCCACCCCCACCTCCGCCTCGGCCTCCTTCACGACCCAAGCTTCCTCCTGGGAAACCTGCTGTTGGAGATGTGGTAAGATCGACCTTGTATTTTTGTGATAAGTTTAAAATCAGTTCTAAATCTACGTGGGAGTTTACTCATTTATCTTCCACCTTCTGTTGTAAACAAGAAATCCTGCAGAGGTTGAACATAAGGAGATAAACACTTCTTTATATTTTTATCCAAGCAGAGCCCCATTTAAACATTGATTTAGAGGTCAATATCAACCTAATTTTTGCCTTTTTCTTTTCTTGTGTCTATTTTTAGAACCGGCCGTTCAGCCCACCAATCCACTCGGCGAGTCCCCCTCCCATTGCTCCGTTGGCACGAGCTGAGAGCACCTCTTCAATCTCCTCCACCAACTCCCTGAGTGCTGCCACCACACCCACTGTTAGCAAGGAGTTGTGTGTGTCTGTGTCAGGTGTGTGAACCAGTTCTGACGTTTGAAGGTTCTGCTAATATAAAAAAAAACTGAGAGAAATAGTTCACCTGCACTTGTGTAACACTAAATGTTTTATTCATTTTTGAACTTGCCTTCTGCTCTTGCTCCTTTTGTTTGAATCAATTTTTCCTTTTCCTTTCTTATTATTTAAATTGAAGTGTTAAGAAACTTGACATTTTCACAGAAGAAATTCTTGACAAAAAAAGATTTTGTGTCAATTGGGCTGATTAAATTTCGCACTTGCAAGCATGCTGAGCGTGAGCGATAGGTGAGAATATGAAGCAGAGTGTTGATTTTCACTCGCAAACATTCTTGAATGAATTAACGATAGACCAGTTCATATTCCTTGATCTAAATTTAGAGTCTGTGTAAAGGAGCCTGCAGTGCAGAGTTGTGAGTGGATAAAAGCTAATCTCAGTAGGCTGTAACATGGCTGAGTCACAGCAGCATGAAAAAAATAAACACCATGGAGCAGCAGGAGTTATATAAAATCAGAAAAGTCCCTGATTGCAGGGGGATTTTATTCAAACAGATTTTTAGAACCTATTGCTTGAAGAATGCATAAAGGATCAGATGTTGACCAGATTTCTAAATAATGTAATTATTACCTCAGGTATTTAAAAACATCCTATATAATCATTAGTTATTATACAAAGATAATACCAAAATGGAAAAGCTATGTGTTAGAAACTAATTACACCAAATGCAAAACCACCTTTAGGCTAGAAAAATAAAATGTTATTTTATTTTATCCATCTTACATCGCTGTGAAGAAATTTTGGTTCATTGTTCTTAACTGCATTGAGGTTCACAGACTTGTTTAAAGCATCCAAACATTTCAACCAGTCATGACTATGTCCCTTGATTTAGCTTTCATTCATTTTTTTCGGTACCTTTGGGTAATGGCAAATCTATTTGTATGATAATTAGGCAATTTATAGTCATTACCTATTTTCTGTTAAATTACCTTCTATTTAATGGTAAACCCCTGTAAGCTTGTCAGTTTCTCTGCTTTTAATTTTGACATTTTCCACAGCTTTTTATTTAAGATCTCCATTTTCTATTAACATGCTTGATTGTACGCTTATTTTTGTGCTTTTATTTGAAATTCTTTCTTCTTTTGTTTGTTTCGCTGTTTTGTCCCTTTGTTTGCTCTTTGGCTTATCAGAAGATGATGCTTATGTAGACAAACTGCCCACCTTTGAGAGGCACTTTGATTCATTTGCAGGTAAAGTTAAACTCCAACGGAGCACTTGGGGGGGAATATGGAATGCTATAGGAGTCGATATAAAATCAATAACTTATCCATTGATAAATAATAATGTATTACCACTACAATAAATATGAACTAATAGCCAGACAACAGGCAATGCAGCTTTTTGGATTCATTCAGCAAATTGCGCACTGACATTTGAAGGGTGGAGAAAAAATGTCTACATTGGACCCCATCAAATATGTGTCTTTATCATTCCAGCTGATTGCTGTATCATCCATTTATGTATCCATGTATATCCATTCATTAATATTTATAATGTACATGCACATGGTCAACATATGTAAACTTCCTTTTGGCACTGTGAGCATTAAGTGCTTTTTTAAAGGCGTTGGTTTCATATTGACTGCGTGGCATTTTATAAAGTGTGGGTTTGGAGTGCTCTTCTGTGAGTTTTTCTGTTTGATGGTTTCTGCTGAGATTGATCTTGGTTGAGGACCTTAAAGGCCATTCTAGAGTGTTATGTATGCCATTTTGATGAATGCAAGTGAAAAGTTAAGGTATTTTAACAATAAAAGCAGGCCATTTTTCCAACTCTCTCAGCTTATAACATTACATTAAGCGTTTTGGATCAAATATATGTATCAAATTGTAAAAAAGGCCATGTTTTTGCCATTGTTGAAATACCTTGGGTTTTTTTTTTCATCCACATCAGTTTTCTTCATTCTAATGTGAAGAGATACCATAAATTCATGGTATTCCTTTTGCTTTTCAGTCATCGTTTTGCTCTCATACCACATATTTAAAGACATTTTAGTATTTATCTCACTAATGTAGCTTTTTTTTTCTCATCCTGTTTCTCAGGTCAACAATGCAGCTAATAATGAAACCTGGTTAAATCACACAAGTTAAAAGAAATATTTGTTTCTCCATTCATCTGTTTGCCTGAGACTTTTCTCTCTGTCTTATGACTGTGCACCAGTGACTGTCTTGCCCTGTCACCATGGTAGCCTCCTATCTCTCATATTTCAAGAGATTCCTTTCTTGTGCAGCAAAGTCTCTCCCAGATTCCTTTTGTCTCGGTATTCAACACCAGAAATGTTTCTGAGTGTCGTGTGTGAGCTTGTCTGAAGGGCCTCTCATATGAGGGTTCTTGAGATCATCAAACTCACACACATTCACAACACACATTCTCACGCACTGTGTTAGAGTCTGGTTTGAAGTCTGGCATGAGAATCAGGTCGAATTAGACAAGCAGCTGTTTTGTATTCATGTCTGTCTCTCTACAACTGGAGTACAAGCCTCAAGTTTACAAAATCTCACTGAGGTGCCTTGATCTGTGACTTCCACCTTTCACACCTGCCACTCATTCACTCTCCAGGAACAGAAACCTTTGAACCCTTTCAAACATATCGAAGGACATATTGTGTTTTCCACATAATGGATTATGCTTATTTTGTTCCACCACTCTACATTCTTAGTCGGCTCACTCATTCATTAGCAGCGATTTGCCACAACAAACGGATGATGAACAAAAACCAAGGTTTTGCCCTGCTGTTGAGCATAAGGACTGGATTAAGAAATGTTTTATTTTTATTTTTAAATATTATTTTTCATGGTGTTGTTATACTAATTCAAAGAGCCTTTCCAGTTATACAAAATCTTTATCTTGCCCAAAAATATTTGTTTGTTTTTAATATTGCGCTGTGTTGCTAATTAAGCTCCAGAATACCAAATACACTGTTTTCCAACCAGAACAAAGCACTATTATCCATTTTTGCCTAATTTATTGCTCATTTTTCTAATATTTCTACTTTACTTCCGTTTGGCCACCTCAAACGGTCAAACTATCCAGACTTTCACTTGAAAATGACATCATTATAAGCAAAACTGTGAGTAAAGCTGTAATGTGGTTTGGATTTTTTAATTTCCAGATTATGTTTTCGCTTCCCACATTGTTTCTAAAATAATTATTAAGATAATGTGTTGCTCTTGGCAAGTAGTGGACCAAAAAAAAAAGTTTAAACGTGACACATGTCATTATTGGGGTTTCCCTCTGCGAAGGGATATGTTCAAGTTTAGCCACACCTTTTGGGCTTTTTAAACAGACCTTCATTCTCAAAGCAATTTCCAGAGCCTGAAATGTGGATTTCTGTTCTCCACCTTTTCTTCTTGTGGTTTGGTCTCATGACTGCCATCTGCAGCTTGTGTTAGTTCATTGCATCCATGTTTCATAATGTGAAGATGGTAGTCTAATGATAATGTAAACATAGAATGGCATCAGAAAGGTGTATACACTGATCAGGTTCAACATCATGACCACGGACAGGTGAAAGTGAGTAACACAGATTGCCTCTTCATGTTAGTTGGTGGGAAATACCAGACAGCATGTGGACATTTTGGTCCTCCAAAGTGACGTGTTAGAAGTAGGAAAAATGGGATCATGTAAAGCTTTAGCTGAGTGTGAAAAGGTCCAAATTGTGACTACTGAATGACTGAGTCAGAGCATCTTCAAGTTTTAGCTCTTGTGTAGTCTTCCCAGTAGTGATTGATTTAAATTGGAGTTCAAGGAGGGAATTGCAACATGTTCTTGGGCAGCTGAGACTTATTGATGCCAGTGTGTGGTGAAGGCTGATCCACAAGGTCCAACCCGAAGTTGAGTTGCTGTAGCTTAAACTGTTGGAGAAGTTGTTATTTATTCTGACATAAAGAAGTCAGAATCTAAACCATTTTATAGTTTGCTATGAATGAAACTAGCCAAGAAGCCCATGCTGTCTCCAGTCCACCACCCACACCACTAACAATGGGTATGTGAGTACCAGAACTGGACAAAGCAATGGATGAATGTGTTCTTGCTTGGGCCTTCTTGTTTCCCCAGACAACAAGGCGGCAGTGGGCTTTACTAGAGAAAGAAGCCAGCTGTTGAGGGCTGGCTTCACCAGCTGGAAAATCTACCAATCCTTTGGTCAATTTTCTGGTGGAACATGACATTTGCCATCTACCTTAGTATTGCTTACATGAAAACTGCATTCCCCTGTAGCTGTGGTTTGCTTCAGCAAGGTCAGAAATGGTTTAAGATTAGACCTTCAAATTCCCCTGATCTCAATTCAGTTAAGTATTTGATGGTCTGGACAAACAAAGCAGATCCCTTCAGATCCCATATCTTAACTTAAAGTCTTGAAGGATCTACTGCTAAGATCCTTAGAAGTCTTCAGAGTTTATGTTTCAACAGATCAAAGTTGTTTTGTCAGCAAAAAGGAACACATTAGTGATCATAATGTAATCTGCGTAAATTTCAAACACTATAAATACCACAGATAAAAATTTGTCCGCTTGCTTCATGTTTTCAGTTTTGATCATAGTGTTGATCAGTTGAGACTCCACAGTCCCTTTTACTATTTAGCTCAACTCAACATTGAAATCCATCCTGACCAACGTTCAGCAGCACAAGCCTGGCTGTCCCTATGTCTACCCGCATTGTCTCATTCACCCAATTTTTGGCCAATATGCGTCTCTCCCATCTCGTCACATGTTGTGTCCTGGCAGTGTCTCAGCGCTCTGTCTCTCCTCTCACCCGGCCCTCACCCTCCACGTTTCACTTCACCGTGACGTGTGATAGACCTTCCATGTGAGACTCATGCTTCTGTCCTTCTCTCCCCCCTTCTCACCCACCTCCCACCATCCCTCTACCTCCTCCCTTTCACTGCCCCCCCTCCACCCAACACAGAGAATGACCAGCCATCCCTTGTTTGGTTTGACAGAGGGAAGTTTTATTTAACCTTTGAAGGTAAGTTTCCTCGGTAACAGGGAAGCGTGCACACACATAAACACTCTTCTGAGTCTCATTCGTGCAAGCTTGGCCCTACCCTCTGCGCTGCCCTTTTCCTTAAGCTCCTCCCTCTAAAGATCCTCCATTTTCTAACCCTCACAATGCTAAATATGTGGCTGAGCATTCCTTCTCTGTACTAAAATGTATTTTTTGACATTTTTTTCTCTCTTTTGACATTGTTCGGTCTCATTTCATCTCCACTTTCCTTCTTGAAGATTCATCTTTCTTTGTGCACTTTACTAATTTATTTATAATTACTTTTCCTCTTGGTGGTCTTCTAGTTTATTTGGTTACATATAGTTTTCTATGACCTTGTCAAAAATGCTGCAACTATAAAGTACATCTGGAATAAGCATGCAAATACTTGTCTTTTTCTCAGTCTGCCTTGCTATCATCTTCTGCACCTAGCAATGCTTATTCGGGGAAAAAAGCAAACATCGCTGTATTACAAATTGTGCCAATAAATGAAATTGTACTTTGTAAAGGGGATATTTCTCAGTCAAAAAGCAGAGAGAAATGTGTCATCTTTGTGTGTAATTTGCTGTTCAGCCATACTAACACTGGTATTTCTATTCATTATGAATGTGTGATGTTTCATTTTATCTCATTTCAATGTCATCTATAAATGTTTTGTCTTCATTTCATCCTTGCACTTTTGGATTGGAAGAGTGTAAAGTCCTGGCCTGGAACGTTTTAGTTACATATCTGCTCTCAATTTAAAAATGATTAAATCATCAATGATTATTTACTATAAGGTTTTAAATTCATTTGGTCATTTGTTCACCATGTTTCATGCTAGATTTAATTCTGTTTTTGTGTTGCTTTGTCCTGATTTTAGGCTGCTCCCGAGGACCGAGCCCTCTCACTATGGGGGCCCAGGACACACTTCCTGTGGCCGCGGCATTCACAGAGACTGTCAACTCCTTTTTTAAAGGAGCAGACCCCAGCAAGTACGTCTTTAATTTGACAACATCAAAAAATGTTGTTTAGTCAGTTCATGGAGTTGATGTAAAGGATAATAGTTCATATTATTTACTAAAAGTGGCATGTCTCTGGTTTGGCTTCAATATGCCATCTACAGCTATTGAAATATCCCTAGATTTTTGTAAAAGGAAACTATTAGCTTGAAAAAAGTTTTTAGCAAACTATGCATTGCTATAAAGCATGCGTAAAGTTGCGTTTGGAATAGCTTTGGTTTGTATTTATTTGCCTCATGTGTAGGCAAATAGATTTATTTTAGGCTTGGTCATAATTGTGTTTGCACTGCTTTACTGTGGGCTAAACAATATGTTTTATTATTTTCTTAATTTAGCTTGCTACTCATGATGTTGTTGCTTTGAATTTTATGCAGTCAGAAACAGTACTGGAAACAGTGAAAATTCAGATGTATTATTAAAAGAAAATCAAAGAGGGGACAGAACATAAGAATGTTACAAATTATTTGGGTGATGTTTATCTGTGACTTATATCTCTTGCTATAACCCCTTATAGTCCATACATACATAGTCTTGTGCATCTGTAAATAAATATTTATATCTCGTAGAACACTTCTGGACAGATGCAAACTACATCTCGTTGCTTGTACTTGTGACAGTGCAATGACAATAAAGTTGAATTCTATTCTATTATATTCTATTCTTTCTTCCAGGTGTGTTGTGAAGGTCATAGGTGAGATGGTTTTATCGTTTCCGGCAGGAATCACACGGCACTTTGCCAATAACCCGTCCCCTGCCGTGCTAACCTTCAGCATAACCAACTACAGTCGACTGGAGCATGTCCTGCCTAACCCCCAGCTGCTCTGCTGGTAATACCATCACCGTAAACTCACCACCTTGTTCAGACACCTTTTCACCTCAGACAGTATCCCTGTGAAGCAAGAAGCCTTTAAGGCTGAGGCCCTTATCATCTAACTTTATTATTTTAGCTTAAATGTTTAACATGACTGCAATAAATGAACTAAACCTCACTAAATTCATATTAAACCTTTAGACACACCCTGCATTACACGTTTTGTTAACATTACCAGCAACACTTGTCGATTTAGTGAAATAAAAGCTTACACTGGATGTTAGAAATAGCAAATGTTGCACTTGCTGATGTTCAGTTGTCTATTGGATTGTTATTTAACTAACCATTTGTTAACCACAGAGGTCAAGATGTACTGAGGTTTTAAAAAGTTACAATTTTAAAATCTTTAAAATGTGTATCTTATTGTTCCTATAGTTTAAATGTATTTTAAGTAAATGCCAGAGAAATGTCAAAGTAGCTGGCATTTTCTCCAGTCAGAGAGAAATGTACCACTGCCCCCTGTGCTACATGAAGGCTATAACAAGTTCCCCTCACTTATAAAAAAATAAATGTTTTAGTTACCTTTATAACTAAACTATTGTAGTTATTAATGTGGTGTTAATTTTGCTTTGAAATTTTTAATGAATGATGAAGCAATAACATGAATCAATTTGACTTTAAATTGAAATCATTTATTTGGTTCATGAAAATGAATTCCTTGGTAAATGAATGAAAATTCATTTACCAATGAGTTTGGTTAATTCATTGGTAAATTCATTTACTCCTACTTCACTGCCTCCTATTGGCTTGGAGGCAGTTCAAGCCAATAGGTGAGGCACCTATTGTGAGGCAGTCCAAGTTAGTTTAAAAAAAAAAAAATTCTAGGCCAATTTTTGATGAAAGTAATAGGCTTCTGGGTACTTTTTTATATCTGCCGTCAAACACTGCCTTGCTTTTTTTCCTTTTTGTGTTTGAAAATCACAATTGTTCTGTGTGTTGTCTGTGATGTGATTACTTTCTTTTACTCCACCAACCAGCGACACCACCACGCAATCTAAGGCTGATTCAAAGGACTTCTGGGTGAATATGCCAAACCTGATATCTCATCTAAAGAAGGTGGCTGAGCAGAAGCCGCAAGCAACGTACTATAATGTCGACATGCTCAAGTATCAGGTCAGCTTGGCCAGAGACCAAACATTTGGTCCTTTTGAGAGAAATACATTTTCATAAAAAATGTATTTCTCTCAATACTTAACACATGTCTGCGTTTAGGTATCAACGAATGGCCTCCAGTCAGCTCCTCTGAACCTGGCTGTGA
This sequence comes from Xiphophorus couchianus, assembly GCF_001444195.1. NCBI lineage: Eukaryota > Metazoa > Chordata > Actinopteri > Cyprinodontiformes > Poeciliidae > Xiphophorus > Xiphophorus couchianus. Next base: position 29,207,426 of record NC_040236.1, read on the forward strand.
GTTGGAGATGTGAACCCACCAGCACTGACCTGAGGATAGACTACAAATATAACGGGGAGGCCATGTCTACGCCGATGGCTCTTAACAACGTCCAGTTTCTCGTCCCAATCGATGGAGGTGTTTCAAAGTTACAAGCTGTCCTACCTCCTGCTGTATGGTATGTGCCAAATCATAAACTAGTTGATTATTACACACTGTCTAGCTTACAACCTAAAGATGTTAGCTTGTTGAAACAATGTGGTTATGTTCTTTTAGGAAGTTCAAGTGCACATGAAATAAAACACATTAATATTTTTAAATAATAATGGAAAGAAAAAAAACATCAAACTTTCTTTACATTATTTAAGATTTTATTCAAATACCATTTTGCTGAAAAAAGGCTTCTATTTACTTTAGGTGTTAAATCTTAGCATTAATTCTAAAGCTTTCTATAGGCTTCAAATAAATGTCCTTTCTATGTTTCCATCTCTATCTATACAGGAATGGAGAGCAGCAAAGAATCCTATGGAAGATCCCTGATATCTCCAAGAAATCTGAAAACGGAGGTATATTTAACAGCTTTGAGATGAATTTCTACCCATATTTAGATTCTGTTTCAGAAGTAAAATGTACATTTATCTAAAATAATTATATAAATGTATCACTCTTGTATCTTTCAATATTTATTTTCTCGGCCCAGGTGTGGGGTCCCTATTGGCACGCTTCCAGCTAACAGAGGGTCCCAGTAAACCGGCTCCACTGGCAGTGCAGTTCACCAGTGAGGGCAGCAACCTGTCAGGATGTGACATTGAACTGGCTGGACCAGGATATCGCTTCTCTCTAGTTAAAAAGAGGTTTGCTGCAGGTAAGTTTCTCTGCATTCAAAAGTTTGTCCAAACAAACTTTTTTTTTATTTATAGGCTTTGCTTCCATAGTTAAATTTTATTTATGCTTTATCAGTTCTATCTAACTACTTTTAGGTAACCAAGTAAATGAACACTGATATCTTTTTTTATTATTATCTAGGCTTGATCACATCAAACTTCTGACGTTCACGTGTTTTCTAGTTTTTCATTTGAATTATTTTGTTAAAAAGAATTTGGACAAAGTTTGAAGGTGTCTACAAAACTATCAGAATATATTAATATGATAAACAGAAACAACACAAAAACAAAACAGTTTTGTTCATTCAAAAAAGTTAGAATTTGAGAGCTAATGAAAACAAAATCTACAGTTTAAAAATAAAATAAAATTAATCGAGAATCTGAAACCAATGCTGATAGTGACTTGATATTGATGTTATTAATATTTTGGACCAATGCACCCACCTCTAGTCCTAAGCTTATATGTTTTTGTTTTTTTTTATCATGTTTTATCATGTTAAAACACCTGTTTTAATATGTGTTTAAATGTAAGACATTCTGTCTTACATTTTTCAATATAACTTGTGCATTGGGTGTTTTTTGGATACAAACATTCTTCATGCAACTTTAATACCTCTGTCACACTATTGTGTTTCTGACTTTTGTTTTATCAGCATAGGAAAACCTAGTGTCATTGGATAGCAATCATCATTGCTCCATTATAACCAATAACCAATTTACCTCTGTAGCATACACAGTATAACCAATTTACCACTGTAGCATACACAGTCTGGCTGCCATGGATCTTTCCACACACACACTGTGTACTGCACATGTGCAGTCGTGCTACAGAATCAACACAGCTGTGACTCAAATATCGCATTAATTACCCAATAACAGCAGTAGTTATTTGTATCTTTCAGGAAAATACCTGGCTGACAATTGACCCCCACTAAGAGCAGCACTGTTAAACTGAACGACTGTCATGGACCAAGCTTAGCAACACGACCAGAGGACAGACCCAAACCAGACACTCTTTGTAACCCTTTCTGAACCCACACGACAGGTCTGCAGCCTACTCAGCAGTATTGTATAACTTGCATATAGCATTGTGGAACTGTTTCACGTCATGTAATTATAGTATTTGTACTCATCTCATACAAAACGTGTGTTGCTGCAGTTAGACACATGGGTTCTTTCCTTCTCTAAAGTCTGTGCCTCTGTCTTCATCCTCCTCTGGTCAGTGTTTGGTGGTGTTATTTAAAGTTTCACTGCAGCTGCCTGACAGAAGACTTGGACAGAGCATTTTTCTTTGGTCTGTGAAGAACTTTTTCGCAGTAACACATCTCACTCCACACAGTTGGATCAGCACATACAGCAGCACGAAATGAGTTATGCTAAATCACAAACCTCAGAGCAAACATACTTTAGCTAATGATTGTTGTCAGTGCATTGAAACAATCTAATAAAAACAAATTCATGTAGCTACATAAACATAGTTTTTCAAGGATTACATACTGGTACTACAGGGTCTTATGACTTTCAATTGCATCCTGTTTGATGCAACAATCAGATAATTCTATCTCTTAATTGCACATTTATACTGAGAAGTGTTAGGCAGCTGCATTGATGAGTCAGTTCACTGGTTGAAAATAAAAAAAATCTAAATAAAAAATAAACAGGGTTTTCCTGTCAGAACAAAAGAATTGTACAGTGTCATTTTAACATGTATCTCAAAGGGCGTTTTTTGGTGTTTTCCTTGTATTGTCAGATAGCCTTTCTGTTGTTCCCAGAACAGCAATGTTAGATACCAGAGTTACATGACAGCGTTCTATTTTTATTTATTGATGATGATTTGTTGTATAAAACATGTGATTCTGTATATGAATAGAATCTGAATGGTATCACAAACTTGGAACCCTTAAATGTATAAATATTTGAATTCTCTTGCATTTTTGTTATTTGTGTAGTTGGGTAACCTTGTGTACAGTATAAGGTATAATTTTTTGAATTTATTTCAGATATAATTTTTTAACTCAAGTGCAACAGAAGATTTGAGCTATATATGGGTGGGGGTCGTGGGGCAATTTAAAGAAAATGATGAATATCTTCCTGGATGCCGTGTTATGCTTTGTGAAAGCAGTGTTATCGTAGAGTTAGAAGTCCACACTTCAATAAAGTTATATGTGTACGTTTTATTTTGAAAGTTCATGCTTACCAGCCAGCCCTTCTATACCTACTTTAGAGGTTATTCACCCATTCATCGTTTTTATGCAATCACTTCTATTGCACATATGTAAGAATATTTTGCAGTTGGCAATAGCCGTTTATTCACATTGTAAATCGAATCAGCTCAACTTTTCTGCAACTTGCTTAGAAATCAGGTAGGAGGGGCTGTTTAACATTACAAGCAGTAAATGAGGGCATAACAAAAGTCGTGTTTCCAACGTCCAGAGTAGTTTTTCTGAGCCATTTATTTTTACCCACTTCTATTTTAACTTGATCTGCCAGAGTAAAAATTTAAACCAAAACAGGTGTTTTGTGTTTTAATTTGTTTATGTGGAAATGTTTTGCGTTTGTTTTGAGGCACAATAAAAGCAATTATACCACCATAAGAATGTTTATTTTTAACTAATTAGATGTTTTTAAAGATTGCATGTGTGCAATGTTATTTTAAGACACATGGCATTGATTTAATTTATCATAGGTCTGATAATGTGTCATGTTTCCTCAGAGTTTCGGGAGATTGTAATATTGTGTCCAAGTAAAACACTGAGAAAATATCAGGCATGTTGGTTATAACAGCAGAGTACTTCTGTTTATTGCTCATCTACCATAAATATAATTAAAGGCTTTTGCAGCTGTAGAGTACATTTGAAACTCTTTAGTTACACCTTCAAATGGAGATTGAAATGACTTTATATAAGATGAAGAGAAGTTGCTGTAAAATAAGAATCAGTTATAGTTTGCATTCCTGAAAAATAAGTACTTAATGAGAACATTTTTGTAGAGAATCTACACTTGTGAGTTGCAGACTAATGACTGAGTCAAGCGACTTTTTTCTACATAAACTGCACTGCAGGCAAAACACACAGCAAACAACCCAGGGTAGACCGGGAGTTCACAGTCATTAGTTTTTAAGGGGATAATGGTTTAGGAAAACATAATTATGTTGATAAAACACATACAAACTTAACATTACTGTCTTCTGTCCAAGATGTTGGAGTCAGTTTTCACCTGAAGTTTGATGGATTTGCCACATAGCAGTTGAATGTCATGTGTGAGCACCATAGGACAGGCCGTATTAAAGCTAGTTGGTTGCAGCAACTGAACTTTCAAAGAGTAAAACTTACATATACACACTGAAATGTTTGACATTTTAGAATTATCATTACCTTTTATATCTGCCTGGGGACTGTTCACTTAGCATAAAGACTGTTTATATATAATTATTAAATATTTCCTAGCCAGTACCTATAAGACTCAAACATTTTCTTTTCTTAGCTGAAGAGATCAATCTATCGTAATGAAAAAGTGTAACCTGCACCTTAATAAAGCTTCAGAGGTTTCTTTATGTGGATTAGTATAATGCAGCTTGTTTTTAATCAAACCAAGATGATTTTTATCCATCTCCTTCAAATGGCCCTGCTTCAGCAAATCTGTTGCAAGTTTTGGCGCTGTTACGACTGGCTCAAGCTTTTACTGATTCAAAATTTTAATTATGTGAATCCCCTTGACTTACCAAATAGCTGTAGAAAATCACAAGATTCCCTTTAATTTTACATGTCTTACTAATTGATTATAAGATAGATTACTCAGATTCAACAATATTACATATTTTTTCTAATAACAGTCAAAAACTGTTAGAAAGCATTTATTAGCATCAGCATTGGTTACTCTTACCTCCTTACAGCCTCATGAAACCTGAGACTTGTACACTTTTGAATATAGCTACATTTGCTGTTTCCCCCTGATTGCAGTCTTTATGCTAAGATAAGCTAACAAGAAATTTGTGGTAAATTCTAGGTTTAAATAGCAGCCCCTGAAGCTGGAGTTCCCAGTTTAGAAAGTCAAACCTCCTTGAGCTATCCAGTATGTAAATCCAATATGGCTGCCATGCATATACAAGAACTACAAATTTGCAATTGTAGATTTTTGCTTTCAAATTGAATACACTCAACATCCAACTTCCAAGGCAAATGGATGGCAGTATTAACAAACCCAAAATGTCAAGCAGTTTCTTTCAAATATAACATGTACAACAATAAAAAAAAACAAATATTTTCTCAGCTGCAAATAAGTTTACTGGGACCAGCTTGTTTCTTGTACCCTCCAAGTAAAAGAGAAACTTTAATCCAGTAAATAAAAGTACTACTAGACACTACTAGCCTTTGGTTTTTACCAGTTATACTTTTCACCTGATACCAGTTGTCTCAATGGTATCAAATTCCCAGAATAAACCTTATGCAGCACACCCAGTTGATCATGCCAGCGCTTGAATTCATGGCTTTAATTTTCATATATGTAATGGTCTCTGTGAGATGACTTGATTTGAATGAGGGTGTGAAGCAAGGTTAAGTAGACCAAAATTCTATTTTTGTTCTGTTTTTGTATTTTGTGTGGGGGCGTGCGTGCGTGCGTGCGTGCGTGCGTGCGTGCGTGCGTGCGTGCGTGTGTGTGTGTGTGTGTGTGTGTGTGTGTGTGTGTGTGTGTGTGTGTACCCCGGACAGTCAGTCCTGTGTTGAGGATAATAAGATGAATATTTTTAAAATGCAGAAAAATATATTATTGTTTAATGTGAGAACAACAACACTGTGCTGATTATGTTCAACTTCCTGAATGCTCTGAAACATGAAGAACAAAGTCTGTGTATGAAGTGGAACTGAAAACTGTATGTGGTGTACTGTTTGTCTGCATTCTGCTAAATGTAACCAATCACAGTCTCGTGACTAACTCTAGAGGGAAAAACAAATCTGTAAATCTAATAATTTTGACTTATGAAGTACTTTTGACTGAATATAGTTTGCATTGTAAATATATTTAGAGAATAAAGAGCTGGGCTACACAATTAAATTCAAACGTTTTGGGTTTTTGCAGATGTTTTATGTTTTTGTGTGCAGACCCAATATAAGGGAACATAGAAGATGAATTTTGAAGTAAGATGACTGATTGGTGCCATTTAGCTTCCAGTGAAACCTTCATCTGATAATAATAGCTTTTATGTTGAATAGATACCATGTCCAACAGAACTCTGTTATCTTTTGTATGCATTGTGAGATTTTCAGTGCAACAGTCACTACAGCATTATCTGCCAATGCCCACAATACGCAACGCTAATCATGTAAGCATTTTAAATTGTCATTACTCAATAGCTTAAGCTTTTTATTTGTTTGAAAGACACAACCAAAGTCTTTAATTGGTTTAAATTAAATTTGAAAAATAAAATCGAAATATGTGAGCAATTTTCTGCTCTTCGTCCCAGTGATGAATTTTTCTGCCTGTAGTTATTGCATGCAGAGCATGCAGTAAAAAGTGAGGCATCTATGGTGATGGGTAGTACTGAAATGACATGTTGTGCTGAGTGTCACTTACCTTGGGTTATGTTGAAAAGACAGCAGGGAGTGGCTTTTTTGTTTGTGAGAAGCCAGGATGCTTCTTTTTGGTTCTTTGCAGTTAACCTCAAACTCATGTGCAAGCTGTTTGTACAGAACATAAAAACGCTAAGATAAACTGAAAAAATTAGTTTGCTTCTTTCCAAAACCAATAAAAAGTATAACTGGAAGCTTGTTTTTGTGTCACTTTGTGTCTTTGTTGAATTATCTCTTTCTCCCTGAAGATTGTGCAGAAAAACAGGTATTTCAATTTAAATCTAATTTCACTCAAAGTAATGTTCATACTATTTAGGAAATTTCAGATTTTATCCAGTTGATTTAACTCTAAAAGTAAAAAATTTTGTCACTGGTTGCTTTTGTAATTTGTCTTTTTGCATTACTTTCAGAGCAATTCTTCTCTGAGCCAGCTGTCAACTGAGGTTCTGACAAAACTCGTTGCAGTTTGAGTAACACCGTCATACCAAACTCAGCAACAGCTTCACAAGGTCTTTTGCTTTTGTTCTGGAGTTAAATAACACATTTTCTAACAACATTTTCAGTTATTTGAACAGATGGATGTAGCCCCTCAAGGCCTGCAAATTGTACCCAAAGATGAATCAGACTTGTGGAGATACTCTGTTTATAGCTTGATATATTTCTTTTTGTTTTAATATGTCAAACAAAAAGGCCATATGTGTGAGTTGTTGATTTAAAATTCATCCACTGATGTGCCTCCAATTACCCTTAGAACTATAAATTACTCTTTGGGAAACTTTCAAAAACAATGAGCTCTTCTTCTGGGTTTTACCAAATTATTTATAAAGATATAATTGGGCTTTCTATAAACTTCTTGCTGTCCTTATTCTGGGTTTTGGGAAATACAAATAATTAGTCAATCCTCACTGATCTGAAACAGTAAAGGTTTATTTTGATTCATTTTCAGAAAGTGAGAAAAAATATTGTTTTTTTACACAGTGTATTCCAATATTTGGCTTTACTGCCCAGTTGGACTGTATGGTATTGGATTGATGTCATTATATAGTCTAAATGTAATCAAGAGCGTCTGAAGCCTAAGCTGAAGTAATTTCCATTTCAAAGTAAATCTAAAAGAATAATGACAGTAACGTTACAGTTTGAGCTATCCATACCTATTTACACCATTCCCAGTTATCCTTGCTTAGTTTCACTTTGAAAAGTTCAGCATTTGAATTTGAGATGACACACTACTTTCTGCCTGCTAGAAGTTGGGAAAGGTAAATAAAGTTGCTTGTTTATTTGGCTGGGAGTTCAGACAGACATCCTGAGAGAATGTCAGACTTTGAAATTTGACCTGACGTTTGATTCAGTGTCTTTACTCACTTAATTTTCATGTATTAAAATGATGATGAGCAAAATGGTTTTTAGTTGATGCACTTGCATAACAATAGTCTCCATTCATAGAAATGATTGTAATGACTAAAACACCACACCTAAAAGCATTTGCAAGAACATTTATTTTTCTTATAACAATTTAAAACATAAGTGTTAGACATAAAAGCAGAATTTTAAGCTATACAAACTTGTACCACAGTTATTTTATTCTGCACACATATCTGAGATATCAGCTCTTAGTTATCTGCCATCTAAGACCTGACAAAGTGTCTTAGAGATCTTAGATGGCTGTCTTAATCGATCTGCAATTAATACACTCCTATAAGCTCTAATACAAGCTCTACTTAAAATACATTCAGTCATGTATTTATTGATAAAGTTATTGAGCTCAAATTCACACAAAAATTCACAGATGCACCACATTCACTATCTTTTCTACAACGATCATATTAGACGTCAGAGTGAAATTTAGGTTTTAAGGCAAGATGGGAGACAAGGCAGTTATTTTGGTCACTGAGAGGAAAAATAAAAGACCAAATAGTCCATCAGCACAAGTAGGTGAGTTCGCTTTTCCTGCAGCCCACCTGACAGCACAAGTTTGTCAGGATGTTGTTTATGTCCCGTTTGCTCCAGTTAGATCCCGGGATGCTAAGGTTTTCCAAGCTGTTTTGCTCCCCTGCAGACAGACCTGGAGCCACAGAACAGAGAAGTGGATGCAGAATGAGAACCAACCTGACAAAACTAAACCATCTGGAAAACATTAATTACATCTTTATTTAAATATTTTCAAGAGTGTAAATAACAAGCAACTGTTTTCATATATTTTCTGTGTAATTTATATTCATATTCTCAATGAAAGGACATCCTAAATGACTGCTGTTTATCTTCGACAGTGTCAGTTTCCTTCTTGTAATTACCCTGATTGATATTCTAACCAGATTTGTCTGACAAGACAGTAAGAGAAGGACTGCCTTGGGTAACAGTCGCCTACTCATTTGACATATGACCTTTTCTGGCATAATAGAGTTGAACATGCCACTGTGGGGAGACACCTGTCTCCCATCACACCCACAGCCCAATTAACACTATAACACAAGGCCGTAAAGAGAGCTGAAAAAGAATATATTTCCACATGCAATAAACCTACTAACTTACTCATCAGGAATATATTTTGCATCGTTCCCAAACAAGTAACATCCAACTATTTCTGTGACATAGATGGTAATTTTTAAGAAAATGTTTTGCATAAAATCGAGTTGATTCATAGCAAGATAAAACATTAGCTTGTGTCATTCTGTTCCACATAGTGAACGTATTTGTATTTAAAACAAGATTAAATCTAAAGTTAGAGAGTGAAAGCTAAAGCTCTCACCGCCCATGTCTGGTTCACTGAAGAATCTCTTCCAACGGGAGCCTCCACAGGTGTAGACCACAGCCCTCAGAAACTCCCGACCACACAGCTTCACTGCCTGCATTTCTGCTCTTGCCTGGTCCACACACACCACTACGCAGAAGAGCAAAGCCAAAACCGCCAGCAGACGCATACTGGATGACTTCCAAACCCCCCGTAGATGCTCTGTTGTTTTCTTTTTCTTCCTTGTGTTCTTCAGGAGTCTCTCGCAGCCTGCAACTCCTTCAGCGATCTTCTGCATTCATCCTTGTTCGTTATATACCATCCACCTGATCATCCAATGACCTCATCTTCTCTCCACCCCCCCCATTCCAACTTGCCCTTAGCCCATCCCAGTGACACGTAAACACATGCATGCATACCCTTTATGTTTCCGGTTATCTTCATGATCACCACTTCCCGCCATCTGAAACAGACTTACAACCTCCATCCTTTTACGACCCTCTGCTTAAATGATGTGCAGTCTCGTCAGGCTCCCTTGGCTTACCTAATTTAAGGCCGAAATTGCACTGACCTTCGCAACACTGGCCAATCATAGGAACCCAACCGATTCCCTCCTGGAGTCAAACAGGTGTTTTCTGTCTTTATAACTCTCTGATGGCCAGGTTGTCTTTCCCTTTACAGCTGTTTTGGTCTCATAAGAGGAAAAAATCAATGTTTACAGTTCATCATGGAGTCATTATGGTGTGGATGATGGAGAGATAAGATACTTGGTGTGACATCTCTGTCTCGATCATTAGTTCAGGTCCCACTTAGGACCTTTCTGAAAGAAAAAAATATATTTTGCTCAAAAACAAGTTATATTTAAACATTAACACAGTTCAGATTTTCCGTTGTTTATCCTAGCGGTAGCTGTTGTCATTACTGTAGCAGTTACAATAAGCTTTACCAAATCTTGAGCCAATAAGTCTCATCTGAAGCTAAGAATTTGCACAAATAAAATTAATTCAACTTTTGGTCAATAGTTGCATATGCATATGCCCTGTTTGACAGGAAATTGAATAAAGAAACACCCTGTGTACACATAAAAAAGTCATTTTACTAGATCATGATGTAATGAAAATTAACACTGTTTCCAGCTGTCGTGCATTAAAGAACTGCCTTAATAATTAAAGTCTTACCAAAAGTTGAGAATATAAGATAGTGTTGATGATATTCTTTGAAGTCCATAAACAAGCAACCACATTCTGTCTTTACTGCCTTTACTAGCATTGTGGTTCTACAGTTTTCCTTTCTCATTGAAAGTACTCCCAATTAACTGCTTCTGGATTTAATGGACACTCATGCTGAACTTAAAAAGGAATGTTTTCTGGATTTGTATTTGCTTCACTGTATGTCTTTACTGGATAAAGCAACTAATAGAGCTGTTACCTTTAATTTTGTTAAGGACTTTTCTTGAGTCTCTCCGTCTTTAGAAATTCTCCTGGGTCAGTGTTTTAGTGTTTGGCTGTGTGTACTTCCTGGACAAGGTTATTCACACAGCTAATGCTGCCATTACCTTCTGTAATCTGTAGCAATGTTTATATTTTTCATGGACAAAGCCACTGACAGAAATTTTACCGCTGTAGTTTTCTTTCCCATCGAAAGTGTTTTTGGGTTTTCCTGTGTTTGCGTTTGTCCTCCAAACCCCCAGCTAAGTGTCCAGATGGCCACTCATACTGTGTTAACCCTGAATCTTGTTAAAAGGGTAGGGTCCCTTTCCACTGTCACCCTGTGCTTGCTCAGGATAAGGATCTGCTGCAAATTCAAATAGTCTATGAGATCAACTATACGTTCTTATCACTTTTTGTGAATCTGCATTTTGTAAATTACTGAATTTACCAGTTTGATTGCCTTGAACTGTATGTAAACAGAATTAATTCTGAATAGATAGCTGGATCAGAATGAATTGGATTGACCTCTAAACCAAATTAATTTATGTCTAACGGGACACAAATTAAACTTTTTTCTTTCATAAAATAACTTGAGATGGCTTTTGTTGTGAAATTCCATTATACAACTAAACTGAACTCAACTGAAAATACTGTTCCAACAGTTATTGCAGGTTGCCTGTTGGAAACAAACTTCACCTAATCTTGACCTTTTGTGCTGTTAATGGTAAGCTAATAAAGTTATATAAAAGACAGGTATGAGCACACACTTGATTAAACCTCAATGTAAGAGTTTCTGATACTATGCCCTCCGTGTTATCCTAAAAACATCACATCTCATGTTCGCGGTGGAGCTAAACTGTCATTATAAGGAAAAGCAACTTTATGTGCTTTCTAGTACAATTTTATTTATTAAAGGTAACTTTAAGTCATTGTGATTGTCAAAATCTTTAACCTTGCTGTGCTGCTGCTGATCAGTTTAAGATGAAACATGACGATGTGAAGTTTGGAGATAACATCTGTCCTAATGGAATTGTTCATATCTCACCAAGACATTCAGTCGCCCTTTTTGTCCTGGTACAAAATCTTTCAGAGAAAGATGCAGAGCAAATGGATGGAACAGACACAAACCTAATTGGCTCAGAAGGACATCAGCTTGAGTATCTCTTGTCTGAAACTCTCAGGCAGTAAGATGACTTGCACAGAGTTCACCTGGAGGAGAAATGGAGCCAGAGAGAGACTCTAAGCTCTGCCACATGAGCTGGCTGTCCAGTGCTTGTGTGAGAGGAATAATGGTTTAAAATGGCAGACATACCATGCTGTAAAGTCAGTAAAAGTGCATTAACTCAGACTGTAGAACGACATAATGTCAACAAGAAAAAAGATTGTATGTGAAGGTTTAGCAACGTACAAGAACAGAGGTTCAGATATTTTACCAGAACTGCTGATAACCGTTTACCAGTTTTACAGAATGTCTGAAAAGTTTATGAAATTAAAAACAATGTCATTTGTTTTATTTGTACATGTTATTTGTTTGTTTCTCAGATATGGATTTTCTGTCGTAAGAAAACCTTCGGAGTTGAGCATTATAATGGACACCAGTTATTTTCAAAGGTCACTCCAAATCTGTAGTTGTAGATCCATTAACTGAGTTCATGTAAGAGTTATTGGGAATTAACAGTCAAAAGATGAGTTGCTTAAGTAGACTGATCTGTTTTTGATTCAGTTAGATCCTTTTGTGTTCATTCTTGTATTTTTGGTCATTTTCCTCTCTTTTTTCAGGTTCACTCCCAGCTGGACTAAGTTCTACTAAAACACCTGGTTCTCATGTCACTCACTCATTTTCAATCCATCACCAGATCCTTCTGTTATTTATTGTCCCTTCCATCCATGACAAATTCTCTGTGTTGTAGTTGGTTCATTGTTCTAGTCTGTGTATTCTGCATCTGTTCTTATGCCTGTTTTTTCCTCTTGTTTCATTGAAAAATTACCGTCTTTGTCATTAGGCATACTTATGCCATCTGCACTAAAAGTCAGCCAGTGTTAAATTTAATTTCAATATTAATTCATAGTCTTGGGGGTTTGTTAGAGAAAATGTATTTTTGAAGACAAGGGGACACACTGGAAGTTTCAAAGAAAAGGTTCTGGGCCAAAACAGGGTTAGAATAAAAAACATCCATCTTTAAACTTCTCAGAGAACATCGCAGAATGTCTCTCATTTTCATAAAGGTTAATTATTCAGAAGTAACCATGGACATACAGCTCTGTAAGTGAAAATACTCTAAAATCTTAAAGTAAGTCTAGTAGCAGGATCCTGCTGCTTTTGTAGTCACATGTTGTTTTCACATTCTGAAAAACATCATTTTATCAAATATCTAAGTAAATAAACATTTTCTGACAAAGGAAAAAAAAAACAGATTTTTTTTATGCAACATGTGCTTATGAAGACAGCATGGGTCAAAAACAACTTTCAGTGGCTCATTAAGTTTTTTTTTACCAGAACATTGAGTCTTCATCACTTCCACTGCCTCACATTCACTCTTCTCTTTCACAATAAATGTTTCCTGTTTTCAGCTCATAAACCTAAAATTGACAACTGACAGAATGTACCCATAAAATAAGATGGTCCACATATATTTAAGTATTTCAGTGACAAAAAGAATATAACTCTGTTGGCTCTATAGTGGAACCCTAGTCTTGCCAACTTGAAAAATGTGTAAAGAACAATCATACTTTAATCAAAAATACCACAAAGAAACATTTTAAATCAAGGGTAAATCCCCACCTGGCAGAGCTGCCTTTGCCAGTTTTTAATTATAACTGGAACATTGATCAGTATATTTGATGTATATTTGCTTATACATCAAATATGTTGATGATTTGATAAAAATTTTGATAGCATTTGACAAAATGTAATGTTATTGCTTGTTTCATAATTGGTCGATGTTGTAGATATTTATGGTATAAAGCACTTTGAACTGCCTTGTTGCTGAAATGTGCTATTCAAATAAACCTGACTTACAGTTTATGTTAGACTTTCTGTTTGATTTGGAAACGTCTTCTGCCTGAATTTGTCATTTTATTATGCTATTTTTATTTTTCTTAAGTTCCAGTAAAAATTCTAGAATGTACACAAAGTTATATATATTTAATATTTGTAAATTAATATCGTATATATTTTTCACAGGAGCTGCTTGAAATTACGATTTGAAAGCTCGTTGAATCCTTACCTGTTATCCTGCCTGTAGTACTCCAAGCCTCTGGGTGGCGATGTTGGTGTGTGTGAGAAGGAAGTAGACAGAAAAAGGCGACAAGGACTGTCCTGTTTTTGGACTTACTTTGCTCAGGCTGTAGAAATGTCACTTATTTTCCACTGATTCTGAACGCAGAGTATCTGTCTGAAGGTGAGTTGTGCTTTCTGTTCTTGTGTTTCTGAAGATATTTTACGCTCTTTTGAGAAGCAAATTTTTGTCTTGCTAAGTTGTTACTTGGCTGTAGAGGAATATGAAATAGAGCTCTGATTTCTCTTACGGATCTCCTGTAAGGTGGATGACCATACGTTTCTATAATTTTCTGCAGCATCACTGTTGTGATTTCAAATATCACTTTAAGCATGCAATCCATATCAGAAAAAAAGTATGGGGCATTTCGCCAATTCTTACCCCATTTTTGCCTTTACGTTGCCATCTCCTCCATTCATACTTCCAGTTCGCACCCTTAAGCAAACCGTGCTGTGCCCTTAACGTCCTTGCACCGCGTAGCAGTTTCGCAACTTGACTATTTTGTACATTTGTAGTTTAGTGGTTTCGTACCTGCTCCGCAATACATCGCATCAAAATAGGCAAGGTGGTCGTTAAGATTCATTTTGTTTTAATTTGGTCTTGTCATTTCTCCTTTTTGCCATTTTTTTACCTGCAGACAGCTTTTCGTACCAATGTGCTTACCTTGGCATGAAATTTATTTGGTAGTTTTTCGAATTTTGGAGATTTGTGTTCATAAATATTCAGGTATTTTGTGTAAAATTGTCAATAATTTAGTAGTATGCAAGGTGAAAATTTTGCGTTACATTCTGCATACATTTTGGATATTTTTGTACTGATTCTATTAGGGCCATTTGACCTCTATAAAATATGTCAGCTCATGATCCCTGATGAGACCAAAATAACTTTTATGAACTCGATATTGTTTACTGTAGTCAAATAACCACATTTCCTCACCACAAACTAGTAATGGGTTACGAACAATTCTTCTAAAACATTTGTTGTCAAAGTATATGTATATATTTTCTATTTCTAATAATCTCTTCTTTGTATTCTGACTAAAATATGAAAAGAACAAAATTAATGCATATCAAATTGTTTATTCCTTTTTGCTATAAGTTATTTTTTTGTCTGAAGAAGCAGTGTATGATGGAGCCAGCGGTACGTCAGATTTGGAAGAGAGGCTTTCACAATCTCCACAGACCTTTTGTTCTTCATAAGAGAACCCACTCTGGTCAGCCTGAACATGCAGACGTCAGTCACTCCAGACATGTCAAACCTGCGCTGCTGGTGTCTCGTCTCTACCAACCTTCCAACCTGCGGGATGTGGGGCAGGAAAGCCGGTTGCCGGGGGAGATGACTTGTAAGAGCCAGAGGCTAATGCAGCAAGCAGGGCTCATCCATCCGTCGAATCCAGGGTGCTACTACTACCTTCCCTCCACTGTCCGCTCTATGGAAAAGTTGGTAGGTTTTTACTATTGAGATGGTGAATTACGTCAGTGTTTTTAAACTGCTGTTCAAAGTACCTGATACCACTCAACAGGTTACAATATTGGTTTAACATTTATTTTTTGGTAAATGTTTTTTCAGAGAATAACATAATCACTTAAGTGCAAGAAGCTGTTTAAATATGTTTTATATTGTTTTGTGAACAAGGGGATACATTTCATTTGCATAATTAGTTAGAAATTCATCACATATAATATTTTGACAACCAAATATTTCATCGTGTATTTTGCTACATTATTCAGTGGTCATAAGTGAATTGTTGATGTTTTTATATGAATATTTTTATTTCAGAAACTTTTTAGTTTATGAAAGGATCCAAACAATGATTTGATTTTTCCTTTTATAAAAGGAAAATAAAAAAATAATTAAATAAAAAAAATTAAAAGGTTGAATTAGCTGGAGATGGGCACCAGCACCCCTCCCGACCCTATTGGGGACAAGGGTGTAAGAAAATGTATGGATGAATGAAGGTAGAATCAGCCTTTTTGCAGGTTTATAACACTTGTTTTTTTTGGGGGGGGGGGATCTAAAAGTTGAAATAAAAGCTTCCAGATTGTGAAAAATTAACTTAAGGAGTTCTTTCTTCTTACATTAACATATTTTAATTCCCTATAAACCTCTTACAAAACCAATAAATCAACTTATGTTTTGATTTTACAAGAACTCAGTGCGGTGATCTTAACATCCTGATTTGAAATGAAAGAAACTTTATGGAAATGCATGGTTTCTCCCTAAGTGTTCTTGTTTCTACATGTACATGGATACTAAATCCCAAATGGATCTTAGCAAAAGTTTTTTTCACTTTGGTTATGTTTATATAAAACTGTGGTGTTAAATTAACAGGTAAGGGTGATTGACCAGGAAATGCAGGGGATTGGTGGACAGAAGTTAGACATGCCCAGTTTGTGCTCAGCTGATCTCTGGAAAACCAGTGAGCGCTGGGATCTGATGGGAAAGGAGCTGTTCCGTTTGAAGGACCGTCACGGTGCAGACTATTGCTTGGGTCCCACACATGAGGAGGCCGTAACAACTCTCGTTGCTCACCAGATGACCCTCTCCTACAGACAACTCCCTTTACTTCTTTACCAAGTAAGCATTCAGTGTGTAGCTGTTCTGGGTTTGTTGTGGTGTGAAGCTCTTTTTTGTTTTTTGATTTCTCTTTCCAAATACTAGATCACCCGCAAGTTCAGAGATGAACCAAAGCCGAGGTTTGGTCTCCTGCGAGGGAGGGAGTTTTACATGAAGGATATGTACTCGTTTGATGTGAGCGAGGAAGCCGCTCATGAGACGTACGAATCAGTCTGCGATGCATACGCTCGGCTCTTTGCTAGGCTGGGTCTGCGTTGCGTTCAAGTGCAGGCGGACACTGGAAACATCGGTGGCACGCTCTCCCATGAGTTCCAGCTGCCCGCAGATATTGGTGAAGACCGGCTTCTGGTCTGTGGGACCTGCTCATTTGCTGCTAACATGGAGACTTTGTCTCCAGACAGAACAGACTGTCCACAGTGCAGCACTGGCACACTGGTAGAGTCAAAGGGAATAGAAGTAGGGCACACATTTTATCTGGGTAAAAAGTACTCCCATATTTTCAATGCCACTTTTAGTAATCACCAAAACAAACCTGCTGTTGCCGAGATGGGCTGCTACGGTCTCGGAGTGACCCGCATTCTCGCTGCGGCTATTGAAGTGATGTCAACAGAGGAGGGGATCCGCTGGCCTGATCTTATTGCCCCATACCAGGTTTGTGTTTTACCCCCTAAGAAGGGTAGCAAAGTGGACGAATCAGCAGCCCTGGCAGAGGAGCTGGTCCACAACTTGGGACAGTTTTTGCCACATTTGAGAGGTGAAGTTGTTTTCGACGACCGCACACAGATGACCATTGGAAAGAGACTTAAGGATGCTGGCAAACTGGGCTACCCATATGTGGTTGTTGTTGGACAGGCAGCTCTGGAGGAAATGCCGAAGTTTGAGGTGATATGTCAGCAGACTGGTAAGACAATGTTTCTCAGTAAACATGAACTGCTAGATTTACTGGGAACTGTGGAGACCGTATAGAGAAGTCTTTAAACTGAGTTGAACTAAATGTTCAAAGTTTTTGTATTTTTCTTTCTTTTTTTTTTTTTAGTTGCTACAAATATCAAAACCTTTAATATCAACACAGAATGAAACTTGCTGTTAAAACATAGCTTTGTTATAGATGGAAAAATTTTAATGCATTTGATTATGACAATAAAATTAATGTAAAAAATAATTCTTTCCTTGTTTTAAATTATTTAGCTTACTGTTCTTACCAGTAAGCAGTACATAAGGTAATTAAATAAGTGAGAGCCATGTGGGGCAAAATTGCCAAGTTGGAAGTACTCAAAGGCCACAAAAATTACTTAAAAAATAATTATTATTTTTGTGTTTTATCTGAATTAAAATAAACATTCAATATTTGATTGAAAGGATTAAAGTAGTCTGATTGCTGAATAAATCGAATTGATTAAATTTATTGAAAAAAGCAATAAGATTTTGCAGTTTCATTTGGCCACAAGCCATATAGCCATATATATTTTATCTGCCATTATTTATCTATAATCCATTCCCTAACATTCTTGTATATTCTGTATAATCTGTGCATATAGCTCCCATATTTATATTTATACACAATATCTACAGTATATCTCTTTGCTATAACCCCTTATAGTCCATACATACATAGTCTTGTACATCTGTGAATAAATATTTATATCTCGTAGAACACTTCTGGATAGATGCAAACTACATCTCGTTGCTTGTACTTGTGACAGTGCAATGACAATAAAGTTGAATTCTATTCTATTCTATAGGATACTGCATTATGCTGGAGAAGGCTACCTGGTCAAACAAGACCGAGGCTGACCTTATTTCACTATGTGCAAAAATACAGTTGGTCGAAGGACTTATAACAGCATCAACATCATCATTGAATGTGCCATAATAAATTATAGATGCAGTTTTTCATATTCTTCTGAGTATCAATTCATCAGAGGATATCCGCTCTGTCATCGGAACTAATGTTTCGACATTGCGTTGCTGTCCGGATAATAGTTGACGTAGCACATGCATAAACAAGGCATCTTCGAGACTGTACGGTGGTAGATCAGAAGGTTCTGTTTTAGTAAACTAATATTCTTGTATATATCAGAATATTGAGTGAAACAGAAAACTAGTTTATCATTTTCCGAGCTAAAATGGCGTCAACAGATGTGCAGGATGACAGCGACGACGGTATGGACGCGTTCATGGACAAATTCAAATCGCAGAGGTATAAAAATGCTTTCACTGACGATAACTGGGAGGAGGTAAGAAAGACAGTCAGATCTCTTATCTTTTAATGGAAAGTAATTTTTAATCCGTATTTAGTCACTATGTTTAAATTATTTTTTGCAGGAGTTCAATAAAATCCCAATGTTCATGAAAACAACCCCAGAAGAGATCGACCCTAAAAAATACCCTGAGCTAGCCTGTCTCCAATCTATAATCCATGATGAGGATAGATCTCCGGAAGGTAAGTAAAACCTCACATTTGTGTCACACACACAAGTGCAGTAGTTTCAACAGTATGAGATCTGTGTTGTTTCAGAGCAAGCAAAGAGTCTGAAAGATGAAGGAAATGCATTTTTCAAGGAAAATAACTACAAATATGCAGTAGTGGCCTATACAGCCGCTTTGAACAAGAAATGTGGGGATCAGGAGCTCAACGCTGTGCTACTGACAAACCGAGCAGCTTCACACTTCCACCTGGGTAAAAAAAAAAAATCCTATCTGTCAAAGTTTGTAATGCTACAACTCCAATAATATTTGGTTTAATGTGCCTTTTTGTAGACCTATCACACTTTTGTGTTTTTGGTGGTACAATTATTTTGTATTTTTTGTTTATTTTTCTCTGACAGTCAACTCTTAGGCTTAATGCACAATGATGTACTAAGCTTACTACTACTATTAAATCATTTAAAGCTTGAAATTAAATTGGACATGTAAAATTTACAATTAAATCCATATTCACCCTCAAACATCCTATGATTGTCAGATGTAGGATGTCTAAAAAGATGTATGCAAACTTGTTTCGCACAGGTAACATGCGTTCTGCACTGAATGATGCTGCAGCTGCAAAGAAGATCAAACCAGACCATCTCAAAGCATTGATCAGAGGTATGTAGTACAATTTATATTGCTATTGACTGTCCATACAATTAGATCATACAGCTATGCCAGAATATAGAAGACATTTTCATATCCCACATATATAAAATAAAATAGAATTGGGTATGACAGTTTTTGGGGTTCTGCAGGTGCTCAGTGCTGTGTGGAGCTGCGTAACTTTTCAGGCGCCATCCAGTGGTGTGATGAGGGACTGAAGTCCTACCCGACTGACAACAAACTGATGGAGCTGAGAGCATCTGCAGATAAGCATAAAGTAATTCAAGAGATCATGTTGCTTGAGTTGGGTTTCATGAGGGTTGCAACAAATGAATGAATGTGTTGTGTTTTTCTGTGGTGTCTCAGAGAGCAACAGAGAGAGATGCCAGGAAAGCCAAGGCAAAAGAAAAGAAGCTGCATGGTGAGAAAGAGGCCCTTCTGGGTGCTATAAAGGTATGTACGCCTTTTAGCTTCGAATACCTTAATTTTAAAACCGAAACAATTGAATTAAGTTCAGTTTATTTATACATTGCTGATTCACACCAAATATCATCTCAAGGCACTTTACAAAAAGAAATCAAATGTATATTCAGAAATGTTTAATCAGTTCAGTCCAATCATATTGGTAAATATGTCAACTCTCCACATTTCAGTTTGATCCTAGTTATCAACCAATGCAGTGAATCCCAGGTTGTTATTCAAATTGGTCAAAGGGTCTTCTGTTTGAGACCTAGTGTACCTTCTGTGAAGAGAAATAACAGAAAGAGTATTAAGATGATGCATAATTAGAGAGTAGTAGGAGAAAGTAGCAGAGCAAGGAAAGTTGGTCAGTATATCACCAGTTGTCGTGTTAGATTGACTCAGGGTGACCTACCCCAATCTAACTATAAGCTTTGGCAAAGAGGAACATTTTAAACCTCATATTAAAAGTAGACAGAATGTTTGCATTTCAGACAAAAGCTGGGACCTTTTTCCAAATGAGAGGAACCTGATGACTAAAATATTGGCATCACATTCTTATTTTAAGACAGTCTAGAGCCAACATGTGCAGGTTTACTGGTGACCACAGCTCTTCTGTCACCTCATCTAATTCAAATTTATTTTAATGATGATTTTTCATATTTACTTTCTGCACAGGAAAGAGGCATCAAGCTTCTCCAGTCAATAAGGTCACGACCTGAAGGTTCAGACAGTGAGGATGAGGATGAACGCCCCTCAGCAGGAATAGCACAGCTGAGCCTGGACAACCTGACCCCTGTGGAGGTCACAGGGGCTCAAGTCTTCCTGGATGAGCAGGGATCCTTGCACTGGCCGGTTCTGTTCCTTTACCCCGAGCATCAACAGAGCGATTTCATCTCAGCCTTCTGTGAGAATAACAGGTAAAGCACTGCTTTCTTTGCTCAAGCCCATTTATCAAATGGGGAATTTATGTCCTTATTCTATCCATAATTTAGTTATTATCTTGCTAAAAGGTGTCCCTCAGTCTCAAGTAACAGTTATCCTGTCAACATCTGAGCCCTTCACACAACAACTGTAATCATTTCCAAGATTCAAATACACACAGCTGTGTGCTAAAAATATCTAAAAAAATAGAAAGAGGTTCCCTCAGTAATATGACAACATTGTGAACATTTAACAACTTGAAACCAGCTGTGTTTTACACAATGTCTTGGTTTTTATACTGCTTTTGTATTTTAAAAGGTAAATGATGAATTCTTATACTTTGAGACTGATTCCTTTGAGTCATTTCTTGTTAAAACACTTACAACTCTTTCATTGTCTGTGTTTTACACTTCAGCATGTGAAGGATTGGTAGAAGTTGTTTGGATTTATAACCAATACACATGCATTCATTCTGCTGCAGGTTAACAGAATATTCAGGGGTTTTTTATCACAAAGAACTTTAACCACCACTTGGGGGCACTGTTTAGCCAACCTTTGTGTTTGACCACTTTATTTTACAGAACATGTTTATATTTTGTAACAACCGTTAGTAAACAATATGCCATTTAATGCCACTTTATTGCATAAGAACTTTGTCTTGCAGATATGTTTTGAATCTTTGTCTTTTTTGGATTAGCTTTACAGATCATCTTTCTGTTATGTTTGGGGAGGAACTTCCACCTTGGGATACAGACAGAAAATACCACCCACAAAACCTGCAGGTTTGTACCTCTGCAAAAGCAAAGCTTCTGAATAAACTAAACCACTGTTTTTTGTTTTGTTATCTAAAATTGTTTCTTTTCTTATCATGTGTGAATTATTTAGTTATATTTCCTCCAACAGAACGGTTTGTGTACTCTGTGAACTATGTCAACAAAAGTTTGAAAAGCTCGTTTGGAGCGTTTCAATTTAGGTCTCTAATTTAAATTTGAGTAGAGGTCAAATTTAATTTTTATGCAGCGTCTAACTTTGTTTTCCAGCTGTATTTTGAAGATGAGGAGAAGGAGACTCTCTACCAAATTGATCCAGAAATGTCACTTTTTAAAACATTGCAGCATAAAAGGTAATTTTTTAATTATGTTTCTTGGTTTGTTGGTATGATTGCTGGTTGTTACTACAGAGAGTTATTGAACATTCGAGCCAACAATTTCAAGGAGTATTTTTTGGTATTTATGATGAAAATGTATGTTTTTATGTTTCCTAATAACCAATTTAAGCAATCTGTATTGTATTCTGGATTAGTGAATATAAAATTATGAACATTCTTTTAGTACTTTCCCTTGTTAGAAATTGAACTTTTTTGCCATTTTATAAGGAGTGTAAGTCAGTTAGATTGCATGCTAACTCTTTATTTACGGTTGGTAAATATGTTTGAGTGGTGGTGTTTGAGTTTTGAGGTGAAGAACCTTCAAAAATAAAATGGAAACTACACGTAATGCAAAGCAGCCGGTTAGTTTATTTTGAGAGGAAATCATTTCTTGCATCTTGCATTAATTGTTAAATCTGTCTCTTCAATAGGTTTTTTGTGAAGGCAGGCACCCCAAGCTTCATGGTTTTAGTAAAAGACTCACAGTTCTGCAAGCAGTTTTTGTCTGGAAAGAAAATCCATGGATTGTAGACACGGATACATGATATGAAAAAGTAAAGGACTGACCTGAGCGCTTTTATTTTGGAGACTACAATTAAAAGACAACTGTCTGCTTGGCCTTGTTAATAAAACAGAATCTCTTGGCAAAACCTCATTACTGTGAACATGCTTGGTAGTTGATATGTACAGGTTATTATGATCGTGATGTCTTCTTTAGATTTTCCAAACATGACTCTCTACATCATGGCCAAACATCCCTATTTTGATCCCATCTATGAAATCATGTGGTTCATTCAAATGTAACTTTGTAAAAATGAGTGTTGATTCTCCATATGTTCTAGAAATAAATACTGCATGCCCTTCTGATGACGCTTTCATAGCTTTAATATGGAATAAGAAAATTCTTAAATAATACAAATAAAATGGCAAGTCTAAGATGAAGGTTAAGAGACTTTGGGTTTCAAAGTTGACCAAAAGAGTTTTGGTCGACTTCTCATTAGGTGGAAATGGCCGTAAATCAGACCCTTCCTACATAGATTACAGGTAACAGTTGCTTTGCTAAGATCATTGTTGACATTAAGGCTAAAAATAATAATTTGATTAATTGTGATGAATAGAATATTGAAGTTATCGAGTAATTAACTGGAGCAAGCAAGCTCAAAAAAGCCCTTCACTGAAAGAACAACACATTCATATCAGTAATTAAGTCAGAATTGTACAAAAATATATACATCTGCATTTAAGATGAAAATAACTTATTTATTTGTAAATCTGTTCTATCCAGGACTTCTCAGGTGGCCTACTTTTAGTTTTACCTGGTTCAGTTTAATTTATTTGCTTATTTGCATCTTATAATGTTGTATAAAGAAATGCTAAATGACAAATCTGCAGAATGTTCGCATTTTATTATCCGACTAATCACCAGAATAATCAATAGAATAACCAATTATTAAAATAGTTGCATCTTTGGTTATGCTGTCTGCCTAACTCCCAGAATTACTGATTTTATAGATTTTCGTCACACTTGCCACTGATAAATTTATCCAAACACATAAAAGAAGATATCTACAGTACAGACCAAAAGTTTGGACACACCTTTTTATTCAATGAGTTTCCTTTATTTTCATGACTATTGACATTGTAGATTCACACTGAAGGCATCAAAACTATGAATAGCACATGTGGAAATATGCACTAAACAAAAAAGTGTAAAACAACTGAAAATAGCCCTTATATTCTAGTTTCTTCAAAGTAGCAACCTTTTGCTGTGATTACTGCTTTGCACACACTCTGCATTTTCTTGATGAGCTTCAAGAGGTAGTCACCTGAAATGGTTTTCACTTCATAGGTGTGCCCTGTCAGGTTAATAAGTGGGATTTCTTGCCTTATAAATAGTCATGAAAATAAAGAAAACCCATTGAATTAGAAGGTGTGTCCAAACTTTTGGTCTGTACTGTATGTGTAACTAAATAAACTGGAGTAGCAATGAAAATAATCTGATTAAAGAAAAATGATGCATACATTTGTAGTGAAAGACGTATGAAATATTAATATTACACAAAGTAAGCTATGTCTGTGATGGATCAGTTTAACCTCCAGCGAAAACCCCCTGAGGGTGCAGAGGAAACCAACACTTCTACTCCTCACTTGGCACCAGAACATATTTTATCCAAAGAAGTCTCCTCACTCTTTGCTGACACAATTCTTTCACCCTGACCCAGTGAAAAAAAAGACTTCTGCTATAAACATACAGATAAGACCAACCCTTCATAACAATAAGACCGTTTGGCTTCAGTTGTTTTGCTTTATTTCATGTTGACAACCAGAATTAGGATAATACAGTGCAGTGTTTTACCCTGTTCTGAAGGCACACAGAGTCAAGCTGTACATATCTCCCTCCCTGACAGTTAATGTTATGTTTACCAACACACATTCATGTGAAACATTCTAGGAAAATGTTTACTTGCTTTAGGGACATCTTTCAAAGCTGGTTTTCCCTGGTTTTACACACCCGCAATGATATAATCATAAACCCAGTTACTTGTATCTTTGGCAATGTGGTCCAGCATCAAGCTTAAATGAAATCACATTTTTATGTAATCTAGATTTCTAAAAATCCAATTTCATTAGCTGTAAGTCAAATGTGACAATGACCAGTAAAAACACAAATATGCCACTGTATAAATCTATATCATATGAATTTAACACTTATGACTGAATAAAAGTGAAAGAATGATTGTTTATCGGTATTATAGTTAAGGGTGGGTGATATGGACTTAAAGCTTTATAGTAGTCTAACATTGTAATAACAATGAAAGTGACGCTAACTATTACTACTTTAGGTAACTATGGCTGTGATTGTATGGCACATCAAGAGCAGCTGCACAAACAAACACTTCTCTTGAAAAACATAAGATTAGTGATTACTGTCACTAATCTGCACACAGAAACTGAATTTAGTCATATTTCAAAAAAGTACTGATATTTATTGAACAAACAGTGTAGAAAATAGTAAAACTAATAATCCTGACATTACAGAGAGTTTTGGAGAGTTTTAAACATCAATTAGAATTTATTGTGACAATGATAAATCAAAACTCCTAAGAAATATATCACAATAAACAATATAAACGCCGGCCCCTAATTCTAACTAAATTTAATGTATTAGTCACTCATTTATATATTTTCAGGTGCGTTATTGGGATTATGTTTTTTTTTTTTTATTTGAAATGAAGGAAGTAGACACACGATGTTTATAAGAAAATATGCATATGAACTTCAAGGTCACATTTAACATTTTATTTTTATAGGAAGTATTGACTTGACTGTCAATACTGATCTGAAGAATTTAACTTTTGACAAATTTGTACAGAAATGTTACTCTTTAAAATCAAGATCGTTTTCATTTTGTAGTCCTGTAGGACTTTGAGCAGGATTTTGAAAACTAACAGGAGTTTGAGAGTTTTGAAACCCACCAGGATATTGAGGACAATTCTGAAACCAAGGAGGGCTTTCGGGAAAGTTTTGAAACCCAACAGGGTTTTGAAAACCGCCAGGAGGTGAAGCAGAGTTTTGGTTAACCGTCATGACAGGATTAGTCTGCATGTCAGTGACGTGCGGTCAGGGGAGGCAGGTGAGGCAGTGCCTCACCAGCCATCATGGAAAGAAAGAAAATATATAATCATAAAGTAATTTAAATTGTTATATTCATCCGGTGGTTTGTACTAAAAAATATTTATTTTTCATGTAGCTTCACCAATTTCGATTTTTATTTGTTCAAAATCGCTGAATTTTCTTATTTTCCCATTCAAATGCTTGGAAGCGATGCCGGTGAGGCAGCAGCGAGCTCTGCCTCACCTTGGATTGCGCAACCCCTGGCTCTGCGCTGGCTGCTAAGCGGAGAGAGCATGTTGCTGTACGGCGTCAATAAAATGGTTTAAACAAATTTAATATGTGAACTTATTTCCAATAATTTAGCTTATGTATATAATGTACAGTGCTTTTTGTCACCAACTGTGTTTGTGTAACGTGTTTCGTGTAATGAGCGATTATAAACGGCAGAGAACAGGTTCGAGGTGAGGCAGGCAGTTCTCTTGCCTCATGGCAGGGGGCGCTCAAGATCCCAGACGTTCGTCTTGTTCACTCCTCAACTGCCGAGTAAGTGACAGCGAGCTAGGCTAAACGATTCGGGAAGCAAGTCAAGTGCAGCGATAGATTATAATAGAGATAGTGATTTTTTTCCTCTCGCTTATCCCGACTTTCGACATGGATGACTACATTACAACACTAAAAAAGTTTTCTCAAGTGGACTTTCAATCGAAGCAGGAGATAATAACCAAAGGAAGACCAACGCCGGAGCTGAAAGGTTTGTATGTGTAAGGATGCAGAAGTGAAACATAACCTGTAAACTGCTGTCAATCTATGCATCTATTTGCAAATCTGATTCTGATGACGTCAGTGCCTCACCAGCTATGAACCTCACCGCACGTCACTGCTGCATGTTGACCACAGTTGGTGGCTGCTGTGTCTGGGGCTGCTGCACAATGACAACAACAGGAGTGTACTCCTTTAGCTCACGATGCATCTGACACCAGGAGCACCAGACACAGCAACAGGAAGCAAATATGTCTTCGCACAGGGAACCCTGAAAGCAAACACATTAAAACTTATAACGTTGCACACTCATTTCAAAATAAGTTCAGGTGAGCGTAAATTACCACATACCTTTATTCCGTGTTTGTTACGAATGGAGGCCCTCAAAGACAGTGCTGCAGGGGTGAAAAACAGAGGCATTCCACAGGCAGCAAACACAACAGGACATAACATGTCGCATAAAGGCAAACAGTAATTCTCTCCAAATCTTCTTGAAACGGTGCAGGCAAGGAAAGGGCAACACCAGAAGCCATAGCAACCTGGGGAACACAGAGATATACAGAGCAATGAAGCTGACTTAGCTCTTTAGAAGACTTATGACATTTAATCTCAAAGAAAACAACTCTTACAAGTATTCACGTCTTCAAAGCAGTCAAATAGACCACTTTTCCAGGCTATCGGGGGAGTTTCTGACATCCTACCCAGTTCAGCCACAAACTGAATTATGACCGTCTGTGACCAGGAGAGACTCAATCAGCTCTAAAGGTTTCTGCAAAACAACACATAATACCACAAAACATGAAAATCTATGTTTTGTTTTGTTTTTTTTAGAAACAGTTGACTATGTAGCAGAAATCCAAGCCGATAGCATTTCTGTTATACTACAAAAATCCACTGTGTCTCTAGAACAGTGGTACATGATTCTACTTGTCCTATTTCAACTGATTATTCTTTCACAGTCTGACTGCTGGCAAAGACATTGTGATCAAATCTATGCCTCTCTATCTGTAATGTAATAATGATGGATCGATGGCAGGAAGAAATTACTGCAATTTGTTAAGAGCCATCTGTTAAACCCCTTGTAAATACATCTCTGTACGTTTTGTATGTATCATTAACAAGTCTAGATTTGTAAAGTTTAAGTTTCAGTGTGTATCTAATATCCATGGAAAGCTCCAAACTCAAGATAGAAAACATCAATTTAAGAAAAAAAAGACTTCCTGGTGGTGAGACTTGATGCTTTATCAAACTAACAAAAGAGTCATTTAGGAATGTGTGCTCCCTAATTTTACACAGCAAGCTAGCTTATTAAGTTTGCTGAGGATTCACTCATTAATAACCAGGAATTAAAAACATATAGTAGCATTTGCTGGACATTTATCTGCATTAAATAGATGATAAATACCCAGCAAGTATTTCATTTACACTATCTTATAGATGTAACTATGTTTGCATAACATTGAAATATATGAAAATAATCTGTTAAGTATGCATACTGAATATTTTTTTACCTGCTCTTGCGGGAGACCTTCCTTACATCTCTGTGGATATCGGCGAATGTGTGGTTTGCAGTAAGATTTGCTTTGGCTTGCTCACACAAATATTTCATTTTGTAATTTGATATGAAAACACCCATCCTCCCTTTTGACTGTAATCCTGAGAGCCTAGACATGCTCTAAATGAAGCTCTGCCTTTTTTGTTTGCTGAAGGAGTTTGAAAGAAGGGATTTACCAAACGGCTCCATGTCCCGAGCCAATGTGGCCCAAAACTCTTAAAATGGGATGACAAACGATAAAATAAAAACTGTCGAGTAGCTTCACAAATTTATGAGATATGATATGGTTGAAGCAGATAGCAAAATATTTTAGCCATGCTTTATTGAACTAATCAGATTTTGACATGTAGCTGACTATGAAGGAGTCATAGTCAGCTGATAATGAAAGCAAACATGTTTCACTGTTGTTAGTTCAGAAAGCACCTGGAAGGAAAAACTGAGATTTAGCAGAATTTTAAACCTTGTTGTAAGTTTTAGGATACAGTTTGCCTGCTTCCATTGCTTGTTACAATTATTTCAGGGCAACTCCTTTCTTATATGTACACTTCTATTAATTGTTAAAAAAGGGAAGCCACTTTAATGATCTCTCAAGTTAAGATGTGAGTTTTTTACCTCTGGAATGATCTATATGCCAGATGTAAACACTGGAACCATTCAAATAAAAATGAAATATTTATTAGCAGATTTGAAAGTACGGCGATGAGTTGTCCTTTATTCATTGGTTTGCCTCAATAAGTAGTATTATCTGGACTCCTTGTCCTGACCCAATTGGGGATTTATTTTATTACCACCCAATGCATAAACAGATGCTGATTAGAGGAAAGGGTAAACCTAGACTCTGTATTGATCTCTTGTGTAATGGGAAAGTTCACTTTCTGCTACATCACTTACTTCGAGGAAGCTTACATACCCCAGGTACAAGTTTAAAAAGCAACAGATTTTAAATTACACTGATCTAATTTCATTCATCACTGGTTTGCTTCAGCCAGGAGAATTACAACACATACACAACACAGGTTTTGTGGAGGCTTTTGAGCCGGTCTTTGAACAGGGTGTTGTGCAGGGTTTTGAACACCAACAGAAGGCAGAGGAGACGTTTGATTAGCCATCATGACAGGATTAGCCTGCACATTGACCACAATTTGAGGTTGCAGTTGCAGGGGCTGTTGCCCCACTACAGGAGTTTGATCCTTTTGGTCAAGATGCATCTAGCACCAGAAAGCACACACGTCTTTGCAGAGGGAACTCTGAAAGCAAACACATAGAAACTTTTTATAATATTACACATTCATTTCAAAATGAGTTCAGATTAGCGTAAAATTTGTCATACCATTATTCCGTGTTTTTTCAGAATAGAAGCTCTCGGACTGCACAACATGGGGTATAAATACAGTAATCCCACAGGCTACACATGCAGCAGGAGTCAGAATGTCACAAAAAGGCAGACAGTTCTTTTGAAATCTTCCTGAAACAATGCAGCCAAGGCAAAAGCAGCTCCAGGAGTCATCGCAGCCTGGAGAACACACAGACGTAGAGATACAGAGCAGTTACCGGTAAATGGTCTTTGGTGAGTGTAAGGCCTATTGTTTTAAATTTAAAAAACTGACTTCAAAGTAAGAATTTACACTTTATCAAACTATGGAAAATTAATCCATGAATGGCTGCCCATCCTTTTTGTTCTTGTTCTAACTTAGTAGAGCTACATTTAGAACAAGATGGCTCAACATGTTTGCTGAACAAAAATATACAACCAGGAGTTAAAAACTTACAGAGGAATGTTTAAACAGATCAAAAAATCAAATCAAATTTTATTTGTATAGCACATTTCAGCAGCCAGACATTTCAAAGTGCTTTACATCATATGAAACACAGAAACACAATGCAACATAGAATCAACAATCAAAACACGACATTAAGTCAAGTTTCATCAATAAATTTGTAATTGATTAAATTTCAAATACAATCTTAAACAGGTGGGTTTTTAGTTGAGATTTAAAGGAAGTCAGTGTTTCAGCAGTTTTACAGTTTTCTGGAAGTTTGTTCCAAACTTGTGGTGCATAGATGCTGAAAGCTGCTTCTCCTCGTTTGGTTCTGGTTCTGGGGATGCAGAGCAGAACCAGAACCGGAAGACCTGAGAGGTCTGGAAGGTTGATACAACAACAGCAGATCTTTAATGTATTGTGGTGCTAAGCCGTTCAGTGATTTGTAAACTAACAACAGTATTTTAAAGTCTATTCTTTGAGCTACAGGGAGCCAGTGGAGGGACTTTAAAACTGGTGTTATGTGCTCTATCTTCCTGGTTTTAGTGAGAACGCGAGCAGCAGCGTTCTGGATCAGCTGCAGCTGTTTGATTGATTTGTTGGACAGACCTGTGAAGACGCTGTTGCAATAATCAATACGACTGAAAATAAACGCATGGATGAGCTTCTCTAGATCTGGCTGAGATATTAGTCCTTTAATCCTGGAAATGTTCTTCAGGTGATAGAAGGCCGACTTTGTAACTGGCTTTATGTGGTTTGGAGGTTCAGGTCAGAGTCCATCACTACTCCCAGATTTCGGGCCTGATGGCTGGTTTTTAGTTGTAATAACTGAAGCTGTGCATTGACTCTACAGTAGATTGTTCCTCTTTAGGTCCAAAAATAATAACTTGAGTTTTGTTTTGTTCAGCTGGAGAAAGTTTTGGCACATCCACACATTTATCTGTTCTAAGCATCTGTTCAGTGACAGATGAGTTGCTTCCTGATTGTTTGCATACTTATCAGCTATTTGTCGACTTTAGAAACTTAAAAAATAACTTGGACTTATCTATAAAATCCATCTATAAAATGGCAGAAAAATTCCTCCATATAAATTCAGAAAGAAAAAGCATAGCCACCCAAGGAAAGGTCATGCCTAAGAGAACTAGGAAGGTGAGAAAAGGTTAGCGACTGTCACTCAGCATGTTGCTTCACTGTTAAAAAAAATTGCTGGACTTCGAGTGGGACTTTGTCTAGGTAGGGCACAACTATCTTTTCATAATGCTATTATTATGTGGGTTTTTTTCAACTTCAGTGGAATTGCTCACTAAACACTCCTATAACACTGTAGCAACATTGCAACTACCTTGGCAGTAGTTTTTGTTCAAGTACTTGAAGGAACTTAAAGTAATTCTTAAACCATTTGCAGTAATAGCAGAGTGTACGACATAGTTAAAATAGCTTTAGAGTTGCTTTCATATGAATGAGGAAATGACAGAGAGGAGAACAGATCTGGGACAGATAATGGATCAGGAAGTGCAGAGAATTAGCAAGGAGGTGATGATGTTTATTTTAGAGAGGAGGAAAAAAGTAAGAAGTGCAATGAAGTGTAAACTTGAATATTCTGATTTGGTTAGGGTAGAGCTGTAATGTAAAATGAATTTTTGCTTACTACATGTTGGAGAGGCAGTGTAGTGGAGGTTGTTTGTCAAACCAAACATTCAATAAAAGTTCCATCAAGCCACTACTAAGGCACTGGGGTCAAGTTTCAGTACGCAGGGTTTTGATACTCAGCAGGACTTTGTGGAGGGTTTTGAAACCCAGTAGGATTCTGAGTGCAGAATCCTACTTGGTATTCTGCACCTAGAATACCCAGTACTCTTCTAGGTATATTGCCCAGTTATGATATTCAACAGGAATTTGAAGAGCGTTTGGAGGAGAGTTGTAAAACATAACCGGGTTTTGAAAACCAACAGAAGGTGAAAAAGAGTTTTGATTAGGCTGCATATTGACCACAGATTGAGGCTGTCGCACTGCAACGACAGGAGTTTGGTCCTTTTGTTCATGTTTCATCTGACAGCAGAAGCACCAGAAAGCACATATGTCATGACAGAGGGAAGCCTGAAAGCAAACACATTGAAACGTTTTATAACGTTGCACTTTCATTTCAAAATGAGTTCAGGTGAGTGTAAATTTGTCATACCATTATTCCGTGTTTGTTAGGAATGGAAGCTCTCTTAGACTATATAGCAGGGGGAATAAACAGAGGAATCCCACAGGCTGCACATGCAGCAGGAGTCAGGATGTTACATAAAGGCAGACAGTTGCTCTCTTTAAATGACGCTAAAACAGTGCAGGCTATGGAGAGGCATCACCAGAAACCACAGCATCTTGGAGAACACACAAACATACAGCATGGAAGGCTTACTGTTTTAAATTTAAAAATAAATAAAAAATGTCTTGAACATGTTAATCAATCAATCAATTGTATTTATAAAGCACCTTCACACTAAAAGCAGCTCAAAGTGTTGTACAGAATCTTTTTAAATCTTCAGTTTTCTCTGGGCACACTCATTTAGTAAAACCTTTTTATGAGAATAGCAGAGCTACATTGTCCAAGTTTGTTTTAGTTTGAAAAATTGACTGACTATAGAGGCACATGAGGCAGTTAAAATAACAAGGGGATTTTGGTTGAAATCTTTAATAAAATGATCAATCATCAATCAAAATCTGTATGTGCAAAGCAAGTTGATCAAACAAAGCAACAGACAGTTAATGCACAACAACATCATGAAGTAAAATGACTTTAGAAACCGAAACACTTGTTTTGTTGCTTTTCAACCATGATCTTATCCGAGTTTAAAGCTGCGCTGCTGCAGGGTCTGGTGAGACTTTAATCTCAATCTCAATATCAATTTATTTATTATAGGACATAAAAACAATAGATGGTGAAGAAAGTGCTGCATAATTCAATATACTATAACTATAATGATAATAAGAACAAGAAAAATAAATATATAGGCAAGATTACAACAAAATACAAATATACTCAATGACTCAATAAAAAAAACCTCAAACTCAGTTTGGATAAAACGCAAAAGAATAAAAATGGCTATTGAGCAAAGATTTAATCCAATTAAGAAGTAATAACTGTATGAAACACTTTATGAAGGTCTTTTATTAGGAGGTAAGGCTTCACCTTAGATATTTGTCTTAGTTGGAAAAAACTGGACTTCACAAAATTTGTCTAGCACTACTGAAAATAAAGAAGTTTAGGTTGTTTTAAAAGCTATTTTTAGTTCATTTGCATATTTGGATTATATGTCTTTCATCTTCTGTTTGGTTAACACTCCATAGCTTTTCTATATGGTTCAGGTTGTGCCAGTTTGGTGGTCAAACACAATGATTCCATGGTCATTAAACCAGCCAGAGTCTCTTCTTTGCATTTCTTACTTTTTTCAATTTCACTAAAACAAACATCACTTCCTCCTAATATGGTGATGTAATCTAGTTTTCTAAAAATTAAATTTCATTAACTGTAAGCCATAAATATAAAAATGGCCAGAGAAAAACAAGCATACCTCTGTGGCTAATAAAGTTGCATCATATGAATTTTA
Organism: Xiphophorus couchianus; assembly: GCF_001444195.1. NCBI lineage: Eukaryota > Metazoa > Chordata > Actinopteri > Cyprinodontiformes > Poeciliidae > Xiphophorus > Xiphophorus couchianus. The sequence goes on from NC_040236.1 coordinate 29,240,756, forward strand.
CTTTTTGTCACATTTTAGAATTTCATATTTTTAATTAATTACCTGTAATACAGTAACTGTTCAACTATTCTAAGTAGATGTATCTGTAGATAAACAAAGACATTTGGTGTATCTTATATAAACATTCTAATTAGTTTGGTAATTTTTAGTGAGTTATATAAGAAATCATTAATTAGAGTCAAACAATAAGGTCAAGTCACTCAGTTTTTATTTATTATTTTGTTATTGACATGTATAAATCAATTTGTTTAACAACATTTTTTAAAGTAAATACACATATGAACTCAAACAACTCAAATTCAGCACTTTTTTTTTTGGAAGTACTGGCAGTTAATTGATATTTTGGATAGAGTAAAGAATCCCATTATACACCAACATGATCATGAATGATCAGAGAAACGTACATTTTTCACAAGTTTGTTAGAAATTATGAGCTTTGGGACTTTTAACAGGATTTTGGAACTCTGTGGAATATTGAGGAGGGTTTTGATAACCACCAGGATACTGAGGAGGGTTTTGAAACATAACTGGGTTTTGAGCACCAACAGGAGGCGGCGAAGGGTTTTGATTAACCATCATGACAGGATTAGTCTGCACATTGATCACAGTAGTGTGTTGTTGCGGGGGCTGCTGCACCACAGTGACAGGAGCTCCAGCCTTTAGCTCACGATGCATCTGACACCAGGAGCACCAGACACAGAAACAGGAAATTGCCATGTCTTCACAGAGGGAACCCTGAAAGCAAACACATTGAAAGGTTTCATAACGTAATGTACTACTTCAAAATGAATCCAGATGAGTGTAAAATATGTCATACCCGTATTCGATATTTATGCCGAATGGAAGCCCTCAGAGAAATTGCCGCAGGGGGGACAATCAAAGGAATCCCACAGGCTACCAATGCAGCAGGAGTCAGAAAGTCACATAAAGGCAGACAGTTGTTCTCATTAAACAATCCTGAAACGGTGCAGGCAAGACAAGGCAGGCACCAGAAGCCGTAGCAACCTGGAAAACACAGAGACAGACAGATTCAGAACAGTGAAATTGTCTTAGGTAATTTAAGGTATATTGTTTTAAATTTAAGAAAAAAAAGAAAAAGAAATGACTCTTACAAGTACTGCAATCTTCACAGCAGTCAAAGAGACTGGTTTTCCACTCTCTGAGGGGAGGTTCTGCCATCCTATCTCAAAGTTCAGCCACCAACTGAACTACAACCCTGTGTGATCAGAAAATAAATGAGTCAGTTTTTGGAAAAACAACACACCGTAATATAATGAACTAAAATGCATGTGTATTTTTGGAAACAAATGGCTATGCAGAAGTAATCCAAATTTATATAATTTCTGTCGTGATACTATGGAAACCCACTGTGTCTCTAAAACTGATACATCTTGTTACTTCTCCTGTTTCAGACGATTATTGTTTCAGTCTGACAAACCGCTGGAAAAGATATTGTGATCAAATCTGTGCCTCAGAATTCATAATGCATGTCACCTTGAAAGATCTATGAAGAATTTAAGTTGCAATTTCTTAAGACCTGTCAGTTATAACTCTTGTAAATATATATCTATGTGTTTTGCACATATCACTAACAAGTCTAGACTTCACTTACTGAATGTTTCCACCAATTATTTTGGAAAACTTCAAGTGCACCAGGAACAAACGCAATTAAAAGAAAAATAGACTTATTTAAAGTAAGATTTGAGTCCTTCATGAATGACTGCTCATTCTTTTTGCCCTTATTTTAATTGAGCACAGCTAAATTTAGAACAAGATGGCTCAACATACACTCATCAAACAGGAATTCAAAACTTACAGAGGAATGTTTAAACAAGTGAACTGCTTAATTTTGCATCTTGATTTTTTTCATACCTAAAAACCAATTTGTTGACTGGTAAAACTTGACTAGTAAACCTAAGGAGTAACAATCAGTGGTGGAGAAAGTACTCAAAAAATGTACTTAAGTAAAAGTACAATTACACAGACAAAAATATATTCTAGTAAAAGTACCACATTAACATTTTTACTTGAGTAAAAGTAAAAATGTACTGGCTTTTAAAATACTTAAGTATTAAAAATAGAAGTACCTGCTGAATGCATTACCTAATCGCTAATACAATATCATTAAGTGTACCGTACCTATTGTATTTAATTTTAATACATCAGATACAGTATGTGCCATTTTAATGAACAATGCCACAGATAAAGCATGTAACAGAGTAACTGTATTACTCTCTGTAGCATAGTTTAGACTTAGATATGTGATTCTATGCCTCATAATTTCAGGGATGGAAACATCTCGTCTCCTGAACATAGCATGAACTTCACTTTTCTTTTGCCACTAGTGGCACGTAGCAGTGTTGTAGTCAAGACCACCTAATGTGAGACCAAGTCAAGATCAAGACCAGCACCCCTCGCTACGTGACACAATAAAATTAAGTGCATCTATCAAATTTGCTTCTCAAATTGATCTGAAAGATCCACATTCCCATAAAACACCTACATATTAAATACTTAGAGCTAAAATAAATTCACCAAATATCACTATGAACTCAAACTCTTCTTCATTTTGCCTTGTTTCCATTTCTGTGCCACAATCCTCAGAGGTCTCCTGCCATCCCTAAAAAGATAACGCCCTGGGCGGTTGCCCATGTCAGAAACCATAACTGTACTTGTACTCCGTTACTTCCCACCACTGGTAACAATAGACTCAGATGGGCTGCTTAAGATCTCCTGGCATCTATTAAAAAATATTTTTGCTCAATTAAAATTTAGGATTGTAATGCATCTTTTGCTTTTTACTTTTCTGTCTTTCTCATGCTGTTTTATTTTTATGTTATTTGAATCCCAGCAGCTTGGACAATCAGCATGATGTGTCTGATTGTCTTGCACTGTTGGACAGATTTGCTCTGCAAATTGGGTAATAGGCAAAAATCACAACCTTAAAATAAAGTTTGTTTTGTTTTTTGAGTGTTCCGTCACAACTAAAAATTAAAATTTGTTGGACTAGGTAAAGGTTTGCCATTGTCCCTTTTTAATGAGTCCACCTGTAATTTAAGTTCCTGGCTTTTCACTCTGTTCAGCTCATTTCAACTCATTTCATTCAGCTATTTTGAAGAAGGGGCTGATGGCTGCTAATTAAGATTTTCCCATTGATTATTGTGAATAATTGGTAAAGTATAACAATGCAGTTTTTTAAAAATAAAATATAAAAACAATACATTTTCAATGCTTTCCACATTATTTAAATGTCTTTTAGAGAAATTTGATTTACTTCTCATCAGAGACTAGCTTCTTGGTTGAATTATTTAAATCTCATATCGTAAGAATCTAAAATATGTTTGTGTAAAGTAAGAGAAGTAAACAAGGCAACAGAGAGTTAATGCACAACAACATTGTGAAGTGAAATAACTTTAGAAACCAGAACACTTTTCAACCATGATTTTATCAGAGCGTGAAGCTGCGCTGCTGCAGGGCGTTGTCCATCTAATTGTGTTTTGTCACTTCTTATCTTCTTTTTTAAGATAAATGTAATAAGATAGTTCAAAAACTTAATGCTTTCTGAATATTTTTTAAGCTATCTACAAAAGTGATTTTATCTTAGCTCTGATCTGTATTATTATTATGTAATGATAATGTCTGACTTTTTATTGGCCTTAGACCTTCTGACAGACACAGTGACTTAAAAGAAAAGTAAATACTTGAACAATTTGAAAGACAAGTTATAAATCTAAAACAATTCAATTAGAAAAACTAAAGTATTTTGTCTTCACTTTCAAGTAAATGTAAAAATGTTTAGATGCATTCAGTTAGGAATGTATGTATAAAACTTTGACTAAGATATACATAAGTAAAACTTTTTACCTGCTTTTGTGGGAGATCTTCCTTGCACCTCCGTAGATATTAGCAAATGTGTGGATGACAGTAAGGTTTGCTTGGCGTGGACGCACACAAAATATGTTGCAAAACCTGTGACACCATCAATCAGGGCAGCTAGTTTGGATACACGCCATCTGCTCCTTCCTCTTGAGCCTGATTGAGTGCTCACAATCAACATCGTAAATGATTTCACTCTGATGCTGCTGCTGTTCATCAGCATCAAATTGCTGTTGCATTTTACTATCCTTGTGTCATTTAATGAAGCTTGAGTTTTACTGTTTGGTGACTGGCGTATTACATGCTCAAACAATCTTTTTTGTAATTTGATTCTGAAACAAACATTCTCGTTTTTGATTTGTTTTGTTTTATGAGAACTTGGACACACACTAGATTAAGCTCTGCTTTTTATTAGCTGAATGAGGCGATTTCATAATCACCAGAGGTCAAAACAATTTGCTACTAATCTAAAGCTTCCACAGCCCGAGCCAGTCTAAGCCAAGACTAACAATAAACAATAAAATATTGACTTTTGAGTTGTTTCACAAAATCACCAAATATGAAGCTCCAGTTTGAAGCAGATAGCAAAAAATTCTAACCATGTTTGGATTTAACTATTCAGATTTTGACATGAAGCTGACTATGAAGGAAGTAGCAGTGAAAACAAAAATGCTTCAAGGTTGTGGGTTGGATTGGTTCAGAAACCACCTGGAGGGAAAAACTTCAATTTTGTAGACTTTTAAAATATTGTTATAAGTATTACTTCGGATACAGGGTGTAAGGGTAAGCCTTAATCCACTGTTTGTTATATTTGTTTCAGAGCAACACCTTTCTTATTTTGCACATTTGCAGGAATACAGACTCATTTTCAGGAAAAGGCTAACCTAGCCTCTGAATGTATTGTTCTCCTGTGGAATGGAAATGTTTAGTTTCATTTACCATGAAGTCATTTACTTAAAAGAAACTTAAAGCACACACACAAGGAACAGGTTTAAGCAGCACAGCAACATTTAGAAAAACAAACCGTAGTGCTGGGTTTTTTCACACCATCTGTGCATATTTTAAAATTTTTCAGCTTAAACAAGGAGGCGCTGCTAAATTGAGAACAAATAGGGTAGTCGTGTGATTTATTAGTATGAATGCCATATTTACTTACAGGGTAGAAAATACTAAATTACCAAATAGATGGCTGTGTACTGTTGTCATACAGAGTTATAACAACATTGTAATTGCACTTGAAAGAACTGCAGCAACAAAACTTCATGAGTCATGCAGCTTTTCTCTATCTTTACCCTGAGCGGCTGCACAAAACAGGGCACTGAAAACTGCCAAACCTGCATCTTCACATTTCTGACATAAAGAGGTCATTAAGTACTGAATGTCTTTCTTCATTCTTTGTCTTTAGTACAAAACAATAGAACTGATAAAAGTGCTAGGTGTGTCAGAAGGTGTGCCTTCTTATTTGCTTACTATCACTTGCATGATACTTTAACTGTGATTACTTTCAGAGTAAAAATTGTTTACATTTAATTTAAATTTCAAAAGTGACTAGACTCAAAAATGCACAAGCTGTAGGCCATGTTGAGATTATATCTGTTGTGTTACACCTTTCAAGTCTCCATTAGTCTCTTTAATTAGTTTTGCTAAATAATCCATAGAATGTTATAAATGGCAGAGCTAAGAAATAATTTTAAGAGCAGTTTCTCTTTAAGGGAGAAGATTTGTAGCTATGTAAATAAAACTTGGACAGTCATTTATAACAAGTTTTATATCTCATCAAAACCAAAATATTTTCTTTCTTAAATGAGAGAGGTCTTAACAGTAAAACAGCAACACCTGGTGAGACATTTGAGTGTCAACTAGAAGGAACACAGAGAGGGAGATCTTAGCTCCATTAAGCCTTTTTAAGAAGTCATAATCTGACAGAGAAACTTATTTTGAGATCTCACTAAAACACAAAATTTCTCAGTTTAATGTGATATATTTTCTACTGAATGTTTTTGTTATAATGTGATACTGACTCCTGAATTGATTAACTCTGGTGTTCAATATAATTCCCTAAGAACTGTGATTATTATGCAGACGGTGCCAGTGACTTTCTGCTGACAAACTGTCAAGAAGACTATAGTATGTCCCATGATTCCATAGACAAAACATGGCAAAACACAGCTTTTTCTGCATATATAAAAATCTTATTTAAAAAAAAAAGGAAATCATTAGCCCTAAGCCATAAATATAAAAATTACCAGAAATAAATGCGTAAAGCCACTCTGTGTCACAAAGATTTCATTTTTTGAATCAAATAGCTGGCTGGGGTGCCACCTTATTTGGTGGAGGAATTTGAGTTTCCCAATGATCCTATAAGCCAGTGGTTCCCAAATAGGGTGCGCCCTCTAGGGGCGGCGCAGTGCCATTGCTGGAGGGGGCGGTGGGGGGGGGCGGAGCAGTATGGATGAATGGAAAAAAAAAACAGTTACACAAAAGTGTTTCACTGTAAAGATGGTTTGTAGTTTGTTTTGTTGCAACCTGAAGAGTGACATAAACTTCAGTGGAGTTTGAAAACAAAATATGTGTATAAGTTTATGTCTGGTTGAACAATGTGTGTGCCCAGTTGATTTTTTCTTTCTTTTTTGGGGGGGATTTTATTGTAATCCATAGGGGGGTGCAGAAAATCTCTGGGAACCACTGCTATAAGCTATGTTATCAGGGACTTCCTGGTATGCTCCTCTATGTCAAACAGATCCTAGGTGAGGAGTCAGGCAAATGGCAGCTCAAAGATCAGTATTGTACAATATTGTAATTAAAGGAAATTTACAGTTTTTAATAATAAAAATGTTTTAAGTAATCTTGTACATTTCAATGAGGTGCATAAGACTCCTATACCGAGTCAATTAAAAACAATAAGGTTCAGTCAAATACATTGTTTTTGTTATTGGACTTATGTTTTTTTATTTCAAATTGATTAAACAGTTATACAGTGTTTATAAGAAAGTTAATATACTTATGAATTCAAAGCCATATTCAACTCTCTTCACTTTTATTTGAAGCATTGACAGTGAGTTTACTGGATAAAGTTAACATTACACCCCAATTACATGATCACGACTGATCTGAGGAACATAAATGTTAACAAATATGTTCAGTTTTTGTTAGGAATTCAAACCAACAGGGGAAGGATTTTAAAATCCATCTGGGGTTTGAGGATTTTGAAACCCAGCAAGATTTTCAGGAAGACTTTGAAACCCATCAGAAGTTTGAGGAGAAGTTTGAAATTCATCAGAAGTTCTTTGAGGAGGATTTTGAAACCCACCAGGATTTTAAAAAGGATTTTGAAACCCACCAGGATTTTAAAGAGGATTTTGAAACCCACCAGGATTTTAAAGAGGATTTTGAAACCCACCAAGATATGGAGGAAGATTTTGAAACCCACCAGGATTTTAAAAAGGATTTTGAAACCCACCAGGATTTTAAAAAGGATTTTGAAACCCACCAGGATTTTAAAGAGGATTTTGAAACCCACCAGGATTTTAAAGAGGATTTTGAAACCCACCAGGATTTTAAAGAGGATTTTGAAACCCACCAGGATTTTAAAGAGGATTTTGAAACCCACCAAGATATGGAGGAAGATTTTGAAACCCACCAGGATTTTGAGGAGAGTTTTGAAACCCAACAGGGCCTTGAGCAGGGTTTTGAAAACCACCAGGAGGTGGAGGAAGATTTTGGAACCCACCAGGATTTAAAGAGGTTTTTGAAATCCACCAGGATTTGGAGGAAGATTTTGAAACCCACCAGGATATGAAGGAAGATTTTGAAACCCACCAGGATATGAAGGAAGATTTTGAAACCCACCAGGATATGGAGGAGGATTTTGAAACCCACCAGGATTTTGAGGAGAGTTTTGAAACCCAACAGGGCCTTGAGCAGGGTTTTGAAAACCACCAGGAGGTGGAGCAGAGTTTTGATTAACCATCATGATAGGATTAGCCTGCACGTTGATCACAGTTGGGGGCTGCAGCGTCTGGGGCTGCTGCGCCACAATAACGAGAGGCGTTCCCTCCTTTAGCTCACGATGCATCTGACACCAGGAGCACCAGATACAGCAACAGGAAATTAAAATGTCGTCGCAGAGGGAACCCTTAAAGGAAACACAGTAAAACGCATTAAATTATTGCATTTCAAAGTAAGGTCAGGTGAGTCTAAAATACATCATACCTCTAATCCACGTTTGTTACGAATGGAAGCCCTCAAAGACAACGTTACAGGGGGGATCATCACAGGAACCCCACACATTAGAACTGTAGCAGAAGTCAGCATGTCACATACAGGCAGACAAGTCTGCTCTCCAAATCTTCTTGAAACAGTGCAGGTTAGGAAAGGGCAGCACCAGAAGCCATAGCAACCTGGGGAACATACAAACATAGTGATTAATAGCGATAAAATGATACAAGATGACTAGAAGACTCATTTAATTTGAAAGAAAAGAGATAATGTCTCTTACAAGTACTGACATCTTCAAAGCAGTCAAAGAGACCACTCTTCCATTCTTTTAGGGGAGTTTCTGTCATCTTATCCTGAAGCTTCGTGTGACCAGGAAAAATTCAGTCAGCTCTAAAGTTTCCTGCCATGCAACACACTGTAATACAAGACATGAAAATGTATGGTTTATTTTTCAGAAACAAATGGGGTTATTAGTTTGGTTTAGAAGTATTATATGAATTAGTATTTTGGTTAAGGTTAGGGTTATGTATATACTACTATTGGTTATTGTTAGAAAAACTGTTTGGGTTAGGCATAAATGCAGTTACTAAAATGAATGAAGGTCAATACAAAGGCCTAATATGGATAGAAATACAAATGTATGCGTGTGAGAGATGTGCATTACTGGCATAGGCAGCCTTAAAATGCCTATGATCCATCCAGGTATAACCCAAATCCCTTAGACCCAAGACCTATTCCTTCCCACCCAGAACCACACAACAATAGCCCACTAAGCCTCAGCTACCAAGACCCGTGGCCCACCCATATCAGGCTAGGGATGCAGAAGAGGCGCCCACACCTGGCACACAGGCATCCATGTGACCAGGAGCCAGAGGAGCCCCTGTCCCGCCCACACCAATCAACTAACTTATTATAACAGAGGATATATAGTTTACCTGTTGAGGAAATAAAGAAAATAAGTAGGGTGCAGAAGTTAATCAGTCTGTAACAAATCTTGTTAAATCTTCACTAATATATGTCGGGTTTACTTCAGACTGTAATTAAAGTAAATCAATCAGGTCTGATAGGGTTCAGACACAAAGCACTTGGACTCGGGTCGGGCCAGGTTGTTTTTGTAGGCCCCATCTGAACTCTAAGTTGGTGTCTGTCTCCAGAAGACTGCCAGTCCATCCCATGGGAAGCAATGAGACACACACAACAAACAGCCATGCTGCACTCACTCAGACTTAGGACAGTTTAGAGTAACCAATTAAACTAGCACAGTTAGGTTAAGAATCATGTTTTTGGACTGTGGGTGGAAGCCAGAATACCCAGAGAACCAATAGACATATTGGAAAACATACAAACGTCATGTATAAAGACCCAGAAAGGTCAGACCTGGAACCCTTTAGCTGCAAAGCAAAAACTTAGCTTCCATGATTGAGAAACTGTGAAGGAATAATCACAAACTGGTTTGTTCTTATTCACCGGCATCAACATGTTTTAGTTAAAGTCGAAACCTAAATACACACAGTTTGAACAAATATGAGGTTTTGTTAATCACAACTCCTTTTGCATTTCTAAATGTTGCTGTGCTGCTTAAATGTGTTCAGGGATCTGCATCATGTGGCTCTTCAGCCTCAAGTGGCTACTTGGACCTTTCACAATTGTCTCTGGGGATGCGAAGACTCCAGATCTAGCTTAAAATCATTCTAGCTGTATGTTTTATAATCCTTCCACCTTGTAAAAAAATAGTTTAACTAAGCCAATGAAAACTGGAAAGTAATGTGATATTCTTGAACATGGCACATGTGTAAAATTCTGACTGTATCTGTAAATGCTGGTTTTATGAAGTTTCACAAAATGTTCTGCACTTTTGCAATATTTAATTTTCACTTTGTTATACCTAAAGGATAAAGTTGTGCCAGAAGGTCCAAACTAAAGAAATTCATTGTGTGACTGTCAAGTTTCCTTTTTTCCGGGAGATCACTGGTAAGATAATGCTCTCAAAAAAATTCCCACATGCGTGCATGATAATGGATGGATGAATGCATAGTAATGATCCTTTCATTTAATGTTTTTCTTCCCAAGTTAAAAATGTATTTTAATACACATTATTATGCTACACCTAACATAAAACAAGAAAGTGCTTAGAAGACTTTTTCCAGACACCTGAAATTTTAGTTAACATTCTTCAGACTGTAATAAATGTTCTATTCACTAAAAATAATACATTTAGAACATTTCTTCATCCCACTTTAAACAAGTGCATAGACTATTTGTATACTACCAGCACTTTTTTTCACACTAAATCCTCTGTTTTTAATGTGACGACAAACTAGATCACTTGAGCCAAGCCCATATGTAAAGGTGACATGCAAATCTGCAGGCAAATGGGGATGCTGCTGCTGGGACGCATGTTCCAGTGCAACTTTTAAAATAATGTGGATATTGTATTCAGTCTGCCACAGGCACTATATTATATTAAAGGAGTTCAAGAGAAAATTTTAGTGACTTTGGCTTAAACTGAATTGTGTTTAAAAGAAAATGTTCACTTTCCAGCAGATAAATTCAATGGTTACTTTTTGTCACTGTTTTTCTAATTTATAATTATAAATGCTGTAAAAGGTTTAGTTGGTAAACTTACAACTTTCTAGCCCATGTAGGTATTTTGTGTAAGACCTTGACCTTGTGTAAGAATGTCAGATGAACTCATGAACTACTTGTTGTTAGTCCAAATGAACAAATACCTGCCTCAAGAACTAGACAACCAATCAAGTCAATCAAGTTTATTTGCATGGAATGTTTTAGAAACAAAGTAGTTGAAAGTACTTTACATCATAAAAACACAAAAATTAAAAGTCAAAGAACATACAGTCAACAATTGAAGAGCTACATTTTGTCAAGTGTCATCATTACACATAGGAATGTTGATAAATGTTTGATATTATGATGTTTCAAAAGCAATTCTAAACAAATGGGTTTTTAGTCTAGATTTACAGGAACTCATTGTTTCAGCTGTTTTGTACTTTTCTGGAAGTTTATTCCAGATTTGTGGTGCATAGAAGCCGAATGCTGCTTCTTTCTGTTTGGTTCAAGTTCTGGGGATGCAGAGCAGACCATGAACAGAAGACCTGAGAGGTCTGGTAGTATTTTAAAGTCTATTCTCTGAGCTACAGGGAGCCAGTTTAAGGACTTTAGGGACTGGGTGATTTGCTCTATCTTAATGGTTTTAATGGGAACACGAGGAGCAGTGTTCTCGATCAGCTGCAGCTGTCAGAATGATTTTTTTAGGCAGATCTGTCAAGACACTGTTGCAGTAATCAATGCGACCAAAGATAAACGCCTGGATGAATTTCTCTAGATCTTGCTGAACTTATTTATTTAGTCCAAACTAGGATACATAAACTTAAAATATCTCGCAAAGTTGGTGATAATGTTAAATATTGTGATGATGATGAAAATCGAAAGGAAGCCTGGATAATTTCTGCTTATCTGTCGAAAACAGGCTGAGCAGGAACTGCCATCATTGGATGAGGCTGCATGTTGACATAAGGTTGCACCTGCATGTTGATGACAACGGGGGACTTTTTGCGATATTTTAATTCGCGATACATCTGACACCAGACACACGTTGGGCAGCAGCAGGACACAGCAATGTCCTCGCAAAGGGAACCCTACAAAGGAACACAATGAGTCAGTTTTATTTGTCGGGCATGTACTGTATGTCATTCACATGTCATCTTACCATACCTTGATACCATATTTGTGTCTCATGGCGACTCTCAGAGACAGGGCTGCTGGAGAGATCATTTTATCAACACACATATCACATAAGGGGAGACAACGGTTCTCTCCAAATCTGCCTGAAACAGTGCAGGCAAGGCATGGCCCGCACCAGAAACCATAGCAACCTGAAAAACATGTGAACACACAGAAACACAGCAATCATGGGATATTATAAGCATTTAATCCTTGTAGTTGATGTATAAGAAACAAGGATAGACTCTTACAAGCTTGTGCATCCTCGCCGCAGTCACAGAGACCACTATCCCAGTCAGTCAGGGGTTGGTCTGCCATCAGATGATAGAACCTAGATTTTAAATCCTCACTGTATTCAGGAAATTAAACAGTTTAACAGTTAAATTTTTAATTGACATCAAATCAGAGATGAGTAAATTGTATTCAAGGAAGAGTAGCACTACTTCAACATATTCTTACTCAAGTACTAGTAAGAAGCATCCATCCAAGAAATGACTCAAGTAAGAGTAAAAAAGTATTTGGTGAGGTAGATTCTCAAGTATTAATGCTTGTCAATATTTCTTATTGCTCAAGGATGTAACATATCATTACTGAATTCATTTAGTCTACTTTTTATTTTGTATATCCTTTTAAGAAGGATAATTGAGTCAGTGACTGACTCTTTGTATTGCACCTGATGTCATTCATTTGAATCACTCATGCTGATGAGTGATTCGTCTAAAACATGGTCAAAATTGACTTGACGCCGGCTCCGCCCCCTTGCGGAAGTAGAGCAGTCCTCCGACAACTACACTGTTATTAAGGCAGACTAACAGACCTCAATGGTTACCCTATACATTTTTTGAGTCATTTTTGCCTTATAAACCAACACTGAGGCAAAGACGGCAGGTGAGAAAATTCTGTAACTAGTCCTACGTCAGGTCTGAAAGGTTATTAGCGGGAAATAACGGAGAAATCAGCAATAAAGCCCAAGAGGACAAATGAGGGACAAAAAAGTCTGATTGGATACAAGTGTGAACGCTGCGGGACAAAATGGGTGAGTAATTACCTAAATAATACTGGCTTGTGAAAATCTGCCTTCAGGAAAATGCTTAGAAATAAACAGTAGTATGAAACAGTGTTTAAATGCCAATATAGCAGTTAGCGCAGTCTGTTTTCATGCTGCCGTAGAGCTATCGTTGGAATCTACATGCATAAAATCCAGCATAACTACCTTCACTTATTGATCTGGAAATGATTAGTTGTTTAGCATTGTTATTTTAATTTAACTGAGTTGTGTTTATTTGATGCTTAGCCGTCAGCCGTGAGTCGATAGCACGGAGCTATCAGTAAGTATCATTATGACAAAAACTGGGATGTTACCTTCATGCTGCTGACTAACATGGTAGTTCCAGTCTATCAGTTTCATTCAACTGGACTTGAGGTGGGCTGCAGTCCATGATCCATTTATTATTCCACACTCCTTTTTGATTTTGGAGATGTAATAAATTGTATTTCGCCCTCTGTATATTCTGGGTGACGGCTGTCTCTCTGACTGCAGTGTGTTTTCTATGACATACTGTCAGTATTGTCAGAGTACTGGCTGATTGGTCAGTTGCGAAAAGTGATGACATTCAAGAATCTCTTCATCACTAATGCGGAAAGGTAAAACTTTTCAACAGTAATTATTTCTGATTATTGAAATAGCTTTCTGTCTTGTAATCCTGAAATCCAATTAATGAGAAAACAGTTTTTTGTGTATGTTTTAAAAATGTATCAAACTTTCCAATAACCAAGCAAAAGTTTACCTGAAAAACCGACAGACTGTGGTCCAAATCTTCGTTATCCAAAGTCTTGCTATCACTTGGTGGCGAGTTGACAGAATACTGGTTGTGTAGGTGTGGTATTCCCTGACCATACCAAACTCTAATGTTGCACAGTCCCTCAAGCACATGGAGGACATATGCTAATCTGTCCTCCATATGCTTGAGGGATCGGGCAACATTTGCATACTCAATCCAGTTGCTGCAGTTCATTTGCCTTTTGACTTGCAGGATTTGTAATCTTAACTTTCGCTTTAAAACCTCAGAACACAAATTAAACAGACTCCTTTGCTATCGTTCTAGTTGACATATGACTGAAAGCAGTTTACTGTGGCTCAGTGGGTGGAGTAGTTGTCTTGCAATCTGAAAGTGGTGGGTTTGATTAGATTTCCATTGTCACATTTACATGTGCCTACTGATCTGTGCATTGGTGTATAAAATATGGGTGTGAGATTGGGCAAATTTTACTAGTAAAACACTACATAAATTCAGTCCATGCCATTAAAGATTAAAGTGATTAAACTAATTCTGTTGCTGCGAAATAGAGCACTCTTTCACCCTGCTCAAAGGCACCGTACAGGAGTGGGCATACTTGTTGATCTTGGTGACTGTACAATAGGGTTCAACATGGTGAAAGAGAGGATAGATTCAGCTATGTGTGTCTTTGTGATCTGTTGAGAGGGAGCTGAACCAAAAGGAGAACTTTTGATTTACAGGTCAATCTACTTTCCTACTTTCCATCTAGTCATGAGTTTTGGGCAGTGACCAAGAGAACAAGGTGCACACAAGAGGCTGAAATTGGCTTACTCTGCAGGGTGTCTGATGCTCAGTCATGTGGTAGGGCTGAACACTTCAATGTGAGGTGTTCCAGTCCGGGCATGTCCCACTGGTTGGAGACCCAAACGAAACCCAATCATACTGCATGGACTATGTTTCTGAGCTGGCTGCTATACCATGCTCACTCTTCCAGGTTTCCCCCGGAAAAGCTGGCCCAAGTGGAGGAAGATAATGGATGGGTGGCTAGAAACAAATAAATGTATTTGTTATTGATTTTGTTTATTGTAATTAAAGACGATGTGTTTAGCCTAGATTAAGAAAAAAGTCAATTGATCTGGTCATTTTTTGTGGGGTGTATAAGGCTGCATTACAGAGTCAATTAGAAACAAACAATAAGGTCCAGTCACATACATTATTTTTGTTATTGAGTTATGCTTTTTTTTAATTTCAAATTGATGAGATAGTCGTACAATGTTTATAATAATGTTAATATTGATATGAACTCAAAGTAAAAGTCAAAACTCTTGATTTTCATTGAGGTATTGAGAGTGAACTGACATTTTTGGATAAAGTAAATAATCTCAATATACACCAATATCATTATGGCTGATCTGAGGAACTTAAATTTTGCTAGGAATTAAAACCAGCAGGAAGAGGCTTTTGAAACCCTTCAGTATATCGAGGCGGGCTTTGAAACCAAGCAGGGCTTTGAGGAGCGTTTGGAAACCCAACAGGGCCTTGAGCAGGATTTTGAAAACCACGAGGTGGTGGAGCAGAATTTGGATTGACCATCATGACAGGATTAGCATGCACGTTGACCACAGTTGGACCATGCGGTGTCATGGGCTGCTGCATCACAACAACAACAGGAATGTGCTCCTTTAGCTTGCAGTGCATCTGACACCAGGAGCACCAGACACAGAAACAGGAAGCGAATATGTCTCTGAAGAGGGAACCCTGAAAGCAAGCACATGAAAACTCTTCATAACTGTGCACTTTTATATCAAAATTAGTTTAGGTGAGTGTAAAATATGTCATACCGCTATTCCACATTTGTTACGAATGGAAGCCCTCATAGACAATGCCGCAGCGGGGGGCACCCATAGGAACCCCACAGGCTACACATACAGAAGGAGTCAGAATGTCACATAAAGGCAAACAGTAGTTCTCTCCAAATCTTCCTGAAACAGTACAGGCTAGGCAAGGGCAGCGCCAGAAGCCATAGCAACCTGGGGAATAAACAAACATAGTGATGAAATAGTCTTAGGTGCCTAGAGGGCTAATTTATATAATTTGAACAAAAATAAAATTGTCACTCTTAAAAGTATTGACATCTTCAAAGCAGTCAAAGAGACCGTTTGTTTAGGGATGTTTCTGCCATCCTGTCCTGAAGTCCGGCTACAAACTCTGAACTATAACCTTCCGTGATGAGAAAACCTGAATCAACCCAAAGGTTTTCTGCAAAACAACACACTAACACAATATCTAAAAATGTACAATTTATTTTGGGACAAAGATGACTATGCAGCAGGAATCAAAGTTGATAGCATTTATTTTGCTATAGAAATCCATTGTGTCTCCTGTGGTACATCATGCTACCTGTCCTATTTCAGCTGATTATTGTTTGAGGTAAAGACACTGTTGTCAAATGTTTCACTTTCTAAACATTTTTACCAAGAATAAATTCAACCTTGGAACATTAATTAAGGAAACAATGGACTTACTGCCGATGAGACTTCATGATTTAATAAACTGTGGGCAAAGAAGTCCTTCAGGAATTTTGTCCCCTTTTCTTTTCTGTTTATTGTCAATTAGTATGGCTAATCTTATGCAACAAGCTAGCTCAACAAGTTTGCTGAACATACACTAATTAACAACTAGGGATTAAAGACTTAAAAGAGGAATCTTTAAACAGATGAGATGACTCCTTGATGTACCTTGATGTTTTAGTAGCTAAATAGCTATTTGTCAACTTTAGAAACCCAACAGATTACAATCCACACTCCTCACACAGATCCTGTTGTCTGTTTAAAATTTCACTGCAACGATCCAAAAACAACCAGTTTCCACAATTGAAATTTTAGAATCTCATTTTGTAACATAGTCAAACACATAGGTTGAAAGATCTATATTTAAAATGTAAAGAATCTGAAATCTGTGTGTAAAGCAAATTAATCAAACATAGGAACAGAGAATGAAATTTAATGCTCAGCAACAGGATGAAGTAAAAATACCACACTAGTCACCAGAAACTATTTTTCTTCTCTCTTAAAAAGTAAATATTGCTCAAAGAAGCCAAAGTGATGTTAAAAATTAAATGGGCTCCAAGCTAAGCAATTTAAGAAATTTCTACCTTAACATCTTCATTTTGTATCACTTTCACTTATTTTCGTTTAATTAATAGTAACTGAAAGCAGAGATGATAATCAAAAGTCGGATACATGTTGAAGATTATTTTGAAGTACACAGATATCTCTGTCTATAAGCTAAAATTAAACTTAATGTCTAACCTTTAATGTGTTCTATTGCAATTTAATCACGTTGTTACTCTTGACCTTTTACCTTCTGACAGACACAGAACTACAAAAAACTAAATCATTTAACAATTTGAAATACAAAGTTACAGTATAACTCTAAAACAATACAATTGTAATAACTATAATAAATTTATCTAGCAAGTATTTCATCTTTACTGTCTAGTAAAGATAATTTTTTACATGTATACATTTAGAGGTATGTGTACAAAAGTTTAGCCAGGCATGCATACTGAAATATTTACCTGCTCTTGCGGGAAACGGTCCTTGCACCTCCGTAGGTATCAGTGAATGTGCAGTTCAGGGAAAAGTTTGCTTTGTCTGGTGACTCACAAAACATGCTGCAGTACCTGTGATCTATCGGTCATTCAATCTAAGTCCACATGCAGTTAAATATTTCAAAATCAAAACACTGAATATATATACATATATACAGTATATATATATACTGTATATATATCAAGAGAACCTCAATAAAACAGACTTTTATGCCTTTTTTATACATAAAAGGCTCATAAAAGACATTTTATGCCTTTTATGAAGGCATAAAATGTTTATGCCTTCATAAACATTTTATGAAGATGTTTTCATCTTCATAAAACATGAACAAAGAAGCTGAACATTTAATTTCCCAGGAAGTCCCAGCATTGGTTGACAGCAGATGGCTGAATTAAGTTTCTGTTTCTATGAAAGAGGCATGTCAGTGAATCTAAAATTAATTTATTTCCTTTTCCATCATTTTTGTTTTACTGAGATATCCACTTGGATTGTATTACATGCAGATGAATAATCCAAGAAGAGTGATATTGCACATTTATTACATTTATCAGCATGTGGATAGTAATGATATGAATCAGGGCTGGGTGACAACAGCATCCTCTATTCATTGTCTCTGCTTGTATGCATTGATAATGATCAAGTTTGTTCATTATCAATGAACAAACTTGTTCATTGATAATCTTCTGTAATGTCGTCACTAACACAGACGTCAGAAGCGAGACTACAGGACATCTGAAGCAGGGACTTCTTTGAATTAGTAAGTTTTCTTAATGACAATTCTGCCAACAGAAGAAGGTTCAGCAGTTCGAACATGATTGGTCAGATCTGGGAAAGAAAATATTCTCTTCATCTGAGAAAAACTTTTTTTTTCACCATTATCTTTTATTGTAGTTGACATTTCTCACATTTTGCCATGGTGTGCCACACCCGTGGTGGCGAACCGGCTTTAAACATTTCTTCCTGTATCTTTGCATGAACCAGTTATGTTTGACCCAGTTTCATTTTCTGCAGTTTTTCTACAGTCTCTTTCAGTGTTTGTTTTTGAAATCAACTTTCCTTTTATTTATCACTTGTTTTATCGCTGAAAAAGTTTGACTTATTTGTAGATTTTTGTTTTTTAAATTTTGCTTATAGTAATAGTAAGATGCAGAGAACTTAATATTCTTAATTATAGTAGTCTGTCAAAAGTTTCTTTTCCATCAGATGTTATAACTGAGACACAAACTGTGAACTCTCACTCTGTAAAATTAGTGTATTCAGCATTCAGAATAAAGAGCCAGTACTCAGTACTGAAAATCACACAATCTATTCTTTATTCTCCAGTTAATAATCTCCTGAAACATTTAGCTAAATTAAGACAGTTTTAATAGTGGTTGCTGTGTGTCGCAGACTGCTGGAGGTACTGATTAATTTTCAACTCACTGCCACCTATAGGTTGATAATGCAACAAAAATCCTCAGAACAACAAATGTCAGAGTCCTGGGCTGACACCTTTTGAGTAGAGCTAATCAACACTTTCAGATGAGTATTTGTTTATTATTGTCAATAATAAATATTTATAACTGAAAACTGTTGGGAATTTAAACATACTGACAGAAAGATTACAAGCTACTACATAAGATATTTAAGGTCCATTACTGTTTTTCTAATTTGGTTGACAATTTATTCCTTATATTGTCTCTATGGTTACTGTTTAGCAGAAGCATCCTGCAACTTCAGAGCTTTCTTGTGGTTTGTTCCATTTTATTACAAACCACATTTTAACTGTGGGGAAACAGTTCAGTGACCTGCGGTCAGGGGAGGCAGGTAAGGCAGCTGTCATCATGGAAAGATCATAAATAATAAGATAATTTATATTGCTATTTTCCTGTGGTTTGTACTATAAAGCAGTGGTCCCCAACCCCCGGGCCGCGGACCGGTAAAGGTTCGTGGACCAATTGGTACCGGGCCGCGCAAGAAATAATTAAATACTTCCGTTTTATGTATTGAGTCTGGAGGATCTTTTATTTTGATCCGGTTAAATCCTTTAACCGGATTCTGTCGGTTACGTCTTGAGCTCCAACATTGAGCCCACAAGCAGCAGAATGATTTAGAAACAACAGCATCGGTGTCGGTGCGCGCAGTTTAGGGTCGCCTTTTTTTTAACTGAACCAAAACACCAAATTCCGCTGCACATCAACGTAGTACATTTTTTTAAAACTTGTGTTGACAATTAGTAGCAAACCAATATTATTGCTTTATTGAGAATAAAACATTTTTTGTCTGAAATGTCACTGTAACAACCACTGTTGCTTTTGGCAACAGTGGTTGTTAACTGCAACCATGACCTGGTGGGCCGGTCTATCAGTCAAACCTCTCACACAGCAGAGCACAAGAGGACAGTGACTGATTTTCAGACCTTTGCTGAGGTAGATAAGATTGGGGGATAAGATTGGCTTCACATGTCAGTATCGGCCGATCACCGATCTCCCAAAATTAAGGAAATCAGGGCTGATAAATCAACTGGCCGATAAACCGGTGCACCCCTAGAATTCACCGCTAGAATTCACCATTTGTAATTGTGCTTCGTTAATGTTGTTGTGTTTTTGTAATTTGTAATTGTGCTTCGTTAATGTGTTTTTGTAATTGTGCGTTCTTAATGTTGTTGTGTTGTTGTAATTTGTAATTGTGCTCTGTTAATATTGTTGTGTTTTTGAATTTGTTGAAATGGTTTGCACCTCAGGGCCACCGTAGTTTTCTCATCAATATGCAAGAGTTTAAAGCAATGCGTGTTCCTGCGACAGGGCATGCAATTCTTGGCAGGCATGTACTACAACACTTTTCTGCATCCCCAAATAAGCAAAAATTAGAAAAATTCTTCCAAATTAATGCATGTGACAACATTTCAAAGGTGAAACATATCTTTGCTGAATTCATTCAGTCTAAAATTTTACCAGTATTTCAAATAATTGCTACCGCTCTATATTATGTAAAAGCGGTTTGATCATATAATACATTTTTGTTTATAAATACCCTAACACTTTTATTAGGTGATAGTTCTAAACATGCCATTCTCACTGTCTTTTATTAGTTATGACATTCAATAATGTCTTCATCACTAATGAGGACAGTCAAAGCTATGCAGCAATGTATTTTTTTCTGTGTATGGAAATAGCTTTGTGTCTTGCAATACAAAAATCTTATTTATAACAAAACAGTTTATATATTTTAAAAATACATCGAACTTTCCAATAATCAAATAAAGTTTTACCTGACGAATTTGCAGACTGTCGTCCAAATCTTAGTTATTCAAAATCTTGCTATTGCTTGGAGGTGTGTTGATAGAAAACTGGTTGTGTAAGGTGTAGTCTTTCCTGACTCATTCAGAACATTGAGGAAAATGCAAACAAACTCTAAGCTTTATGTTTTGGAAATATGCTAATCTTTCCTAAATATTTGGGGACTGTACAACATTTGCATACACATTCCAGTTGCTACCATTCATTTGCCTTTTGACTTGGACGAGTGGCTTTCTGGAGTTTCGCTTTAAAACTCCAAAACACAAATTAAGCTGATACTCCTTTATTTTAGTTGATTTATGACTGAAAATATTGTCTACTGTGGCTCAGTGGGTGGAAAGGTTGTCTTGCAGTCTGAAAGTTGTGGGTCTGAAATGTCAACGTGACTCTTAACCCCTGGAAGCCGTTCCAGCGTCAAAGAAAAGATCCATCCCATTCACTGCTGCTAAGTCTTATTATGTAAAAGTAAACGTTATACACCAATCTGTTTATTGGTGTATAAAATATGTGTCACTCTAGTGTGAAGCAGTTTGAGTGGTTAGTGAAGCACTGTATAAATTCAGTCCATCCAGCATTAAAGATTAAATACATTATGCTATTTTCATTGCTGCCACTTATATGAAATCATGAACCCTTCTACATTTGTGCAGATAGATTCAGACATGGATCTGTATCTTTTATCTTTGACTTTTGATTTTAATAGTATATGACAACATGCTTGTTGTTTTTTAGAGAAAACATTGAGATAAACTCACCTAGGGAAATTATGTTAGTAATATTTAGCTCACTTGTGGTTGTGCCCAGGTGAAGGCACAGCAGTGTTTTTTGACAGACTGAAGACTAAGTAAGTATCAGTAACCTAGTATTTTTGTACTTTTTCATTTCTCCTCCAAGTTATTTTAAGTTAGCTAGTGTTTGTATGTATTGTGTTTGTATTGGCTAACCAGGGTTAGCCAAGCTAAACTTTATATGGAAAGCATGAGGCTTGTTCCAAATATCAACTGAGTGGCATGCCTCCAGATCTTGTTTAAAATCATCCTAGCTGTACATTTTATAATCCTTCCACCATGAAAAAAAATTAGTTTAACTAAGCGAAAGAAAATCGGAAAGTAATCTGATATTCTTGAACGTGGCACATGTGTAAAATTCTGATTGCATCTTTAAATGCTTCTTTTATTAAGTATCACTAAATTTTCTGCCCTTTTGCAATATTTAATTTTCACTTTGTTATACCTAAAGAATAAAGTTTTGCCAGAAGACCCAATTCTCACATGCGTGCATAATAATGGCAATGGATGGATGGATGGATGGATGCATCCTTTCATTTACTGTTTTTCTTCCCAAGTTAAAAATATAAAACAAGAAAGAGCTTAGAAGACTTTCTCAAGACACCTGCAATTTTAGTTAACATTCTTCAGACTGTAATAAATGTTCTATTCACTAAAAGTAATACATTTAGAACATTTCTTCATCCAACTTTGAACAAGTGCAGTCTGTTTGAATACTACCAGCACTTCTTTTTCACACTAAATCTTCTGTTTTTAATGTGACGACAAACTAGATCACCTGAGCCAAGCCCATATGTAAAGGTGACATGCAAATCTGCAGGCAAATGGGGATGCTGCTGCTGGGACGCATGTTCCAGTGCAACTTTTAAAATAATGTGGATATTGTATTCAGTCTGCCACAGGCACTATATTATATTAAAGGAGTTCAAGAGAAAATTTTAGTGGCTTTGGCTTAAACTGAATTGTGTTTGGCCTTGTGTAAAAATGTCAGATGAACTCATGAACTTTTTGTTCTTAGTCCAGATGCACAAATACCTGCCTCAAGCACTAGACAATCAATCAAGTCAACCAGTTTAAGCACTTTAGGCAGGGGTGGAAATAAAAAATTTCTCCACCAGCCACAGCGCCTGGTAGAGAAATTTTTTTACCAGCCACTTATACATTTCACCAGCCACTGTTTTTTTTTTCTTTCTTTCGATTACAAACCCCACAAGTACAAGCAAATTAAAGAAAATGTATGATTTATTCTTAACTCTATGAAAACCAATTTACTGACAATAAGTTTACCATACAGATGTACATATACAGAATAATTTAACATAAAGCATGGACACCTCAACAGGGTTGTAATGCAATAAGTTAATTTGAAGTAATTACTAACAGTAAACTTTAACTACATAACCCTAACATTGTTGCAATCATATTTTTAACATTTCCAAATTTTGGCAACATCTGTCCCTGATAGTATTTATTAAAGATGTGTCTAGTAATTTTTACAATATTTTTAAATTGAATCAATAGCTGTTTTCTTACTGTTTTATTTGTTTTCCCTTATTACATTTTCTATTGAAATTAACAATTATTGCTAAAATATCTCAGAACGTGTTCATTATTAATTCCTCGGGCCATCATCATTCTTGTGCTACTCCAGAGTTTTTCTGACTACCTGGCTTAGTGTTAGCTTCCCCCTCACACACACCTGCCTGCCTGCATGAAACGTTTTCTTTATGAACATTTTCACTCCTTCTTACCGGGCAGCAGCAGCTAACCTGAACTCTTCCTCAATCTGTCACTGGTCACGTCTCTCTCATCATCCTCCTCCGACAATAATAAAGCCCCTGAATCGCTAATTCCCTCTCCTACTGAATCTCCTCCAATGATCAAAGTTAGCGTGGTAATTAACATATCAGTTAGTTTGACATATTTTTCTGAATGGGCTTATGCGCTTTTTAGCTTTTGTCATAGTTTTTCTGACTCGCCCCGTCTCGTATCCGCTCATTTTCTCGAACTCTGGTTAGCAGCAACCGTTAGCTAAAATGGCTCTATTTATAAACTTAGAAAGGAGGGGCGTACCAAGGAGGAATGAGGGATTTCATTGGATAAGCCCAATGTCCGTCAATAAAATCAACCAATGGGCTGTCGCGGTCGATAAAAATTAGATTTAATATAATTTTTTTGTTAAATTATGATAGCATAGGGCCGCCAAATATGGACATTATGTACACCAGTCTGGACTCCAGACGGTCAGTCCTCCCCTGGACAGAAGTTCAAACTGAATGCAGCTTTTTTTTTTCTGTTCAAATTGTCAACCCGCCACAGTGCCTCCGATTTACACGCGACTTCATACTTTTGCCCTCATTTGGCCAGTGGCGGCTGCTAATTTCCACCTCTGACTTTAAGGACTGGGTGATGCGTTCACCTGTTGGTGAACTTCCTCCCTGACACCTTATCGTGGTGGAGGGATTTGAGTGCCCCAATGATCCTAGGAGCTATGCTGTCTGGGGCTTCATGCCCCTGGTAGGGTCACCCAGTATTTTATCACAGTATTTTGTGATACTATTGTGATAACGGAAAGGATTATTAAAAACTATTTAATACTTTTAGGTAACTGGCTGTGACTGCGTGGCACAGCATTCATGGCGCTACAAACACAAATACTGCTCTGGAAAAACATCCTTTTTTGAAAAAGGCTTCTTTGGGAAGCTACTTCCTTAAAGATGGTTAAGATATTTCACTAAACTGCACACAGTAAATGTATTTAATCATATTTTTAAAATTTACTTATGTTTGCTGATGCTCTCACAAAACAAACAGTATAGAAAATAATAAAATTAACATTTCCAATAATACTGTCAGGTTTGTTTTTTATTTAAACATAACTTAAATTTATCAAGATGATCAATGCAAATTCTTATAAGGAATGTATTCAATATAAATGATAAACAATACGATAAATGTATCGCTATTTTATAATTTTTTATTTTTTTTTAAAGGTTTTGTTGGCTCTAGTGGCCTTTATTTGAAAGTAGTTTGACAGGAAACAGGGTAATCAGAGAGGGGGAAGAAATGCGGCAAACGTCGCCAGGCCGGGAATCTAACCTACGACCACCGCTACAAGGACTAAGGCCTCAACGTGGATCATGCTTTGCCCCTGCGCCACCACAGCACCCCACTATTTTATAATTTTATAAACGCTACTAAAAGCTGTCAAGATTTAGTTAGAAAATAGCAAAATGTTACTGACAAATTGTTATAAGCTTCTGTCCACGTTCAAAAGTCTGGCAATCACTTCAGAATGATGCCACAGAATGTTTGTGATATGAAGCCCAGGCGTAAATTCAAACTGGTAGACTCTATTCATCTCACCTCCACAGCAAAGGGAAAAAACGTTAAAGTACAACTCAAAACACTCAGATATTTCCTACACAAAGGACAGAACATTCAATATGTTACGCTACTCTGCTTTTAGGCTTAATGTTTATTTTGTGATTATTAATAAGTGATTCCTGTGGTACGAGGAGAAAACTCTAAATATATCGGTGCACTTGACTGTATGGTTAGCTCGCTGTTACTGTATCTTACTCTGCAGTTGTGGAATCACAATGTCTGGGATCATGAGCGCCCCCTGCCATGAGGCAAGAGAACTGCCTGCCTCACCTCGAATCTGTTCGCTGCCATTTATGATCGCTCCTCAGCACACGAAACACGTTGGTGACAAAAAACACTGAACATTATATAAATAAGCTCAATTATGGAAGATCAGTTCATATATTAAATGCTTTTTTTTACCATTTTATTTTCAACGTACAGGAGGAACATGCTCTCGTAGAATGGCAGCCAGAGCAGTTAGCAAGAGGTTGTAATCCCAGGTGAAGCTCAGCTCTCTGCTGCCTCACCGGCTGCACTTCCGAGCATTTGAATGGGAAAATGCGAAAATTCAGCGATTTTATTGTATAAAATCGCTTTTATACTACAAACTACAAGTTTATAGTACAAACTACAAGGTGAAAATAGCAATATAAATTATTTATCATTATATATTATTTTTCCATGATGACCCCACGTCACTGCTCCACCCCTCCTCCGCCTTCAGCTTGTGGTTTTCTTCAATGTCCATTCAGTCTTCACCATCCTCTCCACCACCAGTGTCCGGGCCCAATGGGGGAAGACGTCTCTAATCTTCAAACACAGCGGCTGTGTGTACCAGCTCAACGTCTTCCTCCTGGGTCCGAGCGCCAAAGACTTTAATTTGTCAATTAAACTTTCTAATACCACTCTTTGTGTATGAGTCTTTCCAGGTTGAAATGATGAGATGCTTTTCAACAGTTGAGTTTAGCCAAAAAAACCCCTCAACAACCACAGCAATAAGAGAAACTCTATTGTCGGTACATTTTTTCCAGAAACATCAATAGCGTATTGATTTACATGTCATAATTTTCCAAAATTTTATTTCCTGTTCCTTGTAGTTGAAATTGCTGTTTTGTTTTGCATATACAACTTCCGGATATAATATTTAAAGATGGTGATGATTATTTTTTTCTTTTTACTCTTTCCACTTTAATATATAATATGTATATAATATGTTTTTTTTCATTTTATTGTTTAAATTGGAATACGTATAGCGATCAGTGTTTATTAAAGCAGCATGTTGAAGACTCTATTTATGTGGCCCTCTAGAGTCTAAATGGTCACATAAAAAGTTGTGGCAGATCACATTTGGCCCCCAAGCTTTGAGTTTGACACATGTGACGTTTTACATTATGCCTCATCAAAAAAGATACCATTGTTAACGGGAAACTAAAGCTAAAAAAATGTCTTTCCATCTCTGTGAAGATGATTTATTTATATTCTGGTGCTCAGTGTTCCAAAAAAACCCTTTCTGTAAGTCCTGTCACAGTACTGATAGGAGTTAAATGCAGTACTGTGAGGCTGCATTTTTTGGATGAGATAAAACAGGCCTCGGCAAAATCTTCATACTCATTTAATACTGTAATACCGATAATTTAATCACTGACAAAGTCTTGAATGTAATGTAAGCTGCTGATTTTTTTGATTATCAGAATTAAATTGCATGTTTGTTTGAACTTTTGGGTCCCATATTAGGTTAAAAAAACTGTTTGCTCTTGTATGAGACAATGTTAAAACTTTTCCAAAGTAAAAATTTTTTCTGAAATCCTTCATTGCCACATAATTTAAGTAACCAAATTATTACTTTGCAGTTAATCTTTAAAAAAAAAATTGCTAGATCTATTAGAAATATTTAAAAAGTCAAGAACCCATAACACCATTTCTTAAATCGGATCCAACTGTACGGTCTCAAACATCAGTCTGATATCGTGATCATTCCTGGTTGGCTCATAGAACCACCTGGCTGCCAAATTAGGTTCAACATTCATAGACAACTTGTATCATTACACTTAAAACTGTAGGCTCCCATTTGTTGGAGTGTCTAGAAAACACTGCCACCTTGTGTTCATTAAGCAAAATTACAATAACTCTTTGGAAAACTCTTCCAAAGTTAATTGAATTTCCCAACAGTACAATAACTTTATGATTATATACGAGCTGATTACATACAAAATGTGAACTGAACTGAATTAAAACCAGGAAATTGTGATTGTTGCTGTTGACAGGAATAATTATTTAATAACAACAATTACTCCAAGAAATGAAACTAGAATTATAGACAGATAACAACAATCAATAGATATTTACTATTGAATGCAGTTATATTGAAAAACCACATATTTAAAAACATTAATCTGTAATATTAATATGATGTCAATTACATATATTTAAAAAGTTTCATTTTAATCAAACAGAAACATGAACACACCACCATTAAAAAGTAAACTTTTTTTTCTTCATCCTTCATCTCAGTATTAAATTTCTTATATATATATATAAAAAAAATGTCTGCTAAGACACAGGGTGGAGTGGATCCTATCATAAACTGTACCAAGCAAATTCTGATGTTCAAAGGCCACGATTGTTTTATTTATTTATTTAAATCCTATGCTTATTATAGCCACAAGAAAACTAAAAACAAATTCTGTTTAGCTATTGAGACATGGTCAAACTAAAGAAGATCACTGCCAACCAAATTTTGGAGCAGCAGTTATAAAACCTCTGTAGTTTTTCATTTCTTAGGCTGGTTCACGACAGCAGGGGTGTGATTGCGATACTTCAACTCCCGATGCAACTGGCACCAGGAGCACCACACACAGACGCAGGACGTGGCAATGTCCTTACAAAGAGAACCCTGTGGGGGAAAGAAAACACTTGCTGTTTTACTCATTGTTGTATGTAAAACTGCTTGAGGTGAATTTCTTAAGCAGTTGGTCGAAGAGAAAACTTTTAAATCATCATTAATGTGGGACGAGGAGCTCATCGGCTCATATTTTTTATTTTATTTTTACCTTAATTTCATATTTCTGCCGAATCCCGACTCGCAGGGCTAATCCTGCAGGGGGTACACACAGAGGTATCCCAAAAGCAGACATCACAGCAGGGCTGCAAATATCACACAGTGGAAGACAGCGGTTCTGTCCAAAAAGTCCTGACACGGTGCAGGCAAGACAGGGGCAGCACCAAAAACCATAGCAACCTGAAAAAAAAAGTTGAAGGCAAATATTCTTAAGCATATTTATTTAATAAAATAATGAAGAAAATTAGGGTAGTAAAAAGGTAAATTTAAAGCTGGATTAAAAATGATTAATATTTACAAGATTTTATGTCATCACAGCAGCTGAAGAGGCCAGAGTTCCAGTCTTCTCCAGCCATCTTTCACTAAACGTTAGCCAAAAATGGAAAGGAGAAAAGTAAAAGCCAGAGCATGTCAAAAAATGTTAAATGCAACACATATTTATTATTAAATTTCAAACATAGCATTAGATGTTCTAGTCCTCTTGACTATGAATGTCTGAACTGGGGTCTCAAACAGCAAATTTTCAGATCAGGATCTGAATCCCTAACTAAACGCATCCTCTTGTTGGTGTACCATTTGTGAGCTAATGTACGTCACACTCTCAACAAATCTGTACCCACCGAGTTTTTAAAAATCACAGGGAGCCAAAGAACACAACAAGTAAGGAAAAAATAATTTAAAAAAAAAGAAAAATAATGACCCTTAGCATACAGGTCAGAAATAAGGAATATTAAAGGATTTTGAGGAATATACAGCTCTGTCACGTCTTATGTGTGACCATTTTTAACTGTCTGGAAATTATATTTTCATGTTCTATGAGTTCCCCCAAGAAGTCAGATAATAAATACTCAAATTTCAGTTTCAGACATCCAGCATGTTGAGATGTTCTCATCAGAAGACAGCACAGTGTTGCATCAGATTAGGTGGTGTTATCACTTCATCGCATCCTGCTACATTGAAATTAATTGTTGTCAGCCAATGAACTGACTCTGAACAGGTGATACAACATGTGATACAACATCACAATTGTATCACCTGCAGGCATCACCTGCAGGTGATACAATTGTGATGGTTCCAGTTCAGCACTCCAACAGGTTAGGTGGAAAAACTCAATGTATGATCAACCCACAAAATTCATTACGCTTTAAATTGTAGCTTTGAGAGTTTTAGTTTTTGGAGCTAACTTTTTTTACGTTAATAATCTTTTGCTCAGTTGATAAGTATCTCCAGAAAAAATCTTCCTCTTGTAAAGTAAATAAATAAATTCTACAATGTAAGAAAAGCTTACAGCGTGTTATTTAATGTCCACCAAAAAATTGGCTGTGAAATAATGCAGGGAACAAGAATTGTATTTGATATGAGTTCAATTTTTGTTTTTTTAAATACCTGAAGAGAAGATTATTTGTGGAACTCTATAATTATACTTGAATTCAATAGAAGCAAACAAGTCATGATTGCAACAATGCATGACACACCCTACATGTCCATGGAGATAAGATACTGTGTTTCTCCATCTGTCATATTACGAGACAATAAGAAAAAATTATGTTACATTAATTATATTTTTATTAATCTAACATAGAAATCAAGGAGAAACCAGGTGTCTGTTTTTTTCCATGATTGAACTTCGTGACCGATCTAATTCCTTTCTATTTTGAGAAATTGAAAAGATTAACTTTGGTAAAATAAACCTGCAACCACACAAGATTACAACCACACTATAAGACAAATACTGATTGTATTTTAACAACCAAATATTTAATTTAATATTTTTATTTAATTATTTTGTTTTGAAATTTTACAAATAGGTGCAGATCTAAAATTGTTTCTAATGTTACTGCTAATCAACAGCAACTTTTGTCCTAGGTTTTCAAATTTTACAAACCTACATTTTAGGCAAATTTTGTTTTCCTTTGCAAAAAAAGAAATAAATATAAAAAGAGGCATTGGATATTTTCACAAATAACCAAAATTTTACCTGATGAATCTGGAAGCCTTGCTGTCAACCAGGAGAGTGCTGAAAGGACTGATTGTGTGGGGTGTGGCGTCTCAGGTATTATTCAGAACCTCGAGGGGGGGAAACACAATGCTGCAGAACCAGAGTTCTTTACAAGGTACGTCCAGTGTTTTATATTTCTGCAGGTGTGGTTGATCTGTCAGCAGGTCAACAGAATCTACAGAATGTTATCCTTTACAGAGAAACCAACAATCACAATCAGAGGTAAGTTTATTTAACAATCATTTACCTTTCACACTAGATTTTTGTTTCTACTACTTCTGTAATCTTTTGTTCTCTAAAAGTCAACAGTTCACTTCTACCAAGACATTCAAAGAAAGTTTGATTTAAAAAGGAATAATAAAAATATTTACTGTCCTCATGGTGATAATCATCATAGAAATTGTCCTAAATATTAAGAATAGTTTAGCAGACTTTGTGCTGCAAAGCAAAGTCAGGGCTGGTTTATCAAGAATGGTAGCCAAACATGTCATTATGAAGCCCACATGACACAAGAGAGATGTGTTCATGTACAGTTGAGGAAATAAATATTGAGAACACATCAATGTCTGCCTTAGTAAATATATTATAAACAGCCATGGAAAAAATAATCTTCACAATATTTCTAACAGAGAAATCACATGAATATTTACAAGAGAAGTCCAAGAGCCCAATGGCAACTCAGAGAATAATGTTCAAACCGAAGGATTGGTTGCTAGGGGTTTAGTAAATTCCACCTTGATTCTGTGATATAATGCCACATGTGCAATAAAATATTTTTAAATGAAATTTCCTCTGTGCTAAATATTTCTCTGTCAACTCTTAGCAACATTATAAAAAAGTGGAAGTGATTTGGTAGAACACTAGCTGAACTATTAAGTTGCTGGCCTAGTCAAACCACAGAGTAGGGTCAGTGGATTCTGAGGCATGCTATTTTCAGAGGTCACAAACTTAGCAGTCACTGAACATCTGTTGGTGTGTTGAGGAAAAAATAAATCTCCCTGGTTTCACATGAAGTTATGAATGTGTTTCTAAAAACTCTGACTCTGATTCCATGAAAAAGTGTTTTTTTGTTTTTTCTAGCTGTCACAAAACAGCTCAGCACAGAGTAGTACTTTCTCTTCTGAGGAAATATGTGCTCGAATTGGAGATAAAGTAACACTTGACTCAAAATACAACTCAAACAGGTCAGTTGGAAAAACCTCTTGTCTGATCAACTTTAAGGTGAAACTGTTTTTTCCCATCCAACCCATTTTCCGCTGAATTCTTGTGACTAAAAGCCCTTCCTGTTTCAAATAAAAGGTGTGAGGAATTATGTTATGATGACTTTGGTGCTGCAGTGGTAGAATGTTGAGTTTAAAGATTTGTCTGAGTTACAGTTAGTATTAAGATCCAGGATCAATTACCATTTGTCATAAAACTGTAATTTTTTTTTGTTGCAAAAATGTATAGTGAAAACTGCAGAGCGCTAACTTTTGAGTTGTTGATTTGCTTTTCTGATTACTGGTTACTAATCTGGTTGAAACTAAATTTTAAATAATGGGACAGGTGTAGCCCAGAAAGCAGTTGGATAAAATCACAACTTTATTTTTCTTCTAGTCCAGTTAAACTAGTTTAACTGGATCAGATGTGTAGGCTGCCTTGCTTTTACACATCTTGTCCACTCTTACCACACATTTTCTATAAGACTAGGATCAAGGACTCCTACTTCCAAACATTTCCACTTTTCATCAAATATAATTTATTTTATTGAATCACAGTGAAAATCTTCGAGAAAAATGAAGTTATTTATCCCTGGCAACCCAGCTTTTCTTTTGGTATTGATTTCCATTTTTTACACCAAAACCAATTCACATCTGCAACACTGGTCCTTTCTCCTTCGTAAACAATATACTAGTCACAGGTCCTCATGTTATGTTTGCAAAATGATTTTGAACCATTGAACGGGGCACATTGAGGCATAAAGAAATTGTACCCATTGTACAAAATGGTACTTGTTCATCATTGAAGTCCACAATTACATTCCTGATGTCTTCCCTTATTTAGTTATTTTTCCATGTCACACAAAAACCAGTGTGTTTGAGGTGTGGCTTACATCATCTCCACACACAGGCATACAATCGCGTGCCTCACATGTTGTAAATAAACTCTTCAGAACTTTATATATGATTTGCCTTTTTTAAAGGTGCTGTAATCCTACTGTTTTTAAACTTCTGACTAAAAGAAATTAATTTAAAAAATCACTCCTTTTTTCCTGTTGTATAAATCATTTTGATCATCCCAACTCACCTAAAAGTTCGTTTATAACCTCACTGCCTATTGTTTCATTTTTCTCATCAGTGTAATTTATACACAGAAAGGAGTGCCAGGACAAGAAGACTGATTTCTTTGGTTATGCATTACAAATAGAGCTGATAGCTGTTTGCAAAACTGCCCTCATCTTTGTGCATTTTGGATTTTTGACTGTTGATTGCATAAAAAAAATGAAGGTGAACTTGGCTGTTGATAACTGAATTGTTTGTCAAGCCTTTTGGAATGTAGATTGTCAGGTTTAAATGTTTATCAGTTGTTAGATATGTCCTCTTTACTGTTGCAGTTATGCGGAATGATTTTCAGTTTTTAGCTTGTAAATACCTATTGAAAGACTTTAGATTCTCTTATTTTGACAGTCCAATGTTATTGTCAGTTTAAGAGCATCATGTTTCCTGAGTAATATGGAACTTACTTCCTTTGCTCTTCTGTCATCTTGTCTGTATAAAGTGTTCTGCCAAGGTAGCATCTTTGTAGTTCTAAATGCCAGCTCAGGCCTATGAGCGGCACCATGGGCCAAAACTTACACACTCTCTTACGCGTACTATCAAACCCGAAAACATTTTTCAGAAGCTGACACTCGGCACGATGTCATGACCGACTTTCATACCAGTAGAAAGCCGGTCTATTGGTACGACTGACTTTACAAGGCATTTCACAGCTCTCCCTATGGATTGCTATGGCAGGCCCCAATAAGCCTGTTAGATACCAAGTGAAAGGTTTGGCTACCAGCTAAGAGAAGTACCATATATGGTTATCTTACTGGAGCAATGCAAATGTATGTAATAAAAAACTTTGTGTTTGTTGTGTTTCTTGCAAAAAAAATCTGTAAACAAGGTGATATGTTGATTATGTTAACCAAAGAAGCAGTGAATGCCCCTATGGTAACTCTGGAGGAACTGCATATTTTGTTTTTGTTCCTAAAACAAAATTTTCTGGTTAACTCCACCAATTTGGCCTTACTGATGGCTAGCAAAAAAACATCCCAATCTCCAAACAAAAGGCATATTAAATCCAGTTTGCCACAAGCTTGAGAACATATACTGGTAGGTTTAGTAAGATGAGGTCAAACTTGAAATACATTGTGAGGCACATCAGCCTGAGAACATTGCTATTGTAAAAGATTGCGATGGCAGCATCATGTTGTTGGGATGTTTTTCTTTTGCTTTGAAACTGGTAGGAGTTGACAGGAAGATTTATGGACCTAAATATAAATACAAGCCAGACTTTATAGAAAATTGTTAGGTAAACAAAGTTGTGGATATGCATATTTGCCTTTTTTTGGAAAGTAGATGGAGCAGGACAATGGCAAGACATAAAAATGTTTGTTGACTGACACTTTCCATCCTGTGGCTGAGCTGGAGGTATTTTGCAAAGAAGAATGTGGTCGTCCAAAATGCTGATTCATGTGAGTTAAATATAATTACAGTCCATTCTTCAGATCTTTATTTTCTAAAACAGATTGAAACAATGCTTCTTTTTCATCCACTTCTCAATCATATGATATGCTGATCTATGACATAAGATCAGTAAAATGCTTTTTTCTATGACTGTAAGAAGACAAAAGATAAAGACGTTGAAGGGGCTATGAATACTTTTGCATGGCACTTTACATACAGGTTTCTAAGAATCACATTCAAAATATATTTTTCTTGTTTTTATCCTTTTAATGAGATTAACAAACAGAATAGTTAAACGCTTACTGAGGACTGCCAAATGTCTGAAATGCTTGATTACGTTTTGCCTTTTGTGTTTTCTTAATAGTCATTTGCCTTGGTAAAATAATACTATTGTTTCAAGTAATTGAAAAAGACCGACTCAGAGGTTTTCTCTCAGCAAGCTGTCTGGGCACAACGGTTTCCAGCAGCCTTTTCACCAGGCCCAAGCGTCCTATCCTGATCAGAGTCTTGGACAACTCTGTGACCTCTTCTGTGTGTGTTCTGTAAAGAGCCCTGAGTTCTGATTTTACAGTATCCTGAGGATATCGCTCTTCTGCCTTGTTCACCCACATCTCCAGCTGAGTGATGACAGAACTGGGGTCAGAACCTTGTTGCATAAATACATTCAGGAGCGTCCGTAGGAGGCAGTGTAGAGCTGTGGTGTCAGTGCTCCCTGGCCTCTCTAACTCCATTGCCTGCTTGAAGCACTCTGCAGCATTCTGCTCTTCGCCTTTTATTAAAAGGCAGCGTCCTCTGAGCACATGGAGGTCCGGTAAGCTGTCTCCTGGCTTGAACTGTAGGGCATTGGACAGACTCACCAAAGCATGGTTTATTGAGCTTTCGTCCACCATAAGGCTCTCTTGGAGTGCATCGACTCCCATGTAATAGAATACCTAAAAAGAAGAGCGTGAAGCTGTAAGTCTGTTTCCAGCCTATGTCCCAGACCCTAGTCATTATAGTTTTAGCTTTACCTGTGCCATTTCCAGATGAGTCCTCAAACACGGACGTACTGTCAGCACCCTGTCCAAGTCTTTTCTAGCTTCAGCTAGCTTCTGGCGATCTGGAGCTCCTCCTATTCCAAGTTTTGCATTCTCAAGTTCGTTGGCATATAGGACGACGTTAATCTAAACAGAGAATATACAGTTGTATTCAGGAAATGACAAGACATACTCTGATGAGGCTCATTTGTCAGATTAAAAGTACCTTCTTGAAATAACAACCTTTAATGATAGATGTTTCACCAAAGTCACAATCCAAGTTTTTTTTTTGGTTTGATACTAATCTTTACAACAGACTATTGGGACCATACAAAGAAATAATGAAAAGAAAACAAACAAAATTACAAGAATAAAGTCATAATATTACAAGAATAAAGAAGTACAAGAATAAAGTCAGAATATTGTGAGAATAAAGTTGTAAAAAATATATATTTTTATAGTTTGAGGGTTTTTTTTCTTAATTTTCTTAACATGGTCCTAGTTTACCAGGGATGCCAATAATTTTGGAGGGTATTGTACATATACCACATAGGTATACCTATTTTACACTCAGTTATTATGTACAGAGAATACACTAAAGCCTTCTACTCACAACTTTATATGAAGTAAATCACAAAATGTGTTGAGTTAATGTGTCTCAGATGCAATACCTTTGCCCGTGTGCAGTACGCCTGCCAGTTGAGCTCTGGATCTGGCAGAACATTTAGAGCCATGTTGCAGATCCCTGTGGCCATTTCATGTTTGCCCAGCAAAAAGATAATTTTGGCAAGAAGGTTCAGGATGATTGTATCATCACTAGCCAAATCCATGGCCTGAAGAGAAAGACAGTTCTGTTAAATTTGGCACACAGGTGGCAGCAGCAAATGCTAATGTCTGAATTGTACTGTAACTTAGCTAGAATACATATAGTAGATTGAAATCATATTATTGTTAACTGAGGTTAACAACAATATAACTAATTAATTTTTAAGTGAATTGTTCACTTACAAATCCGAACAATTCACCCTTGGTAAACATCAACAGTATGAAAATTAAGGTTATTTTGTTTCAGATTGAGATAATCCTCCTATTAAAGTAATAGGAGGATTTAACTACGTTGAATTTCTTCAACGTAGTTAAAGAAATTGCTTCTTTTGCAGTATGTCACATCAAAATGCTAAAAATTAAGATAACTTTGATCTCAGTACATCTTATTTTTATAAGGCATAAAGGTAATAAACTTTATTTAATGAATAATATTTCTCTGACCTTTTGTGAGACCTGACATAGATTTTTTTGATTGTTATTTTACCATACGTATGATTTATTGGTTCATTTTGTATCTGATATCATAAAGCTTTATAAGACTCCTATGTCTTAGTAAAATGTCAGCATGTAGAATTCTGTTACAATTGTCTTTATTCATTGATGTCTAAACCAAAGCAACTCTGTTGTATATGTTGTATATGAAGATAACATGTTGAAAAGGCAGTAATGTAGGAAAAATAATAAATGTAAGACATGTGGAATAACTAGTTGAAATGACAACATGTCAGAATTTCTGTTTGTCTCCCTTTTATTGGATTGTATTTGGTGAGGTTTCCAATTCTGAGTTTACTTACGGTTCCATAGCAAGACAGGGGATCAGAGGCTGAGAAACCACAGTCATGTATTGACATGGGGATGGAGGAAAATTCGTCCTGTCTTTCCAACATGATGCCAACGTAACACCAGGCTAAAGCTAACAAGAGACATCACAATTAAGAGTGCTTCCTCACTTTCTATGGAGCTATTTTGGTGAAACTCCCTCCCCCCAAAAAAACAATCATGGCATCTCTAAAGAACAAATGAACAAAACATTTAAGCTACAGAAACACATATTGATTTACCACCTTTAATGGAGTTTAATGTATATATTATATATATGTTAAGCTTAAAATCTCAGAATTTTAGGCCATACATACATATAAGCTGCCAGATACATAAATTATTTTGCTTTAGAAACGTCTTTTTGCAAAAACATTCATTTTCAAACAAAATATGATTTTATTTAGCTACACATACTTTACTTCTATTTATCTTAGACTAGCAATTATCGTCTTGAAAAGGTAGCTCAGCTGAATCAATGTCATGAGACGTGATAAAAAATTTAGCTGTAATTAGTACAATCTGAAGGACTAGAGTTTAGATGGAGCACCAATTTGAACAATTATTTTAAAATGTAATACCAGATTATAGAGTTAAAACCTTTCTTTCTTCGAATTTTCATTAGTAGACAGACACATGCTTACCTTTGTGCTGCTTTGTCTCAGATTCCAGTGTTTCCTTTAGGAGCCTCAGTCCCTTATTGTAGTGGAAGAGTCTTGAGTGTTCAGAATCATCTTTGGTTCTTATGATCTGGTCCAGTCTTCAAGAGACATGAAAACTGGACATTTTAACATTTAGACACTTTGTTGCAAACAAAATATAGATATATAGATATTAGATGTTTTCTCTATACCTTACATAAATAGCTGCCATTTTAAAATACCAGCTTCGTTTTTCCCCGGTTGGTATCTAAAAAAAAACGAGAATCAGCTTAACACAGGGAGTGGTTATCTTGGGTCAGAATTTGGAACTGTACTCTACAAAGAGTTGATTAATATAAAATTTGATTATTATTCTTTTAAACAAACTGAGCTTAATCACAATGACAGCCAATGAAAAGAAACGGGTCTATTGATGCATGTTACGCCTTCATTGTCAAACTTTTATTGTATCTTTTTCATTCTTTATCTCTTACCAGGTGACCCCCATAATGCAAAGCTTTGCTATAAAGCGACAGCGATGACATCAGCTTCTCCCTCAAGTTGTCGTCGCTGTCCAGCTCCACGTCATATGGATACACGTACGCCTGCTCAGCCAGACATCGTGCTGCTAGTAGCCTGGTCTCCTCCTGGGAATCGTCTCCAGAGTTCATTCCCATGAGACAGGAGACCTTGTCCACACATTCCTCTGCATCCACCTCTCTCCCCTGTGTGTCATACACAAAGCCCAGGTTGGCCCAGGCATTGAGATTCCCAGGGTCCTCCTTGCAGATGCTCCTTAAAGGCCAGAAATTAAAGGGGTTAAAATAAACTTATTTTAGAGCAGAACTGAATCGTTTAAAATGAATCAGTTTAAATGATTCATTTTGAGCAAATGACAATAACTGTACATTTAAGTCACATTTTTAGAATAGATTCCTTGAAATCTTCCTGCTCCCAAAGTATTGATTTTAGGATGCAATGCATTCTACATTTATTGTAGAATTCTTTCAGTCCTCTAAAAGTACCAAGGTGAAGCACTTTTTATGACCCTCACTTGTAGAACAGCATTATTGCAGACCTTGACGGCAGCAGAGACCATTCATGTCTTAAAACAAAAACTTAAAACAAGTTGTTTTTTTTTATTGAGTCTTTTAATTTTCTATGCTTCGTAAAATTTTCTATGCTTCTTAAAATGTTATACCTTTGTTGCCTCATCATCCCTATAGATTTAACCCAATAGACTCAAATGTGTCTTGTAACCCTTTGTCAGCAACATGAAATATAATTTGTGAGGTAAAGCCAACTCACAAATGGCTGTTGAATTCTGGTGCATTTACAAAAGCCGTATTTAGTCATTTTAAGGCTGTACTGTGTTTATTATGTCCATTGCAGCTTGTGACTAGTTGAAACAGAGCAGTCAGAATGATATGGGTTCACTGTTCTGTCATTTTGAAAACCTTCAATTTTTGAAAAGCCTAAAGTTATAAAATGTATTGCACACATTTCAAAGACAGGCTTTTAAAAATATGCTGGTCCAAACTATGCCCAAAGATATCTCTCTACATTAGCTTTCTTAGCTCACACAGTCTTCCAGAAGAAGTTAATGTCTTCTACCTGAATATTTCCTCAGCTCTGTCCAGCTGTTCCAGGTGAAACGCCAGTAGCCCCAGTAGATTTCGAACAGCGTACTGCAGATATCCCACTTCAACCTCCAGCTCAGCTTGCAGGCTGTCCTGTTTCAGGTAAGTGTCTCTGAATCGCAGATTCGCAGGCCCAACAGGATCACAGTTAAGATTTAGCTCCAGGTGGAAGTGGCCAGGGATGTACTGCATGTCCTCAATCAGGGACTCAATGTCCTCTGAGTTGTCTGTTTCCATGTCCTCCTTCTTTGATCCTGTTGAAAAAGGTGAGAAGATTCTGACTGTGTATTTTGTCTGGTGATCCTCGACACTTCGTCTTCCTTAGATTTGGTTGACGTAAAATGTCAGCAGGTTGAACAGGTTAGACATAGGAGCGACCAGGGGAGGGAACTGCTAGTTATGTTACGCAATTAAAACAGCTGACGTTAGAATTTCTTTTTATTTGACTCCCTCAGTTTTTTAAACATATGAAAGCATAATCCTTTCTGAAATTTAAAGATTTTAGTAATCATTTTCCCTTACTTAGATTAGGATCTGTAACAGACAAACCATTTGGCATTCCTTAGAGTGTATTCAGACCAGATAATTATAACTTTTGTCATCTGTACATTCTGGACTTAAGCCTTCATCTAAGGAAATTTTAGCTGATTTTGTCCTCCTTACAGATTGCATATGTTTGTGTTTGTTTTGTTGAATTTTCATACCTTCTTTAACTTTATAGCTACTTTGAAATTCCTTCATAATTCATTCCTGCTACAAGGATTTCCTTCTGTCCTCACATGTGCTCTGTTACAATAGTTGACTAGTCCTTTCTGAAAACGTAATTTTTTTCTACTAAGCGCCTTTCTGTTTGTTTCTTTGTGTACATGAACTTAGGTTGTTGCTTTTCAAGCTGGGATTATTAGCCCTTTAGAATGTAGTTTTAGATTTAACTTAGCAGTTTGGTGGATTTTTTACTCAAACTAGCTTAGTATTTCACAAGCCTTTATAGTCTTATCTACGCCTCTGTAAGCTCTGCCCAAGAATGTGACCAATCAGGCTCTGTGTGACTCAAGAAAACTCTGAGCAAAGCTCAACGAGTGTTCTGCTTAGTTCATGATAGAATAGAATAGAATAGAATAGAATAGAATAGAATAATTTATTTATAGTCATTGC
Source organism: Xiphophorus couchianus (assembly GCF_001444195.1). Classification (NCBI taxonomy): domain Eukaryota; kingdom Metazoa; phylum Chordata; class Actinopteri; order Cyprinodontiformes; family Poeciliidae; genus Xiphophorus; species Xiphophorus couchianus. Next base: position 29,280,281 of record NC_040236.1, read on the forward strand.
AAATGTATAATATAGTGTACAGTGAGATTTGGATAAATGACACTAAAATAAATGTTCATTGAGAAGTATGAAATCATCATCAGCATAAAACTTAAATTGTTAAAACTTTAGGCTAAAAATCATCAGACATTAGCTGGATATTTGACCTCTTACTGAAACTTTGCTTTTCTTATTTATAATTATCTTCATCATGATTTTGGTGTTTTTTGCTAACTGCTCCACTTGGTGGCAACATTGTACTATATCACATCTTGGCTATCAAAGGTACTAAAGAAAAAAAGTCACCAATAATTATTTTAACTGTGAATCATTTATTGCACATTCATCTTCGAGGTTTCTCAAGCAATTCAAAGCTATTTAAATGTGGCACACAGGTGGCAACAGCAAATGCTAATGTCTGAATTGTAATGTACCTTGGCTAGAATTCATTTAGTAGATTGTAATTATGTCATGTGACAGAAAATACACCAAAATTAAACTAAAACATGCTTTTATTGTGTAAATAACTCAAACTTAAATCAACTGTGTCAATAAAATAAGAAAAAAGTTCTGTAGAGAAGGATTGTAACATGAAAACTGTGAAAATTAATAAAACATTTCAAGCAAATCAGTCTTTCCAGTTTTCTTTTCCATTTTTGTGGTTTAAAAAGACAAAAAAAATTACATAAATCAAGCATCAATTTATCGTCAGGATTTACATTATCAATTAAGTACCAAAACATATTTTGGATGACACCTAAGGATTTGCCTGTGAGAACATTCTTGGTTTTTGTAGTGAGACCAAATCAAATAACTTTTAAACTTTTTTTCTAATTTAATGTGACAAAAATTTCATATTAAAACAAAACAATTTATAAGGAAAATAAAGGGAAAAAATAGAGTTTGCCAAAAGGCTGAGATCAGTCTTATTGTGCCAACAATAACCTGGATGTCTGAAACCAAAAGCAGGGCTTTAAGATGGAACCACTTTCTTCAAAATAAACATTGAAATCATGGGGAAAATAAAAATCCTAAATCTGTGTGGGAGAATTGTGTTATGACCTAAAGGAGTAAACTGTTGGGCAATAGAAAAATGTTTTAACAGAATCTATGTTTGGTATAGAAACAAAACACCTGGTGCCTTTGCTGAAACATACAGGTGGGAATATCATGCTTTAGGTTGTTTATTTTTCATACTGGAATTAGGCTTATGAAAAATTACACAGATTTTAAGATCATTTGCTTATGCAAAGCTTCCAGATATGGCCAAGGCAAGTTGTTGAATTTTGAAAGACTTTTGTCAGATTAGATGTTAGTTGAAACAAATTGCTTTCACCATGTTGGTTTTTTTTGTAAGTTTGACATTTTCCCTCCAGTTTTCCTTTTGCCTGTTTTTTTTTTTAACGGGGGAAGCTGTACCATAAAAGCAGCTGTAGCTTTCTTCAGTAATTTAGGCCATTTGATTTGTGTAATATTCCCTTCCATTCCAGCAGCTGGGCTACTATAAAATGGGTTTGCTATCCTGCTGCATTTAAATCTTTCCTTTAGGTCAGAATTAAACTCTTATAGTGTCACATTGCTGCATGTAACAAATGAACAACTGGACAGCCAATTCTTTTTAATTTAGACAGCAGGGACATGCAGATCAACAACAGAAGCATTTCTTGAATATGCAGCTTGAAACTACTGTGGATCACCCTGGCCAAGCCCACGCAAATATAAAGCCACAATGCAAACCCACACACAAATGCTTGAGTTAAGTTTGAATAAGGCTGCTGATTCTGCAGCACAGTGCCAGATACATTTGCAAACCGAATGCACTGCATAATGTGGATACTGTAGCCCAGCCTCAGCATGTGGGTGTGCAAAAAGCTGAAAATTTTCTCCTCCATGACATGGTTGCCATGGTGGTCATCATGGATACCGGGCTAATTGCATAGTAACATAATCATTACAGGCACGTGTTTGTCCTATTTTAAAGTCATAGACAGAATTTTATCTTGCTTTTGTTCATACTTTCTCATATTTAAAAGTGAAATTTTACATTACAGCAACTGGCAGACTGAACAAAGGCATTATCGGATGGAGTCTGGATAATCGCTTTGGAGTTACTTTTCTGTAATGTGGGATTATAACATGTGCTTCACATATTATAGTCTTTTCATAAACGTTCTTTGGCTTTTAAACTAACCCACTGTTAACATATTTACTGATTTGGTGAATGGTGACTGTAGCAAACAGCATTCAGTGTCATTTATGATAGTTAAGAAGTTGACAATAGATGCTAACAAAGCCAAATACTGAACATCGCAGTCATCCGTCCCTTAGCTTGCACAACTTCTCCTGATCCACAAAACTGAACATCCAAACTCTCACAACTCCATTACCAACTCTGAGGGTGAAAGTTTTGTTCAATGTCCAAAACCCAAACTCCTTCAGAATATGAGGTTTGACAATCAGTAGGGCTCTTTTATAGCATTAGTGTGATCTTTTGCATTTTCCCATGTTAACATATATTAGAGAACACATTCACTGTATGGGGGTTTAGCCTCGTTTCAAAGAATTGTTGAAAATCATTTGATAAAAATGCATCATATATTATGCCGTCATGACAGTAAAAAGAAAGTAACTGGGATAAAAAATTTGTCTTGTCTTTGTTATCAGAAAGAACAACATCCTCCTTCAAATCCAGCTGTGGTCATTATTGTGTCAGTGGTACAGATACGCATTTATGGCTTTTCATCTTCTACTGCAGCATCCTACATCCATTTGGTGCATTTAAATCTGCAGCTGTCAGCTTCTTATCCGCAGGTAGGATGAGTGATCACAGTAAAAGCATCATGTCCCTTAGCGAGACGTGAGCAGATCTGACCGCAGATCAAAGTCCTTATCTATAAATGTACCAGGCAATGCACAGAAACAAGATCTATTCAGCAAGGAACAACTGTTCTAATCCTTGATCTTTATTGTGTAATTCATTGTATTTTTCAAATATAATTTCTCTTTGGCCCACCACTAACTATAACTGCTTTTGTAATAAACTTGTGGACAAAAACTAATCTCCAGATATGGTTCTGCTTCTCCTCTCAAGCTACAAGGAAAAAAAACATCATTATGCTCGTCATTCACACTAATTTTTTGACCATTTTTGTTCATATCTGCTGCCATTACCGGTGGGACCATTTGATCTCTTTTGCCATGAAAGCTTTCCAGTAAATCAGTCCTCTAGTCTCACAACCACATGGCTTTAACCTGATGCATACCCACAATTCCACGTCAGGAGGGATCTGTCTATGCTGTGTGTGTTGGCAGGGAAAAAGTTGTCAATTGTGTAAGTGTGAGTCAGACCGCAGAGAGTGGTGTGATCACCACTTGTAACACCTCATTTATCACACTCCTAACACCTTTTCCACCAGAATGAGATCCTATACTTTGAATCTGTGAAAGATGCTCGTCCAAAGATTTAATGAAAGTGTAAAATTACACTCTGTCCACACCATGATGCAGTTATTCCAAAATAAACAGTTTTAGGCTTGTTTGTATGCAGCAAAAACATGTATTTTACTTGTATCTACTGTACATATAAGTGATTAGTTATCATAATGCTTGTCAAAGATGAATTTTTATGGAGCTGCATAGATTACAGCAAATATATACACCTGCTAAATGTATAATTAGCAATTAGTTTTTCAGTAAACCTACTTATTTCACCAAATGTTATACATTTTTCCATGTTCTACCTCTTCTAAATAAAACATTAAGCAATCATTTTCTGCAGGGAGTGGAATATTTTACTGTATAGATACATAAAACAAAGAATAAATACATTCCTTGATATCTTAAGGACAGCTTTACAGACGGACAGAGAGACAGACAGAAAGATCGAGTTTTTATTTTACCAGTTGCATAACAGTTAAGTCAGTTTCCTGCATGTAGATTTTATTTTGAAAGTGAGCCCGGATGCAGATCCGTGTTGCTGCGCATGACTTGCCTCTACTCTGCTCTCCTCTCGTACTCTGCGGCTGCTGCTGGTCGCTGTCATCATGCAGGTGGAATCTGCGCAGTGTGCTTCAGAATAAAAATCTTTGACAGGGACGCCACGACTTCTCTGAGCTGCCAGTCAGCTGGACTCCTGACATCAGACCGCCGAGGAGGAAGAAGCAACAAGACAAGAGACAAACCGACAAATTGGATTTTTTTTTTTTTTACCCCCTTGCACACTTTACCTGCCTAAGTTAGAAATACATTTAAATTTGGATTAAGATCTCGTTAAATTATTGCTCTGCGCGGGATAATAAAACGCTGTTGAGTTGTTACAAAGTGTTTTCCTCTCTTGGCGCAGTCCAGCACAGCTCAGCGAGAGTCGTAGAGGATGTCATCCAGTCCTAAAGGAAATGAAAGTGCCAAACAGACCAGAAGGACGTAATCTTTTGGGAATATCTTCTCTTTGCACGCGCCGGTGCGATGGATGAAGGCACTGCCAACGACACCATCCCAGATCTGAAAGACATAGAGACAAAAATCGGCCGGAAGACTCCCGAGGGTTTGCTCAGGTGGATGAGAGAAGATGCGTCCTCTCTCCGGGGAGAAACCAAACTGGCCACCCCTCAGGACACCAGTAAGGACACTGGGAGGAAGAGTTTGGATGAAAAGATTAGGAAGCTCAGGATGGAGATGGTAAGATATCGATGTGTGTGTTTGTGTGTGTCCGCCAGTGGATGTAGATCCAGTGTGTCAGTGTCAGTCAGCGCAGTTGAGCTGTCACACTGACGCAGCTCAACGGAGGCTCTCATCCAGCTGGAGAAGGTCGCTGCGAATAGCTAAACACATCTAAGCAAATTAATCCGTCCATGCAGGAGCATGGACGGATTATATGAATGTACAGAATGCACAGGAAGAGAGGAAACAGTGCAGGATCCTCTACAGGCCACCGTACAGTTTAGATTCATCAGGTTGGATTGCAAAATGTTGGCTGTGGAGAAAGTTATTTGGATAAATCCCATTTTGCCCTTTGCCCCTCATTTAGCATTTACACTCTAGAAGTCTTAAGGGAAGGGGCTCCTAATGGTGTCTGTGGATCAGGAGAACGTCAAATAGGATTGGTTTTCCAAGCTCATAAAAACAGATTTTTCAGGAGCACCTTTGGAAGCAAAGGGATTGAAGCACATACAGTAGGACAAACCTAAAATCAAATTCAGCTTACATTTGGTAGTTCTATAAAAAATGACAAATGGGAGATAGAAACCAAATTGTATCTAATTGCATGCTATTAAACAGCATGTCAAAAATTATTTATAGCCTTTTTTGAAATCCGAGGATTTTCTTTCCCCCTTTTATTTTGGTTTTATAGCAAACATTCCATACTTTTGCTTTCCACTCATTATTCATCATCTTTTATAATGCCTTTCAAGTCGAAAGCCCTCTTGCCATCATCCTAATCTGTAGATCCCTTTATTTATGCTCAATTAGATTCAAGTCAGGACTTTGACTGGGCCACTACAAACTTCAATATTGTTTCTAGTCAGAAGATGATAAGGAAGGTGAAGGAAGAAAGAGGACGGGAGGAACAAATGAATGAGTAAACGAGGTTGGTGGTTGAAACAACGTGACAGATGGTGCCAAACAGGATCACTATGTGGATGAATGGTTTGAGTGTTGAGCTTTCAAGTACTGGGCTGTTTCTGGCTTTATGGAGCCTGGACCCTCCCCTACTTGTTGCTTCACAGTGTGGCCAGCTGACTGAAAGAAAACTCCTTAATCCCTTTACTAAAAGAGGTTTTAAAAAAATGTCTGTTTGGAAATATTGCCGACTGTGAAAAACACACATGTTGTGGAAACTAAATATTAGTGCCATCTTTAAAGATGATGATTCTGAAAACTACAATTAGCTAAGAGTGGCATGTCTGTTAGCAAACTACAGGCTAGCAAATCAAGAAGATAACTCCCACAACTGCTGAGCTATTGTGGTTTTTTTGCGCTTGTCATCAGAAGTAGGAGAGTAAATGATATATTTTCCATTTTGATGACATTTACTTTGAAACTAATACAAATAAGTACAAATAATAATAAAAACAATAAAAGTTGTAGATATGGCATCTGTCTAAAGCCAAACAACAGTGTGGATAATTGTTGCTTTTGTGTTTTAAATAGAAACAGTCAGATCATGTTATACATTTTTTTTAAACTATCTATGTCTATACTTCTGTTATCTGGTGGTGACCAGTTTACTCACAAAGGATAAACATTTAGTTACTATGGTATTGTTTTATTTCTTATGTGACTTTCAGGGAGTTCTACAGTGATAGCTTTCATTTTTCAAATGTTATCACTCACTTATTTTATCAAGACTCTGATGTTATTTAAGCAGATTATTTCCCAACAAGCAGCTGTTGATTTCTCTGTCATCTTGTTTACAAAGATCCAATCCTCCTCCAAGCAGCAGAGTAAATCCTCTGCCCCAGAGTTGATTTTTTCCCCCTCAGTGTACATGCATGTAATGCATTCCTGCGGCAGATTGAGGCGTGCACGCAGCCTGTGGTTCTGACACGGAGCACATGCACAACCGCATTGAGACTTCCTAACAAAGCAAGCCGTTATCCGACGATGTTTCTAACACATTGGTTAGTTTTAAAACAGCCAAAAACAGAGGATCAGTTGGTCACATGTTGGGCAGCCAAGCTTATTACACCTCCGGACTGTAGCTCAAAGCAGAGCTACAGTTTTAAAGTGCAGTAGTTGTATTAGTACAGTAAAAATAGAACAATCATGTGTGGACAAATAAGCCAAAAATGTCCTGAGTGAAACTGAGCAGGACAGATGTAGATTACATTTACCTGTTACTGCAGAGTACAAGCAGAACTTGCTGCAGCAGACAGGCTACTTGAGGTGTTCAGTGTAACATTATTTAGTTACAATTATATTGTGAAATATATTTTAGATAAGAATTAAAAGATCAGAGAGAAGGTGAAAAGCTTCATCTTAAGCATCTTGCCCTGCACAATCATTTCAAACTGACAGCGACAGAGCTCCATCAGAATGAGGAACAACAGGACGTGGAGGGCAGGATCGCTCTTTGTATTCTCTGAATTTTTATTTTCAACCCAGAGCATGAGAAAAGGGCATCAACCAGAGCTGTACATTGTTTCATTCTGTTTTGTTTCTTCTTTTGGGACTTGCTGCAGCAGCGCCCCCTACAGCAGCCGCCACTCTAGGGCACTGCTGATGCTGCCTATGTGCAGGACCAGCTCTGCTTCAAGGTTTTTCTAATTTCTCTGAATCAATTAGGAGCACACAGTCTGAAGGATTTGGGAAGTGTCATCAATTCTCTCTGCTGGGAATAAAGAGGGACCGACAATATAGTTGTGATGATAAACAGCAACTTCCTACCCTGCAGACAGTGAAAAGTACCACAAATACACCCTCCTGCTTGCGAGTGTGTGTGTGTTTCATTCATCTCAGAGTGGTATAGTGTAATGAGAGTGCAGAGGAGTAGATGTGAGCACTGCACTTTCATCAGCTATCTGCTTAGTAAGATTTATAGTAATGCATGTGAGAAGAGTCTGCAGAGTAATGACAAATGGGAGAGCAGAAACACACATGGTTTTACACGCCATTTAGCAAAGACACAAAATGTGTTTTTGTATTTTTAACACCTTACCCCATGCTGATAAAGTCATTAGAATAGCTTTATGAGGCAGGGTGTTAATGAGTAAAGTAAAATCAGCAGATTTTCATGAAATAGTTTGCAATAGTTTAAACCCTTCTCTTATTTATCCGTTAGCTACATACTAGATAAGCTGCTTTTTATATTGACAGCATGTTATATTTTATTTTTATTTTGTCTACAATTGCTACTTAGTGGTGGTTGTTGTGTGTCTTGTCTCTATGCTGCTGTAACTGCGAAATAATTTCCCTGCTGGGATGAATAAAGTAATTCTATTCTATTCTATTGTATTCTAGATAAAACATGCTAAAACTTCTGGAATTCGTTACACAACTGAAAAAGTATGTACTATATATAAAGGACAATTAAGCTCCACAGATCTGAAACAAATTTACTGGACAGGGACACTCATTCACAACAACGACATATGAACAGGAAGTCGGACGCTCACAACTCTGATGTTTATGTTTAGTTGACGAAAATATGCTGTTGGTCATTTTTCTTGTATTACATGTCTCATATGTCGCCCTTTATGCTTTCTGTAAATTATCACAAAGTGATAATTGACTTATTTGTCCTAAGTTTCCCTCTTCCCCCTGACACCTAAAAAAAAATGAGCCCTGAACACTCAAAACTACCGTGTAAAAATTTTTTTATCTGGTCATCTACTTAGAGATGTCCCAGTCAATGTGTGATTGTGTCAAACTAAATTATTACAAAATGAATATTCTTTTTTTTTTTTATCATAGCGTCCCTTTTACAAAAGCTGATACAGCCACCCTCTGTTGAAATTATGCTGTCTAATTTATTTACTCCAAACCAAACCCAACAGCTTGGAATTCAAATTAGAATACAATTAGTGGAACCATGATCATATTTTATATTTAGTTATCTTTTTTTTTTTTTAAAGAAAAGAAAAATCCGATATTTAATTGTATTTAGCTTCATAGTCATGAATGCTGCATTATGGGGCATCACCTTAGATTTAAAGCTCAATATTGCTTCTAATTCAAAACTGTAGTTTCACTTTTTGTTTATTCAGAACCAGAATGCTAAATATTTTCTTTGGCTATGACAGTTGAGAAGAATATGGCACAAACTAAATTTCAGGGGCTGGATTGCAGACAGATGGTCTATTTCAAGGTGAAGGGACACTGCAAGGACACCGTCTGTCTGCAGATGACCTGAGACAGACGGGGAAGGGGAAAAAGCAGACAATGACACGAGAGGACATACAACCTTGCGTGTGTGTATGTTTTTTGTTTTTATATAACTGGTGTCCCATGCTGGCAGTGATTCAGCAGTCTGTGTGGAAGCTGTGTGACATTGGCAAGATGTTTTGTTTTTTTTTGCCATATGGGTGGGTTTGCGTCACGCCTTATGCTTCAACTGACTGTGCTATCGTTTCAGCTAAATTTTACTCTCTATCTTTTTGAATCTCCATTCTTGCTGTTTCAATGCAAGAACTGCACCCCTCCATTTCCTTCCCACAATTGTATTTATTACAGCATTTTTACAGGGGGAAAAATACTTGATATTTTTTCTCCAAGAAATGCTATAGTCAGCTTAAAGAAAAATCCTGTAGAATAATACATTTCCCACTGACTAATTAGGCTTTTGGGGACAAATCAAAGCTCCTTCCTGATTGTTTCTGCTTTTGCTTCAGAGAGGGCAGGATTCGTCAAACTCACTTGACAGATAAACCAATAATTGGAATCTGTTTTGCAGAGCAATTAATGAAAGAAAGCCATTAGTCGTTTTGATGTGTTGTTAAAGACTGTCTGTTCTGACATTTTTCTTATCTTAACCATGTTGAAATAAGGCTACAGCAAATACCATGCTATAAGGAGTTTTAACACTGGTTTTTCTGTATATCAATTTATTTAAAAATAAACAAGGAGTGTGAATTTTTTCTATATATATATATATATATATATATATATATATATATATATATATATATATATATATGGAACGACATAACCATTTGGAACGACATAACCAAGTTGCAGGCATAGTGTACAGAAACATCTGTGCAGAATATGGACTGGAAACCCCGAGATCAAAGTGGGAAACACCCCCAAAGGTGACGGAGAACGCCAGAGCTAAGATCCTGTGGGACTTCCAGATCCAGACAGACAAAATGGTAATGGCGAACCAACCAGACATTGTCGTAGTGGATAAACAACAGAGGAAAGCCGTTGTGGTAGATGTAGCAATACCAAGCGACTGCAACATCAGGAAAAAGGAGCACGAGAAACTAGAGAAATACCAGGGCCTCAGGGAGGAACTGGAGAGGGCCTGGAAGGTGAAGACCACAGTGGTGCCTGTGGTCATCGGGGCCCTCGGGGCAGTCACCCCCAAACTGGACCAATGGCTACAACAGATCCCAGGAACAACATCAGACATCTCAGTCCAGAAATGTGCAGTCCTTGGCACAGCCAAGATTCTGTGCAGAACCCTCAAGCTCCCAGGCCTCTGGTAGAGGACCCGAGCTCAGTGCATAAGAACCACCCGCGGTGGGTGAGAAGGGAATTTTATATATATATATATATATATATATATACGCCCTGTTTCTTTTTATTTTGCCATGTATGCTGTCATATTGAAAAACATTTACATTTGACTTTTTATGTTAGTGCCCCCCAAAAGATCACATTATTAGGGAAATTAATCATAAAGTAGGTCAAGCTGTCAGTTTAATTTTCAGTTTCAACATCCAGGATGCCTGGTGATTGTGCAATGGTGGCGTAAGTTCATTTCTGTAATAACTGACTATGTAGCAGTGGTAATGTGCATTATACAGGGTGTACTTTGGTATTCATGGCAAAGTGCACCCTGTACTTTGAAAGGTGTACATGGGTACACCCTGGCAAAGATCAGCTAGGCAGCCAAAATAATTAGCTGCATGGCTGATCTATCTTTTGAAACAAACAACAGATGCACAATAGTGTAATGGTGATATACCTAAATTGCAGAGAATTATTTTTGCAGCCATCAACGAGTTTTTGGTATAAGCCCAGCTGGATGCTCGGCCACTTGTCTTGCCACAAATGGAAGAGTTCCTTAAAACTAATTAAAGCCAATTGATCTCCTGACACAGACTTTACTTTAAACTTAGATTTTCAACATGCTTAAGGGAAGGGACATACCGGAAGCTAAATATAAGCCTACTTTATCTATTGCTAAATTATTTTTGATTTGTGTTTGGATCATTGTCCTGACTCATACCCATTTGTCAAAGATTTAGTTCAGGGGGAGTTAAAGAATTTGGATGTTGTTCTTTTTCTTCATTATCCCAACCACTGCATTCACCAGGATGTCTGGTAGCAAAACAACCTCACAGCATGATGCCAACTGAAATAAAATTAAGTGTGCCAACAGTACACATTGCCCAAGCACATAAAAACTGCTCTGACCTATACCATATTAAACATTTGTGGACTATACTTCAGGTGAAAAGAAAGAAAGCAATCTGTTTGAATCAACTTGAATCAAATGTCTTTCCTAAAAGGAAAGATATACTATAGTGTACAAGATATGTCCAGCAGGAAAATGAGCTTTCCAGAATCATAGGGATAAAGCAGATGGTGCATCAGTTGCCTGAGTTTTTGGCTGTCCTGTACTGTTGTCTTCAAAAACATGAATAGATCATTAGTGATGACTTAGTTCTGTGTTGTCCTTGAAGTCTGGGTTCCACTTCCATCCTGTCTGGATCACAGAAAAATATTTAACGCTCCACTTTGACCTTTCCCGTCTGACAGTGGCCTTTCTGTAATGAGCGAGTTTGAATTCACTGTGCAGTTAAAAAAAGGAACTAAACAACAACAATGGTAGGGATGAAAGAAATTCTCCTTGGGTCAGCAACATAAGCAACGCTAAGCAACATTGACAGAAAAGCAAATTGCATGGATTCCACTGCTGCCACAAAGAAGAGTTTGTTCTGTTGATTGACTTATTTTTTCTACATAAGCTATTCACAAATTTGCATTTAAGGAAGATGCAAAAGCAAATTCATCCCAAGTTGTAAGTCAAGCATTTTTCTGTGGTAATTTAAACACCAGCCAACCAATAAAGTACCTTTTCCCCCTGTCCTCACCTCAGTTTAACACTCAGTAATTTACTGAGACTTGACAGCACCATAAATCTAGTCAATCTCTGCAGGGAAAGAATTCAGCAGCTGAGCTGTGCATGCAGCCTCAGTTAGCATTATGCCACCTCAGCGCTGACAGGCATAGAGCTACTTTTATCACCACCCTCATTAGGCAGTCGGACGCTGCCAGCCAGAATCTGCCTGTGCCAGCCTGCCAGCGGGTTAAGAGCCACACGTGCAGGAGCCAGCAGTTGCTGATCTCCACGTTCATGCAATGATCCACCCTGTAAACAGACAGTGTTCATTTTATTTCATTCATTTCATGTCTACAAACATCAGCAGAAGTGGTTTGTAAGCAGTCATATGTATGTTAGAATGTCATCATAAAGTTACAGTGTCTTGTATGAAACGGTTCAAAGGCTTACTTGTGTTAGCTAGTGGAAAAGATAATTTCTATTTTCTTGGATTATTTGAGCATTACATCAGACCAATAAAAAATATGTCATACTATAAATATGTTATGCCTTACACAATCATTGGAAAAAATGCTGACTTGACGGGTCAATGCTAAAGACGCTGGCTGTTGATGGAGTTCTGAGTCCAACCACAATAATGAAAAGTTTCATGGAAGGCAAATGTGTGGTAGGAAACAATGCAGCAGCCGGGAAAGATGACACCATTCAAACACTGGACAATCCAAAATATTTTACTCAAAATCAAGGCAGAAACATTAAAATAAAGACTGCTTTGAAAAATGCTGAGAAAATACTTTGTGACAAACTTAAATCTCATGTTTTCAGTCCTGATTTAAAGGATCCAACAGCTTCGCAGGTCCCAGGTTTTCAGGGTGTTTTCACCAGCACTGAGGAGCATAAAAACTATTAAATGTTTTTTAGCCCGAGAATATTTAGTGCCTCTGGCTGCCACGTTTTGGATGAGCTGCAGCTGTCTGAATTTTTACAAAAAACTGAATAAACTATTATAACCATCCAACTTACTAAAACTGAAAGCATGCAAGAGGTTTACGGTGTCTGGTTTAACATAATACCCTTTAATTTGGAAATACTTCTATGATCATAGCAAGCTGATTAAGACTTTATGTGGTTGTTAAAATTTAGATCTGTGTCCAAGAAAACACCAAGCTACCCTGTGTTCTAATTAAGACTAGTTGAGCTTTGATCCATATCCTCATATTTTACACAAAAGTTCGATAAAATGTGTGTGTCACTGAAATGCATCATAACCACAATCACACCTGGTTCCAGCTACTCATCCAGACATTCCTGCAGAAACTGCAGTAGATGCTCCACAGAAGGGCATTACTGTTAATGGTACTCTTTTTTTTTTTAAGCTTCCTTTGATTCCTTGTGATAATACTGAGGACTCTTGTTGCTCATTACCTTTAAAATTGATTAATAGAAGGAGGCGCCAATTACTACATCTGTAAATAGTGCGCTGCTGTGTGACATCTACATTTTTCTAACGCGCGTGTGAGTCAGTTTGGGGTCATAACGCGTTCACACACAAGTGTGACTCTGGTCGCATTTAATTAGTACATCCACACATACAAAAAAATGGAAGATGAATTTTTGTGCAGGATTACAACGTTCTGCTTGAACGTTGCCTCATCTCCTATACATTTATAGACATCAGTATAGGCAGTGAGAAATGTGATTATTTAAAACAACATATGAATGAAACAGTGCAATAAAATCTTCATAGTCTGGGTTACAAAACACATAACATAAATAAACTTCAATCTGGAGAGACTCAGACGGAGATGAGAAGACAATTAGAAGAGTTTATTGACAAACAGAATTTAAAGTCTTTGGCGCTCGGGCCCCAGCTGGGGATAACGGTTATCGCAGCGTTAGTGATAGGCTTCAGATGAGCATCCCCGATGCTGTTAGGAACGTCATCCCCCGGGGCCCGGCACTGGTGGTGGAGGTTGAAGAAGGGTGCGGGCCTCAGGACCGGGCGAATGGAGGAGAAGGGGTGGTGGTGGGTTGAGCTCGGCTGGAGAGCGAAGGACACCATGGATGAAGGTCCTTATCAGCTGGGACTTGGTCGGTGATTGGACGTGACGTGGCTTGGTCCGGCGTTGATAGGTCGACGATTGTGGGCAGGTCGCGTCAATTAACGGGTCCCGGTGGGGATAAAAGAGTCTTCCAGTTTGAATTTGCGCCTAGGCTTCATAATAATTGTATTCCTACTACCCTGTGATGGACTGGCGACCTGTCCAGGATTTACCCTGCCTGTCGCCCAATGACCGATGGAGTTGAGCATCCATCCATCCACCCTGTGAGGATGAATGGATGGAAGGATGTATTCCTACTTTTATGCAGATCACGTTTGATTTATAAGACAGAGATTCAGCAGTTTTGGGAGAAGAACAGAGGCACTGTTCTGGCAGCATAATAAATTCAATAAATAAAATGAAAAATGAATGCCTAGTGGTGAAGGAACAGTAGTGATGAGAGAATATAATTTGGCTCAGCTTTAAATATTGGTGCCATATATCACCTCCTGGTGTGGTCCTCGCTGACAGACCTCAGCAAATCTATAAGGAAGAATTTTTCCATGACCACAAAAACAGTTTTGCTTCTTCTGAAGTTAGCTGGACATTTTGCAGTTGATTACAGTACGTAATTTTGTGTAATTATTGCTTTTTTAACCAAAACAAAGCTATTTAAGCCCAGAAATGTGCCACATTTTCCACTCTGTACAATTTTGATCTCTGCTTCTTCTACAGGGCCAGTTTTAGTCATATTTTCCTTTTAGTTTCTTGTTTCTTCCCTAATTTGTTTCCCATATAAAGTATCACCTGCTTGTGTCTGTTAAACATTTCTTCCAATTATGGTAATCTGTAAAACTTTAATAGCCTTATAATAGTGTTAGCACATGTGTCTTGAGCCAATGGCTGACTGTTTTAAATGCTTTCCAGGCATATCCTGTGGATTCCCCTTATAGAAGCTTTTTTTCTTTTCTTTTTGGTGTCACTAAACATTTTCCTTTTTTGGGTTAGGGTTAGGTACGTTTAAAGTTTTTAATGTGAATAAAACAGGATCACATGCTTCTCAAACTCAAACCCACCTCACAGCTTTTCAGTAAAGTTAATTAATGTTAAAATGAGTTCTCTTTCCAGGGAATAAAAGATACCTTTTATCTATATTTGTTGAAGGAATGAATTTGAAAAACAGCTGACTGAAGATTAAAGAGAAAAATATGTCCAATACTAATACAAATGCCCTACAATGTAAAAACATTAAATTATATAAAGTATTTTTGGTCTAGTTTCTAGTGCAAATGTCTTGGTTCACTTGTAGTAAGACAAAACTAAAGCAAAAATGATTGCTTTAAGTCAATAACTGTTTTAAGATAATAAAAGTACTAGTTATATGTGAAATAATCTGCTGATGGAATTAGTTCTTTTTCATTAATATTAAAGATATGACTTAAAACATGCATAGGAAACATGGGAAAAGAGTACAAAGTCCATTTTAGAAGGGAAAATTGCAAAAGATTCAATAGCGCTTGACTAATGTAAAACTAATAATTAAAAATTACAGCCACCTGCAGAATTTTGAAGAGATCTCATTTGCTGTGTTCACAGGCTTATCTTCGCTCAGTGGATGTCAAGATTTTGCAACAGTTACTGGCGGTCCATGAGGGCATCGAGGCAGTGAAATGGCTGATGGAGGAGCGCAGCACACTAACCAGTCACTGCAGCAGCCTGACCAGCAGTCAGTACAGTTTGGGTGAGGGCCCCGACACGTCTTGGAGGGGTTCCTGGAGCAGCCTGCAGGACCCCACTAATGACAAGCTAGACAACATCTCGATTGGCAGCTACCTGGACACTCTGGCTGATGACATGGATGAGTACTGCCCCTCCAGCTCAGAGTCTGTGATTTGCTCCACCACACCACTAGTTTCAGAAGCTACACCCGAGAGCAACACAACCGGAGGCCCGAGAGTGTCTGGAGCAGGAGCTGCTGTGGGAGCTAGATCGAGGAATGGAGATGAGAATCAGATTCGAACTGGGACAAGTGACAAAGAAATGTTAGGGGGACCTAGGGTTAGCAGTGCCATCACTGGGCCTGGAGGTAGTGAAGCTGGAATATTAGGAGCTCCTGTCAGGTTTCCCCAAGTCAAGTCAAACAGCTCCAAGGAAAACACGCCAGTCCGAACCAAGCCTGCAGAGATGGATAAGGGCAGCCCCGTTTTAAAAGACGATGCCAAAACACAAATGCTTAAGGTCAATGGTGTTCTGGAAAAAACAGCAACACAGACAGGCAGCCCGACTCGCAAAGGCATCCCTGACAAACTGGGAACCAGACAGAGCCCCAAAGCCAAACAGTACAAAAACGGAAAGATCGACTTGGATACATGCAAAATGAATGGCAAAATGCACCTGGAGTATGATGCTCACTGGAGATGGGTGCAGTCACAGGAAGATGTGACATTTTTGTAAAAAAGGACCATCACATTGAACTACCATATTAAATGACAACAACATTCTTCCCTCTGCACTGACTTTTCTAGAAAACATTGATGTCACCATTTTACAGGATTTGGCCCAATTATTTTTGCCAAAGAGGGATGCGTCACTCAAATATAGGAAAATTACTTTGAAAATTCAGTACATAGTGAGTCTCAGGATATTTTTAGCAGGCCCTAATTTTAATTTGAGATGTATATTTTTAATTTTTCTGTAGAAAAAAAAGCACAGTGACATGATTTGCCAGAGAGCTGAAACATTATTGCAGATTCTGTGATGTGGCAGTGATTTCAAAATTTTCTTGTTTATAAATTTGTCTCCCTTTAATTCTTCCTCAATAATGTTATTGAGACTCTATTACTGACCTTGATATGGTTTTCTTTTTAAAACAGATTTAGGTTGCGAGTCATGAAAATCTCTCTTCAGATTCTTCTCATGACCATTTGCCTGGATCTTATCCCTTGAGACTGGACATTTCAAAACAATGGCACTAGTGTAGTTAAATGTACTAGATTTAAAAAAGATAAAAATCCAACATAAATTGGCCCCTTTTTATACAGTAGATTTACACAAAATATGCTGTACAAATGTATTTATGCATAACTGGCCTTGTCCAGTAATTATACACCACATTAGTGCATTTTACCAAATTGTGCAGTGCAAGTGATTATTATGAAATTTGTGCGCATGTTACTACCTAAAACATTCCTCTAACCAACAGTAACTTTTAATGTTCAAAAAAAAAAATCCACCAAGGTTTGAAAAAGTTTTAAAAAATAATATACCATAAATAGTTTTGTCATTGTACAGTCTTGCTTCAGTGCAACCATCTACAATAATGTAAATTCACAATACAGCTACTCTGCGCATCTGTTATTAGTGATGTCTGACTCTGTGAAAATCCTGAATATAGTTTTATGCAATGAAGTTGTGCCTCTTTAGTGTGAAGTTTAACAGCAAAATCCTGTATTTTTCCTAAGATGATTGCCCTGTCGTCATGACAGCTTGAATGCCTTGGTTCGTTTTGTTTTTTTAACCACTCCTTTGCCTCTGCTAGTGTGTCCAGATATACTGTAGCTAGACCAGGAGTCTGTGCTTTCGAGTGTCAATTGGTGAATGTGTTATGCCGACTGCGTAGATGTTGCATGCCAGGTGATGAAAGCTTTAGTAGTTGATTTGTGGGGATGGTGTGGAAGAGCAAACAATCAAGAAAAGCAATATATTTTTCAAACTGTTATTCAGCAAAAGAAATCCAATAATACAGTCTTTCTTGGGTGGCAATGTTACTTATGAGCCAGAAGAAAACCGATGAGTCCCAAAGTTTTGAAAAAGCTTTTTGACTCATCCATCACATTGTTGCTATTCCTCCAGTCAGTCAGCAGTTAAACATCCTGATGCTACAGGGTTGGCGAACAGAGCTGGGCATCTTTCATTATGTAAGCATAATATTTAGTCTAATCAGTAAAAATATTTTACAATACTGTCCACTTGGTAATCAGTTAACCTAAAGTTATTATTTTAATACTGTCAGAGGAACCTGGAGTACCCAGCAAAGAACCCACACATTCACAGGGGACATGCAAACAGTTGCTAAAAGACCCCAGGATGGGATTTTAAACCAATACCTTATTGCTGCAAGGCAATGATGGTACCAACAGCTGGCTGAAAGCTCATGATATACTGTATATGCATATATATTTTAAATCTGATAAATGTAAAATAAGACCACTCAAGACAAAGGAAAGCTCTGACTCCAGCGTTGTTACTCTGCTTCCCAAAATAACAAAATGGTTTTCTCCCAACAACTGTATCACTGGAATACGCCTTGTTATATTAACAAACCATGCAGTGACAGTCTCGCTTTTTTCTATTTATCAAGTATGTGCTTCAGTACTTATAATTCCCACAACAACCTCTGTATCCCTAAAATCCATATTTTAAACATCTGGTGGCAGGAATGAAAGTTAAAATATTCACATCTACATCTAAAATATTGACATCTACAGTCAACTGTTCTTTTCTACATTTGGAAAGAAAGATCATGAATTGTACTTATGGTGGGAGTTATTGGACTTTATTCTGTATCTCTGAAATAAAACTATTGAAATTCTGATGGGCCATTGGACTATCCAGTGTGTATACCACTTTCAGCAGCCTTTGCTTAGAAAGACTAAAACAAAGGTGTCATCTACAAAGTATCATCAAGCAACAACATTCCAATGTTGTCACAGTGATCAGAAAAAACATTTGGCAAATGTTTTAAAGATTTTGTTGTAAAACTTAGTAACTTATAATCTTTTCATTTGAACCACAGGAGTGTTTTCTCTCCTCCTGACTTTCTTTTTATCCCACTTTCCCCTCTACCCATAGTAGTAGGATGGAAATGTTTAGTCTGTGCCAACAAACATTATGTACACACAATGGTCTCTCATTGGAGACAGCTCCATAAAGCCACTAGAGACAAGTAAAAAAAGTGTGCTGAAACTTGGCCCTGAACTTTTAAACAAATAACCCTAAAAGAACCCCACTTCCCCCTCTTTTCTCTTTAAATACAATACACACAACTACAACCCTGGTGATGTTTTCATTCACAATACAAAAATGTAGTCGTATGAAACGTTAGTTCCTTTTAACATATGTGCTGGATGAAAAGCAATAAAAACAAGGGATGCCTGTGTGACTTCTTTGTGGTTTTGTTTCCATATGAACTGAGGTTTGAGTTAAAAAAAAATAGCACAGTGAATCAAGCTGTAAAAGTCATTACATCACTACATAGTGTGTCTTTAAGTGGATACACTGCAGCCTACGATGGGTTTAATGTGTTTTCTCTAGTCAGATCCAGTTTAGATTTGAAAAATTGGAATCATTTTAGTTCAACTCATGGCAGAGATTTAATGAGTGCAAATGATGCAAGGAGGAGCTACTTGTGCTCTGTTTTTTTAGGAGGGAAAATGACTGCTGAGACAGTTGTTTTTTCAGGCAAATCTGAAATAAATCAGAGATCTTATTTCTTTTTTAATATATTAAGCGCTGTCTAAATGCTCACTTTAATGGATCTGACCAGGCTTCAGGTACCAGCACCCTCAGGCTATTCTGGGAACAAGATAAATAGCACGATTACGTAGATGAGTTGATGTGCACAGAAACGCGGTTGCCATGACAATGAGGCCGAGCACACTGCAGCTCCAGTGTCTATATAAAAACACACAGTGTACAGCAGAGGCAGCAGCAATGGAGCAGTACGCTGTGGATGCCAGATTACACAACAGATTTACTGACTCAAAGTCAGAATGAAGTTTTTAATCTGGCATTTTAAAGATAACACCTAAAACAAGATACATTTCTTTTAGAATAAGTTTTGAGAGGTCAGATAATTCCATTAAAAGAGCCACATTCAGTTTAACATGTTTAAAGATTAACACCAAATAAATCAATCCCAATGTAGTTCTAACTTAAACATTTCAAGGTGTTCGCCCAAGTATTAACTCTGTTCTGTGTTGTGTTCAGTAACGTTCAGAGGCAAATATTACAAATAATGGTCAATTAAAAATGTTTTCAAACTCAGCCTTCCTTACCAACTAATGTGGCAAGAAAGTTTAGTTTGTCCACATAATGCTAAGTGGACCTACAGTCACTACACAAATAGATTGATATAAATAAAGGAAGAAACTGGTGAATGCTGCTCATTTAAGCATGATAGTTTGATCAATTGCATATGAATGTTAAGTATTCTTATTATTCTTTGATTTATATGACCATTTAATCCCTTTGTTATTAAAGAAAATTTGAAGAGTCCTGAAAAACACTCCTAAACACGCCTATTTTATTTGAACGTATCAGTATGGCTAATTGTTTCACTTTTTTATTTTTAGCTCATCCAGGATTCCAGCTCAGACAATTTTTGTTCCAAAAGTGCTCACTCTGTCCTTTTTCAGAAATTCGCTCTACATATTTGGTATTTTTTAATAAAAAACCCCAGCAGTATAGCCTTGACACAATAACAAACATAGGAGATTCAGAAGTTCCAGAAATTACTGGTTTCCTGGCACTTGCTATTTTCTATAATTGTTTGTTTATATAATTGCTATCATGTTCAATTTCTCAAAGCAATAGAAAGCTCAAATGGAGTGATGTCATTTAGAAAAGCTGAAAATAAACATAGTAAACATGAGTCCCTGTTTTGTGTTGGGCAAGATGCTTTCAGATATTAGCCTAATTATTGTTCCACTACTTTGTTGATTTAATTGGATGGAGAATAACAAAATCCTAGAAAGCTATGGCAGTGTCTTATTTTGTGTAGTAGTATTTAAGCTACAATACTCCTGTGCATGTTGTGCAAGCTACAATACTCCTGTGCACTTTGAATTACATTGACTCCACAAAATATTAAGTGAAATAATTAAATAAATTTCTCCTGTCATTCCTTATCTCTGGTTATCTTGACAGTTGTTAAAATATGTGCACCTTGTTGAACCTAAGTGTATAATTTCCCCACATACATATGAAGGAGCATGCTTTAAAACATTACTGTAATATTTTAAATTGGAATGGCACAGGGTTTATATGGTACGGACTGAAATAAGAAAAGTCAATAGGAAGTTAAACTCCATGTGTCTGACTCTGGTTCCTTCCTCCTAAATGACAACATTTTTTTTCTGGCATCTTATTTATATTTTATGCTTCTGTTTGTCTTTGTTCACATGTCAGACTGCAAAAAGAAATGGAAGTGAATCCCACTGACTGCACAATGAGGTCTGACATGGATCCAAAACTAAACTTTGCCAAATCTGAGCAAAGAAAATGAAAAAAAAAAATAAAAGCCCACTATAATATAGTTATCTGGATCAGCTGAATATTTATGTTGATTTATTGAATGAATTTCTATGTGATCACAATTCTTTGTTTTTTTTTTTTGTCCTTGTTATGCAATGGAAAAAGTTGATTTTACATTTGTAAACTAGAAGTATTCAATCATTGACTTTGTTGATGTGCAGAATATATACAATAATACAAGCTTATCCAACAATTAAAGACATTTATGTATTTTAACTTTGATCCTGTCTTGTAAATATTCTGTTTATTCTTACTTTTTAATTTTCAGGCTCAGTTTAAGAAGACTGCTGTGATTTTATTTGTCTAGAGAATTGATCATTGAAACAGGTTTTCTGAAGCTTAAGATCACAACTTTGCCAACTCAAGATGTTTTCCTTCTCTTAACGCAAATTACTTTGAACACTTTCATTAAGATTCCTGATCAATATTTGGCCTTTCCACAAATGTTTAGCAAAACAGATCCATTATCGATCAGGGCATTCAATGGTCATTCACACACACACTGCACACACACACTCTGTTGTACTTTGTCAATGTTAACATAGGCACAGTACAGCTTTTACAAAGCTAATGAAAACCAAAGGTTGGGCTTCCCAGAAAATTTAACTATCACACAAGACTAAAAGTATTTTTAATACAAAAATATGACATTATGGTCATGTTGTGGTCTACACAATCATCGGAAAGACTATTGTCTTGACAGTTTTTCTGCAGACAACCTCCACAAAGTAAGTCACAAAAGGTCAGTCCTAGAGAAGCAGATGTTCACAGATTGCTCTACAAACTTAAATAATGAACATTTGAATGGAAAGAAAAAGTTTGGTAAAAATAAAAAAAAGAAAATATTGTGTAGACTTAAGTTTGTAGACAATCGCCATTTAGATTTTTGAGAAAATTCACAAAGCTTGGGAAGAGCTACCACATTCACCACATGGGCTATTTTATTGAGCTGGAACTGGGATGAACAAGGACTGTTCACACAGACAAAACCACCAATACCTGGTTTAATCACCATGGTAACACCAGGTTTAATTGAACAGTAAGATAGCCCAAGCTATTTTTTTTTTTTTTTTAAAAGCAATTGAACAAATATACTGTAAGGTATATAAATATTTTTTGATAGTATAAAACTGCTTTCTGACAAACTGAATTTAGGAATTACATGTGCTTAAAAAAAGGGTGGGGAAAAAAAAGACCTCAACATAAATAGAAATGTCAAATATTGTAATATTAAATATTGCCACTTTCCTAAAATAATGGCCCAAGTTATTTTTCCCAAAAGTGATTTTCTTTGCTTAAAACATATTTTAAAGAGGAGGAAGTGTTGATTTTTTCAGCGAAATTATTGGTGTGTCAGAAGGTCATATGAAGATGGGTGTGAAGATGCCCTGGAGGTGTATGGAAGCCAGAGCATGGATGTCAAGAATCAGATGTGAAATGCTTACAGAACCTTACTGTAAAACTACATGTTTGTTTGCTATGATTAAACTAGGATTATTCCCAACAACGATCCCAGAGCAAGCATCACGTGTCTGTAGGTCAAATAAATTTAAAGTATTAAACTGCTCTTGAGGTTTTAAACATTGGTGTAAATTTGACTGAAACTGGTTTATACAACCAAAGCAAAATCTTAAAACTACTGGTTTTGTTTTAAAATAGTCATAGACAAATAAAACTGAAATATTTGAGAGCCTGAACAATGCTGCGCTCTGCAAAGTGGGAGACGTTCTTGTTTAAATGCCATGGGGAGTTTTCTGGAGCCGTGCACATCTCTGTTAAATGAACCAGGAAAAGTGTTTGCAGCTGCTGAACACACCTGAGTCAGCAAACATTTTCTTTTTACAATCAGAATCCATGCGGAGCCTTCACACACACAGGCAGGCTAGAAGCAGCAACTTCTTAACACTAATTGACCATTTATGTGAATTTGAGCGTTTTCACCTGTGTTATATTCAGAGCCTCGGTAGAGTGACTCTGCACTCATTTTCTGTGTGTGGAGTGAGCAACCATAATTCAGTCCAGTTGTAATGTAGTTATTTAATATTTATTTACAAGAATAAACCAGTAAACCTGATGTTAATGATGGCCATCTTGTTCTGACAGAAGAAAATTTTATACTTAATGTCTTTCAAATGTATTCGTAATGCTTGAACTTTTCATAATTTATGTGACTGAACATAAATGAACATTATTGTGAAATGGAGGGAAAAGTTTGCACTTGTATTTAGGTTCAGTCATACAAGTCTCCCACTAGATGTGACACATTCCACACAGCAGAGTTGAGAAAAGGAGGGTTTTTAAGTCCCAGATGTGAAAAGTGCAGAGATTTGTTCAGGTATAGTAGTTCTACACCTGGACTAAAGATTTAGTGGTTCAGACATCTGGCCTGGACTGAGGATGAACTTTCAACACTAAACCAGGCATTGTGTGCAAAGCCTGGTCAAAACATGACTAACTTGCACATTGCAATATCCTCAGTTAAAGTAATTTGAACTTCCAAATGCTTTTTAATGGGTTTTTAATGTCAGTTTGCATTTAGATGCCCAAAATTCATTAGTGTGTGCAGGCAGTAAGTAAAATGAGAGGAAAAACAAAAGTGCTTCATGAAATAATGGAACTTTACTGCTGTCCATTTTCATGCTGACATGTGGTGAAGGATTTTGGATTCAAGATGCTAACAGCACCACATCAACACCAAATATTAGGTTAGACAAAAAATAGTTTTTGGAGAATTGGGTTAGCAAGGTAACAAATGTTCCCATTTAAATAAGCCCTTCACTTACTCTGAACATGAAGCTCTCACATTTAGACGGCTAGTCTCCGTTTGTGTCCAGTGAAAACATAGCCACTGATGGCTGTTTTGTCAGCCATCCAATCACGTCATGGTTACTGACTATAATGAACCACAGACTCCAGCCACACTGCACCACTAATGTCTTTTAGTACTGCTCCATATCATGACAGCAACTGCTCAAAATACTTTGGGTCTTCTAAAATTGCACAGAAAACCACCGCAGGCTGCAGTGCCAATGCACTTGAGCTGTCTTTTAACTTAATGCCTTTTGTATTGCTTTATCTTTCCTGTTTATACTATGGCGGTCCATCCCAGGGTGCAGCAGAGTCAGGAAAAAAAATTTTTATGTTATTGGAGCAGATAAATAGAATTTGGATTTTTTTTTTTTTTCATGAGATCACTCGTTCATTTGCATTTCATTTCCCTTTGCTGTGTTAGGATTTTTCAGTAGGTCACAGATTCTTTAAGATATTTCTAAAGATAATTTTTGTTTCATTCTATATCTAGTTGTACGTTTTGTTCACTAACAAATGTACAGTGACCATAAACACAGCTAGAGCTCAATCAGTATGGCTAATGCTGATATTTAGAAATCACCCAGACTATTTTGTATGACGTCTGCTTTTAGAACAACTGTGGAATTTTATCCCTAACCACTTATGTATTTCTTGGTCTTCATGATATTTGTTCACTAATGTTCTCTAACACACATTCACTAAACAGCTGGATTTATACAGAGATCAAATGACACACATGGACTATTTCCTAATTAGGTGACAACTAGAGGATAATTTTGGAACTTGATCTAATTTACGGGTATCAAAAGAAATGCAAGATGCATTTTTCTGATATTTTCTCTGTAACTATGTATAATTTTACTTTTTGCTGGTCTGTCACATACAATTATTTGAAGTACACTGATGTTTGAGACTAATGTGAAAAAAACTCAAATATTTTGGTTTTGCTAGTATTTGCAGGGTAAAGTATCTGGTTGTTTTCTTCTTGATGGAAAATTAATTGTTTTAGCCTTTTTTGTATTTTCAAGGCTCCTTATAGATTCCCTGATATCTCGTCTTTCTCCTTACATCGAGAACAACATGAATCCTCCAACAGTCTATCAGAACTTTCCCAGAGGATGGAGCATCCCATGTCGTCGCTAGCACTGAGTGTTTTCGCTGCAGAGGTCTTCTGACTGTGGGACGCAGAGAGAAACAAACAAAAAGGGCAGAACTGGGCCGCAGCGTTCCCACCAAGTGACATGATCCAGTGTGCGTCAAGGTCAGTAGAGGTCAGCATTTCGATAAATGTTGATTTAGCTCCTATACGGCGACACAATGGTGGGGTCTAAATGAAGCCATCTGTTTTATGCTATTGTGACTGTTTGTGTTCAGAATTGCAGGGTTGTTGTAATGACATCAACCCTACAGGTTGTTGTCATTGCAACTATTTACTTACTTCTTTGATACATTTATGAATGGAAAACAGCAAAAACATAATGGCGCTGGAAAGCTAAGGTAAACAGACAAATCTGTACAGAAGGGGAATCACTGACAGCAATGAGAGCAGGGGGTGACACTACCTACCTCTTTTGCTATATTTTACTGGTTTCCTCCATAAGGTCAGTGTTACATTTCAATGAAATAATCTCGTTTCCCACTCAAAATGGGTGCACAAACCGTGAATACAAATCAGAAAATATTGAGTGTATTTTTACAAAACTAAATTACAATGAATAAATCTGATTACAGTTTTATGACAAACTCATCTAAAAATATAAGACACCACAGCAGCTTGCAGGATTAGATTTTTCCTTGTTTCTTTACACTTAAGTTTACATTCTTTGGAAACTTTGTTTAGAGGAATTTAGCTGGTTTTACTGAAGACAACTGTATGGGACTCTAGGGATCATTGCTAATGCTTCACCAACAACCCTCTGGTCTCTAATACTGCCTACACAGCATATGGGAATGTATTTTCCTTCCATTTGCACATATGTGGATCCATAGTTCTCGTGGTGATAGATCCATATCACCACTCTCCTCTGTCCCAAGGTACATTAGCAGTAGGCCTGCCTACATGTTAGATGAAGAGTAAATTAAATGATTATCTTCAAATAGATAAAAAAAAAAAATAACGATCAGCCTCTTGGCAGCTACTTAGGTTGTCAGGATCAATGGAATACATCCTGAAGCAGCCAGAAAGCACTGCAGGAGTGCACAGAGGGCTGGGCTGTTGCTTTGCCACATTTTAGCAATGGAACCCACACCAATTAGGCTTAACCGAGTGTCAGAGTAAACAGGGTGGGCATTCAGCTGACCGCCTTTCACTGTGTTAGCCGGAGACAAGTGAGCTTTGTGGCACACATACTGACTGATCTGGAGGCATTTTGTACATTTGACCCACTTGCAACTAACTAGGCTGCCCTGGGTTGTTTTAAAAGACTCACATTCTCTCTAAGAACAAATGGACAAATCAGGTTTTCCATGAGGGATGAGGGATATTTTCACTCTTGCAGAAAAGCAGAACAACGGATCAAGGTCAAAGATGAGCTCTAATAAGAAACATTCACTGTCTGTTATAACATTAACCTATACGATTTCAGGAATGTCATGTATGCATTGCAATGTTTTTTCTTGATATTTGTGCAATGCAATCAACAGAACCTCTGTTGATGTGATTTTTATCCAGTAAAAGACCTTGAACCCTGGTTCTCTGTTTACTCAGCTCTGCTCCACCTGCAGCAACTGATACTTTTTTTTTTTTTTACTGTGGATTCAGATTTTTTTTCTCTTCTTACATTAAACTTTCTCTTAAATGATAAATGCTCCTTCAACTAAGCTGACCAAGAATTACAAATTACAGAAACATCACATTTCTGTCAAACCTAAATCTAACCAAGTACAACCAATCAACCCCCCCCCCCCCCCCTCCTCTCCTTATATAAAAGCGTAAATCCAGATGTGGCTCTGAATTGAGCACAGGGAGATTTTTCTCATTTCCCTTTGCTTGAGATTTGGAGTGAAGAAGCACACAACCTGACCTTGACCCCAGTCGTTAAGGCCTTCAAAGCCAACATGGATCAGCATCTGTAGCTGCAAACCCTCTTGGCCGCTGCACTCGTTAATGCCAGGAGATCAGTGAGGGATCAGCAGCATCAAGCTTCTTGTTTTTTTTTTTTGCCTGATTCACATTAACCGGCTTGATGAAAGAGGCTCCATGGAAAGAGAGTCGGATTATAAATCTGAATCGTTTTAAACTGTGAATTGGTGAGTTTTACTTCATCCAGCCAAGTGGATTTGTTTACAAAACAAAAACAAAAAACATTTAACCATTAAATTCATCCGCCAGAATACTTTAAATTACATTTGCATGATTTTTATAATATTGCCATAACCAATTTTCTTGAGAACATTTACCCTTTGTTCTGGGTTAACATCGCTACACTATGAGTAACTACAAGCAATTTCTTAGTATAAGTCTGATCAAATACAAATGTACATGTGTCTTACAAAAATATTTCTAAGCGTCTTTCACTTAAATGTTTTGATTGCCTTTCCTGCAGCTTTATGAGCACTCACACACACTGAGGTCAGAGAGTCATTGAAGACCGAAATCTGCTCTTTGGCTGCTTGAAGCAGTGAATTCAGTTATTCAGATCTACAACTTTAGATGCAATGTGTTGTCTATGAACAGGACATTACAGCTGTAGCAAGACTTGAAAATGTATGTTTTATTTTTTTATTTGTGAAATATTTGCTTAACCAGGCAGGAGAAAATAATTTACAACATGGTAATAGGCATTGCCTCTTGAGGGAAAAGGAAAAAGGGTTTATAAAAGAAAACTTTGAATAAGAAAGCAAAAATATCATAAACAGAAACGTAGGGCACTAAACAAAACCAAAATGTTACCAGGAAAATTAAAGACATGGCTAAATAAACACACACATGCTACTGTAATTACCAAAATGGCTGCAGCTTTAACCCTCCATCAAATCTGATGGAATTTGAACTATTCTGCAAAATGTCACTTTCTGGATAGATCTCAGAGCGAACAGAAATCCCAAAGGAGGACAGACGTCTACAAAATATTTCTTTGCCATGATAGTCATGAGATATCATCCGTGGCCTCTCCAGGGAATATGGCCTGAACTGATTTTTCGTTCATTACATCTTGAACTAAAAACAACAATGCTAAAATGTTCTCATCATGGCTGACATTTCAGCACATTAGCAAAAACATAACCTCCCCCTCTCTCTGTTGCATCTGATCCTGCAGCTTTCTGTCAGGCATCCAGCCTCTGTGATTTGTAGCTTCTCTTTGCCAAAGGCAGCAACATTTTTCACCATCATGTCCTTCTATGGCAAACACAAGACAGAGCCTGGAAGCACCGTTCTCCCCTGACATCATTGAAATGACGCTAACAAACTCGGCTGGTGATGGTTTTCTGCCCCCTTGTGGCTGAAGACTGCAAACGAAGTCACGTTATCTGTTGTGGCTAATAAATTTTACATTTGGAAATCTTTATTTCTGTTGCCCTTTTACAATTTTTGTAAATAAAAATGGATCAAATTTAAATTCGCTGTTTCATTTTTTTTGTGATTTGTTTATTTTAACTGCTGAGAAAAGTCTGAGAATGGCATATAAATTACAGACATTAAATTTAATATTACTGCTTAATATTGCTTTAAGTAAATCTGTCATTGGGTGTGGCTGTGTATTGCTTATAAAATTTGTAATCACCTAGGTCTTCTAAACCTAGGAGACCTAGGTTACAAATGGTAAATATGATGTTTTATGATTTAATTTGATGATTTTCATTGATAAAATATAATGTTTATTGTTTCATAATTGGTGACTTTAAGACTTTTTGTGGTGTAAAGTACTGAACTACCTTGTTGCTGAAATGTGTTATAAAAATAAAATGTAATTTTTTAAAAATTATTTCCTAGATAATTTGAATAGCTCCTCTATGTTTGGTGACACTTAACATTCCCACTACACCCTTATATGAAGCTAAATGGGGATCAGAAACTTGAACTGAAATGAGATGTAAAATTTTGGGGAGGGTCGTTTTCTTGCCACTCAGTGCCACGATTTTCAGTTTCATTTTTAAGTAATTTATTGTCTAAGTTCAACAAATTCTTTGAAACAAAAACAAAACAAAATAACAAAAAAATGCAAACTCAAACATAGCTCCCTAAATCATAATTCATTGTTGTCTGTGTGGTTTTGTTTTGTGGAATATTGTGATTAAAAAATCATAACACTAAATTATAAATGGGCATTTGTAATTTAGGTATATGATTTGGTGAATATGTTTTGGTGAAAACGCCTTGCACAGATACTGACTCCTTTAGGGTATATTTACTGACTTCAGCCACAAGGTGGCGGTACATTATTGCTGCTGGGAAAAACTTGCTGCAGTAATGATAATAATTGTTTTGTTCTGAACATGTTCAAAGTTTGTATACATTCTGCAAATTTTGTGATCATTCTAACAAATGAATGTGCAGATGAATATGTAATTTTAAGTAATTTCAGGTTTTAGTGAATTTGATCACAATTTCTATTACCGTAGTTGGCTCAGCACTGTCAGGTGTTCAGGGTAAAATATTTTCTTGATACAAGCAATATGATGAAGTGGTTGAGTATTTATTTATTCACCGCTTGTCCATTAAACATATTCATAATTCATGGTACCTAATTTTATAATTGTTCATAATGCATTAGTTTAACATCGCAACTATAAATTTGCTGCACAAAATATCCCAGGGTTGCTGCTTGTGATAGCATTTTGTTACAGTTTAAGTCCAAGCATATGTTTTTTTTTTAATTTAGCATTCTCTGAATTATCAGTTAGTTTGAAAATGTCTTCTGTTAAAGGTCAATTTCTGGAGAACAATGTCTTTGGTAACATTCTTGTATAAACTCACAATAGTTTGTCCTTTTCTTCCCACATCTAGGACAGATGTATGACAGGGGTCAGCAAAGCACTTCCTGATTCATGATGTAATTGATTACATCACTGGGTACAACCAATTGAAGGGTCCTCAAAGGCCAGAGCCAATCATGTTTTATTTCTCTCCCCGGTTCAACACACATGAATGGACCTTACCAGAGGGGCCGCGTTTCATTGGCTGATGCCCATTCTACCTGGTCACGTGCGTGGCCGTCTCACAAACACACTTAGCTTCCCGTTAGCTAAGTACAGCATAATGGCAGAACTGATACAACTTCTACACCTTGAAGCCTGTCTGCTACACAGTCTTACGTTAGCTAAACAGATCAATATGCAACGTGTCTGTATCTGACATACACTAAAGATTTTATTTTAGCAGAAAAGGCTTTGGACTAAACTGTTACTCGTGTTAGCCACGTTAGCACCAAGTACAGCTAGTCAATCAACCATTGCTGTGTTCAGGGAAGCGCTGATTAATAATCCAGAAATAAATATCAAGCCTGGAAACTTGATATCGTAACGGACTGAATGTTATGTTTTTAACGTAATCTTTGCTCGTCTTGTGGGGCGCAGGCGGTTGCCACGGTAACAGGTGTGCTTAAACTACAGAGAGAGAGAGAGTAAAAAGGTAGGAGTGGTTTTGAGTTGATCACCTGTTCGGGTTATTTTACCTTTGTTTACCTTTGCTGTGGCGGATTACAGCCGCTGTAGTTTCTCAACGTTGGACTAATTACCTCGTTGGTTTGTGAGTTTACGTCATTCACAACAAACATCAAATAGAACAAATATATTTCATAAAATTTTAACAAACAAATGGCTTCTACCGTGGTAATTATGTGAAATTAAATTAATTATATCCCAACTTCAGAAGATTTGCCTTTACCTTTACAGAGCTCTTTGGTTCATCCTATCAGTCTGTAGCTTCTCATATTGACGTCATCAAACCAAATTTCAGACCTACCATAACTGACTGACACCTGCTGGCCTCAGGTTTGCAACCAGCTTGTGACTGAGAAACCAGTAACCTCCTCCCAGATGATGACATGAACTTGTTAGTTCCTCTGTCCATTGTAGTAGCTGATATATTGTGAAAATCCGGTAGAATTATGCACTAATCGAGTTGTTTACATAGAAATAACGCGCCGCGAGACTTTGTTTGTGAGACTTGGGTCACGTGGGTCGTTTGTGGGCGGAGCTTGGTAAGGTCCATGACAGCTCTTTAGCTCCTCAGAATGTCAATGCATAACATTGACATTCTGAGGAGGTAGTGACTACCACCAGGGTTGAGAACTAAAACATGCAGAAACATCTGCTCTTGAGGACCAACTTTGAACACCCTTGTTTTGAAGGTGACCTATTATGCTTCCTTGAACAAGCCTAAAACATGTTCATTACATTTTCTGCACAAAATCACTCCTTGCTAATGAGATTTTAGTCTGCTCAGTTCTACCTACTTTGAATTTCCTTTCAGAGCAAGCTGTTTGGGGCCTCTTGTTTCTATAAATCCAAATAAGTTGTTGCTTGTCCAATTCAACATTTACACTCCCGCATGAAAATGGCTGCAAACAGATACGCAATTATACAGCCATGCATCTTTGAAAAGCAGAAGGAGAACCTCCTGCACAACCAACAAGAATGCAGGAAGTGGTTTCTGAATGATAAGTCAACAAGACACTTGTCCTTTCCAGCAGTCATTGTATAGTGCATATAGCGATAAAAGCAGTTGCATCCTGGAGCTCAGCTTGGCTTGTTAAGTGACAGACTGGGCTTTGCAGCGGTTGCTGGGTGACAACCTGGGCTTCACTGCTGTTGCTAGGTGAGGGGCAGTGCCTGATTATTTCTGACATTACATTTCATGAGCTTTTGAAACAGGTAATTTCCAGACACCAAAAAATATTACCTTATTGCCAAAAACCACCTGGGTGTTTTTTAAGAGCTTTGGGCTTTTTAGAAGCAGTAGAAACCCAAATGGATTTATAAAAGCCAAACTCTGGGGTTGTCTCACTCACTGTTTATGCATCAGATTTATACTTGGCTGTCTCTAGAAGATTTTTTTAAATCAGTTTTTCACTTGTTTGAGTTGACAGTATTTTAAGTGTCTTTTTTTTAAGATCAAATAAGTAGAGGAGGCCCACAAGTACAGTTTCCCCTCAAGACTTAAAAAAAATAATAGTTCACCTTAGTCTCTGCTGAACAAACCAGTCAGACGCACAATACATTCTTTATTGTCACAATGAAAAATAGACAGAACATCTCCATAAAGATTTACAGTGAATCAATTTTCTATATTTACAATATTGTTATATCCATCTTAAGTAGATCAAAACATTCGTTTGTCTTTAACAAATTTCATTTCAACGTTCAAGAAAAATTTTACATTGTTCACATATTTAAACCAAACCCCAAATACATTACGACACAAAATACACAAATAGTTAAACTTAGCACAAGGTTCAGTTGATATAGGGAATAAAAGCAAAAGCTGCCAATAACTGAACAAAAATGCCCCCAAAATTTACCTGTAGTAATTCACATTTTCAAGATTTTGGATGTTTTTCTCCTTTTCGGTGTCAAACGTGCTTTAAGGAAGCCAAAAGAGACACAGCATGGGCTTTCTATGGCTCTGTGCAGCTCTCTCTAAAGCAAACTTTAAGTTGAACAAATATAAAAGGATAAGAAAAAATGCAACACAGACTATAAAGAGCTGCAGATCACTTTATTTCAGACCGTTAGTAAATGCGCTGACTGTAAACTTTGTAACCAAACATAAACCTCCTCTGTCTGAAACCTCTTTAATTTGCAATCGGTTTGCTAAACTTAAGATTTTCTTTTGAGAAGAACTTCTGTATCAGTCACCAAAATTGATCAACTCTGATTTACAGACAGAGGAATATCCAATTTAAACCTCAGTACAGAAAGAAATAGATGAAGAAATTATTTTTTTCCATGAGAAGTGTGCCATTTTGGAATCTTTTGTTGCACCACAAATATCAGCTTTCTTTGCTTACAAAGTGCACACAGGATGAATGACTTTGGTTACCAATGGCTTTGGTAACAGGGTTCCTACTCATTTTTCACAGACTGTTGCACAGTAGAAACCTTGTGTGAAATGGCAAAGCACGACTCTTCACAACAATGGCACATGCTTTGATGAGAGCTAAGGTTTGCTGTCATGTGTGCGGAATGTGATTTACGTCAGGCTTCCTATACTGAGGCATGTACAAAGAGGCAAAACTACAAGTTGACACTTGCACCAGCGTCTTGGGATCCATCAACTCATCTGGGTTGAGCAAAGGATACAACTCTACGGAACAGTCTTCTCTGATCAAATGTGCGCTTTTCAGAAGCTCAGTTTGTGACTCCTCCTCCTCATTTTCCTCATCCTCTGGTGGATGTCCGATGTTGAGATAGTGCAAGGCCTTCTTTTGACCCACATCTACGTCGTCTTCTTGCTCTGATGCGTCAGAAAGCTCTTTTTCAGAGTTATAGGAGTAGGATCGCCTTGGATCATCCGATTCTGTACCACGATAGCTGTCAACTTCCCACACTCCACCAGGGAAAGTTTCAGAGGTATCTGAGTTGTTGGCTGAGAAGTTTCCCTCATCACTGTAGCTGCTCCTACTTCCCTCCTTGTAGTGGAGATGAAGAGGTGGATGATCTGGATTTGTATCAGTGTGCAGGACCTTGGAGTATGTGACTGAAGACTGGGCTGAGCTGTTAGTGATTCCTGAACTCTGCTCCACCAAGACATTGGCTGGTTGTAGCTTATTTATGGTTAGGTGTGAAGTAGTTAAAGGATCTGGACTAGTGTCACCACCAAGGGCCGTTTCACACTCCAGCAACTGGCCAGTCCTTGGGTCCAAACAAGGCAGAAAGGAGTTAGTTGAAGCAACAACAGAGGGGGGAGACAAGAGTGTTGGGGTTTGGACAAAGGCCTTTGTCAGAGTTTTATTCACAACAGTAACTTTAGAGATCTTCTCAGGGGGCAGCGGAGAGGCTTGAAGACCCTCTGGAGGTCGGAACAGGTACTCAAAGCCGTCCATCTGGAGAAAGAATAAGTGCACTTTAGTAAGAGAAAGATATTTTACATTTCATAGCTAAACTTGTTTGAGATGTAAGCAGTATTACAACAACTCAAGTAAAACACAGGGTTAAAATCCATGCTACTCAGGTGTGGTAGATTAGCTTCAGCAACTGAAGCATATGTTTTTAAAATGTATGTAAGTGTATTTTCTATCACTTTGTTCTCCCCAATGATAGAAACAGTTGTATTAAAACCTGGACACAACATAAAGACATCCAATAAAAACTTGGATACACATTCTAACCATTAAGGAAGATATAAAATTGTCAATTTTAAGTATTTTAGGTAGGAATAAAGAAGAAATAAATAAATAAAATAAAATAAATAAATAAATAAAAATGCTTATTTCTCTCTCTCTTTCTCACTCACAATAATGGTGAAGCAGTAGGTTTCATAAAAATAAATCATTTGAATTGTGACAAGAACATTGTTGGTCAAGTTAGTGGTCAACCTCCCATTCATCAGCAAAGTTATTGAAAAAGCTGTGTGTAAACAATTAAATAGCTTCCTAACGATAACCAACCGCTTTGACTCCTTCCAGTCTGTTTTTTGTGCTCACCACAGCACAGGGACTGCCCTCGTAAAAGTGTTCAATGACATCCATATAAATACGGACTGTGGGAGAACCACAGTGCTGGTTCTGTTGGACCTCAGTGCAGCTTTCGACACTGTTGACCATGACATATTACTGAATCGACTGGAGAGTTGGGTCGAACTCTCCGGTCCAGTGCTTAACTGGTTTGAATCCTAAATAAAGAACAGGGATTTCTTTGTTTCAATTGGAAATTTCTCATCAAAGAGGTCAAAGGTCACATGTGGGGTACAAAGACAGTTACAAAGTCGGCCTTCTATCACCTGAAGAACATTTCCAGGATTAAAGGACTAATATCTCAGCCAGATCTAGAGAAACTCATCCATGCGTTTATCTTCAGTCGTATTGATTATTGCAACAGCGTCTTCACAGATCTGTCCAACAAATCAATCAAACAGCTGCAGCTGATCCAGAACGCTGCTGCTCGCGTTCTCACTAAAAGCAGAAAGATAGAGCACATAACACCAGTTTTAAAGTCCCTCCACTGGCTCCCTGTAACTCAAAGCATAGACTTTAAAATACTGTTGTTAGTTTATAAATCACTGAACGGCTTAGCACCACAATACATTAAAGATCTGCTGTTGTTGTATCAACCTTCCAGGTGAGCAGGATGGTGAGTATGTTCCTAAACTGAACCTTTCAAAGAATGTGTCAGTCTGTCCAGACTTCTGTCAATAGAATAGAATAGAAGTACTTTATTCATCCCAGCAGGGACATTACTTTGCAGTTACAGCATAGAGACAAGACAAGAGACAAGACACAATAACAATGTCTGGGTGTTTAGTCTGGAGTTTGGCTGTGTCAGAGCTGATGACGTCACAGGCCACCGCTGCATCAGCTGATGGGGGAATGTAAACAGCGATCAAAATGGCGGACGTAAACTCCCTCGGTAAATAACACGGCCGCATTCCCACAGCCAGAAGTTCAATGTCCGGGCTACAAATCTGTTCCTTCACGTTAACATGACCGGGATTACACCACCTCTCACTCACATAAAGTGCAATCCCGCCGCCCCTCTTCTTCCGACTCTTGGAAAAGTCCCTGTCCCCCGCACCAAGGAAAATCCAGGAACCTCTACGCTGTAGTCCGGAATAAGCGAGTGTAGGCAGGTTTCCGTGAAGCAGAGATACTGCACTCCCAGTACTCCTTCTGGGTCCTAACCAGCGCCGTGAGATCGTCTGTCCAATTTACCAAAGACCTCACGTTCCCCACAATAATGGCTGGTAACGCTGGCCTGCGCCGTCTCCTCTTCTACCTCCGTTTAACTCCAGACCCGCAGCCCCGTCGTCTCCTCCGTAACTCCTCCGGAACCACAGGCCCGTCTCCGGGCAGCAGCAGAGGCCCACACAGCGCAATCAGCCGTTCACGCGAGCAAACAATGCCGCTACTCCGCTGGGTGAGGTTCTCCGCAACCAAGAGTATAAAAAGTAGCAGATGAACGCGG
The DNA here is from genome assembly GCF_001444195.1 of Xiphophorus couchianus. Taxonomy (NCBI): domain Eukaryota; kingdom Metazoa; phylum Chordata; class Actinopteri; order Cyprinodontiformes; family Poeciliidae; genus Xiphophorus; species Xiphophorus couchianus. The sequence continues at coordinate 29,316,221 of NC_040236.1, forward strand.
AGAACATCGACAGAACCACATCCAGCCATTGTGGAAAGCCCAACTGATGATCCATGGGTTCTTCAAGCACGGATCATTAATCGGTTACAGCAAATATACACAGACAAATACACATGACGGGAGCTGCGTCTGCAGGCAGCCAGCTGCGCCGGCGCCATCTTGACCAAGCTGATCCTCTCTCTGATGCAGCTTCTTCTTCACCTCTGACCACCGATCTTGTACATTGTTCTGCTGGAAATGCGCATCCATGCTTGCTGTCTCTAATTTTTATTATAAGTTGCTTTTGAATGCTCTTCAAAGATTCCCTGTCTCCCTCCCTTGGTAAGCATTCCCTATGGGTCACTGGTGACCCAAGGTTTGTTATTGAGAAAGCATCTCACTGTTGAGCTATGCTTTAAGGAGTTTTATGTTAAATAGGGTTGAGGAGAACTGAATCCTTTTGTCTTTGAGGGTTTTATTAAATCTTGTTATAACAAGAAATTATCATCAGAGCTCTGGCTGCTCGCAGGCAGACACAAAATTTATACTCCATTTTTGAAACCACTCATCATTTTCCGACTCCTTAAGATGACCTCAAAAACAGCTGAAGCAAGTTACACCACTTTGGTAATGTCTAACAGACACATTCTGTTCTATTTTACCTAGTAATTAACTTTTAAGTGCATATAAGAAACTACAAAGTAAAATTTTCCATTACTGTAGGGATGGCATTGTCCACAGAGGAGTTTACAAGTACACCCAGTCTCCATGTGGCTGGCAGAATGCATCCTACTCTGTGGCATCAAAACAACCAAGCAGAGCTTCGTCAACTTTATGTGATCATCTTTTCAAGGGAAGTGAAAAAATGATAAAAATCTAAATGAGAGGTTTATACATCAAGAATAGAAACACAAGTTTATATAATGCTTTACCAATAAGCCATTTTTCAACCAAGATATAATGGTCATGAAAATGTCCAAAAAGCAAATTCATTTCGTTTTCCCTAGTAGAGCCGTTGACAAAGTGTCAACAGAGAGCAAGCAATAGTTTAAATCTCCAGATATTGCTACAAATGTATGATAAAAGCAAGGTGCATATAGAGTCTTAAGAAATTGGATTAGGAGGTTTTTCACCAAGAGAGAATAAATGGGCAGATTTGGGTGTTGTGTCTCTTTCTTAAAAACCCAGAGCTGATGAAAGCACAAGCAGAACTGGCATTGTATACTGTTGCTAACACAATCCTAGCAAATGCACTTGGAATTTCATAATTGATGAAAATCAAAAATTAACAATTCAATATCCGTCCTGCATAGACAATATTATACAGTAGATTTCACAACTTGTTGTTGACGAGCATTGCTAAAACCAATCCTTTGCTTTTACTATCGCTCTCAAAAGCAAGACAGAAAGCCATTGGGAGATAGGGATATGATCATCAAACATCCATTGCTGCTTTCCTGATACTTTTTCTGTCTAAACCTTTAAGATGTCAATAAGTATCCACCTGTTATAAACAGTACCTCATTACTATGGCAATGAATCAGAACAATTTCCCCAAAATAAAAAAGTAACTGCAAAAATTCTTCCAGCTGGACAGCATAAAAAAACAAAAAACGCCATTCTTAGCAGCTGTGTCAGCTACAGGAATGAAGAAACTAAGAAATAAATAAACTGCAAGGAATATGGCAGAGCCGCTCACCTTGTGCAACTTATTCTAGGACTCTAAATCATCATAATACTGATATTAATGATAACAGTGACGATAATGATATAATTTAAAAGCGTGTTTATCTTTATCAGCCACTTATCGTCAAGTGTACAAAAGGCTGTGATTTTTACAGGGGTTCAGTCTGCCACGTCCAAGCAGATCTTTTTATGCTGCTGCTGGCTATCTAAAGGAGTCCGTGTTTGGTGACCTTTTCAGTAGGGGCTGGAAGCAGAATGTTTGACCAGAATTGGATTAAGCCATGTCTTAATTATTGAAATATGCTGACCCTTACACAGGATTAAACGGCTAATCTTGGAAAGTGGGAATGGATTCATCATTTGACAGTAGTTGTCATGTTTATATAGCAGTTGTTCTGATGATTTAGCCTTATCTAAACATCTAAAACATGACCAAAGTAAATCTTATTCAGCCATTGTGTGCTTTTCTTTTTTAGAATTTTTTATAATCACTTCAAAACTTTGTAGAATCTGGTAAGGCAAGAGATTTAATTCCTCAGATGGTTCCTTTACCGTTTTAAAGTCTAGTCCTTTTGCCCATGAGCACTTGTTCGGGTTTGGAACATCTTTCCACACAAATCTTTTCATCCTGCAAACACAAAAAACAAACATTTAGGTAGATTCCCGCCTTAAACGACTTTTTCTCCATTCCATACACCTGTCTGACCCCTTCTCCTCTGATCAGGAAACATCAAATGTAATTACACCCCCTAACCTCTTAAATGTCACGCTTCTAAATTTTCCCCGACAGTCTGTCGGGGACTTCAATTAGACCACACAGCACAGATTAACATCATTTATCATTTCTTACAGGTGACTGCCAGAGAGATAGATTCTGTTTACACTGATCTGCAATTAACACCCACATCCGAACATAAATATTTTCATAGATCGTTGTTACTAAAACAAGCTCTTACTGGTTTTGGGAGAGAACCAGGGTCACAAACATGGCAATGCAAATGAGGGAGATGAACATCAGCATCATGTAAGCTGGAGGATTTCCTGTCTTAACTGTAATAAAATGAAAATTCACATCAGTTACTAAACAATACAATTTCCATGCAGGCATTTGATTGCATTCAATGCCATAAGTGGAAACAAAGAATATACCTATTGTAACAACTGGTTCTCCTTCTCTATCAGCAAACACAGGGTACAAGTGGAAGGTATACTCCTTTGAGCTAAAGAAATCTCCTTTAAATCAAACATTGAAACAGCAGATTGATTACAGGTTAGTTAGCAAAGAGAGCCTACTGGCACAGATTTCAGACAATGGGTTACCTCGTAACTGGGTAGGAGGTTCGGTGTAGGACAGTTTGGCCCACGTTTTTCCACTTAGGCCAAAATCTTGAAAGTCCTGCTGCTTCCTTGGGAACCACTGAACCACCATGAAGAGTGGGACAGCACTGATATGCAACAGGCTCCAGGACAGAGATACACAAGTGCTGTTTATAACCAAAACGTGGAATGAATGCACACAGCGGCCTGTAGTAGAGGAAGGAAACAATGCATTCATATGACACTCGTGGTCACATTCAACAAGGTAAGGGGAGCTTCAGATATTTTCTTTCTGATATGGTTGACTTGATGTGGTAAACTTGGGTCAATTCTTGTAAACTGACTCAGGTTTACTTGAGGAATGCCATTTAAAGTCAGAAGTAAGTTTTCTTAGTTTGTTTTGTTGCAGTAAAAGAATAATTTTACAACAGTTGAATCAAACGCAAATTTTAGTTTCATTTCACTCTTTTATCCCTCTGTGATTATTATTCATAAGGGCAGCTCAATATCAGAAAAAAAAATTTGCTTTACTGTTTGTTTACTATTGTACATTTTCCTGAAAATTTTCTTTTACAATGATCCCACCACTTTTCACAAACTTTAACATCTCAGCCAATAAAGATACATCAGGTGTGAGCATTAATGGCTGTTAGAATCCATCTGACTTGCCAATAGTATTGATGTACAGAGCATAAATGCCTGACATCTATCTTTGTATTAGCAATTTTGTACATGGTGAAATTTAAAAGACGATTGTGATTCTGTATGCTGTATTGTCCAGATCTATTATTTATAGTATTGATTTACTTAACCATCTTTGCAGGAATTTAGAATCTATGCTCTGTAGTGTTTTTTAGTCTACCACTAGTGTTTTATCACTTTCATGTCCAAAATTGCATTTCCTGAGTTCTTCAGAAACAATTTTTTTTGTCTTCTTTACATTTCTGTTCTTTGTCCTGTCTGCTCATTATTTTTAATTGCTTCCTGTTTTTATCTCATGTAAAGCTTTATCTCTTGACTTTTTGCGAGAAAAGTGCTGTATGAATAAAGGCACATTGGTTTATTAAACAAACGAGGAACATGTGTTCTTTGGGACCTGTTGCTAATGGACTTATTTGTAATAGTGTTTCCAATAATTTCGTCACTGTCTATTTTCAGGAAAAATGAAAAATCCTTTCTATGCAGAGAGTGCTTACTACCATTCATTATGGAGGCAACCAACGGAGAGGACTCTTATTAAAAATGCACCCTGGTACTTCACCTCTGTAATATTACCTAAAGTACTGACATCACTCATGCTATTAGCCGCTAGGTATCAATAAAGGCTTACAGGTAAATATTTTGATGTTTTTGTTGTATTAGTACAAATTTTTTTCTGCTATGTACTTCTAGAGGTAGGAGTGATGAAAACACATTATAGAGAAAAATAGACAAAAACATATTTGTTAATGTAACAGGATTTTCAAAATAAATGAAATCCCACTATTCTTTTTATCATTACCTGGAAATGTTCAGGTCGGCTATTTTACTCAAAAGATGATTTCAAAACCACAGAACATGTTTTCTTTCCAGTAAATATCCATGTTTCAGCTTATGCCTGTTTGCTCTGAATGGAACTAAATGTAACTGCACACATCATTTCTTCTCATGGCATAAAGAATAAAACATGGTATAAGTGAAATCTTAACATTTTGGTTTTCACGAAACATTTTTGAATCTTTCCTCTTTTATGCAGATGTCGACAGTGAAACAGCAGCAAAACAAGGATCATACTGGCCAGCTACATCTTCTTGTTTGTCTGTGATCCAGCATGTTCACTAAAGGTTCAGGTCTCCTACAGACCAATTATGGTGTTTAATTGGTCTACAAAGCAAAGCTCTTGTAATCTCAAAAGCAGGAGAACTATCTCATCCAAGCTGTTCTCACATATGAGTAACAGGAACCGCAAGAAAACATGTTGTATATCAAAATTATTAACAAGTCTCATCACAACAGAGAGGAAGAAAGATAGCATTAGCTTGCCACCCTATGTAAGCAACTCCTTCTGCAAAGATCCTCAGTCACAGCAAGATGTGCATTCACAGACAACCTCAGGTATATGTGTCCAGTCAGAATTCCTTTAAAAATACATGGGAAAGCTGCATATTTTAGCTGGAGCAATGTTAGAAGACTTTAGAATTTTAACTTCTAAGTATATGTTCTTTAAAGACTTTCTTCACTTTCATGAAACAAGAGCTACTATTTTGACTGTTTATTTTTTAGCATAAAATTGGGGAAAGAAAGTTTCAACAGCTTAAAAAATACCCATTAAATTAGAAATATTCTCTTTAAATTTAGTTTTTGCTCCACTAAACTTTTGAAATTGTTTGTACTCGCCCCATAAAATATTTTTTTGGTGAAACAATGTGTTTAGAATTCAGAAGAATTAAAATCTAAACAGGACATTTTGGATTACATAAATAAATAGAACAACTGTCATAGAGCTTTATGCAAGGTACACATGTAACATACATTTATCTAAAGGTGCCTTTAGATTCAGTTTATATTTAATCTGTATTTATGACACATTCGCATCATTCAATTATTTAAATCAATTGCATTCTAGCATTTGAGTATTGTGTTCACCAGCACGGACTCAGACAATAAAGTCTTTTTTCACACCATATCCTGATCACATATTAAACTAACCTTGAAATTTTTAGTTATTCATAAACTACAGAAGAACATGAAACCCAGCCATTATGTAAATTATTTTCAAGAGCCTTACTGGAAATGTAGTCAACATGATCATCTGATATGATCTTATCTAAAAACAAAATTAGAATTTGTATTGTTCCAGTAGTTCTAGTGAAACAATGACTAAATATTTCTCAGGAACAGATCCGCATCACAACAGTTCAGCCTCTCATTGTTGTATCCTAAGTAGATTACGTTCCCTGAGGGATTGCTGAAATGTCCTTTTAACTCCTTTTCCCTTACGTTTAGGTTGTTTCTCCAGCGTCATGTTGACGTTGTTAACAGAGCTCCCCAGAATATTGTAGGCTTCCACAGTCACAATGTGGAGCTCCTGATTCCATTCAAAGCTGTAGGAGGACACCATGTCGATCTGCCTCCTCAGCACAGTTCCATTCAAGGCCTGGTGCTGGACAATAAATCCATCCACACAGTAGGTATTCCAATTTGCTGAGAAATACTGGAAAACAAAGGAAAAGATTTATTCTGCTGGTGACTATTACACGCTAATCAATATTTTAAATTAGAAGCTTCCACATCTGAGGTCTCCAACCTTCTGACCTTGTCAATGATTATCAATACCTTCATAGGCAAAACTATGTGCAGCAACGTTCTCCAATCCTACAGTCATAAAATCAACAATTGTGGCCTTTGTTGGCCTAAAGCAGGGGTGTCAAACTCCAGTCCTCAAGGGCCACTGTCCTGCAGTTTTTAGATGTGCCACAGGTACAAAACACTGGAATGAAATGGCTTAATTACCTCCTCCTTGTGTAGATCAGTTTTCCAGAGCCTTGCTGATGACCTAATTATTCTATTCAGGGGTGGTGCAGCAGAGGCACATCTAAAAGTTGCAGGACAGTTGCCCTTGAGGACTGGAGTTTAACACCCGTGGCCTAAAGAATAGAAATGTTTGATAAAACTATACCAGACAGGAAAGCTATTAACTGTGATTCCAGAAAATGATTGCCCAATAATCAGGGAGGGCTTTTGAGATCCATTTACAGACAAGAAAAAAAGATTATTCAAATGTTGGAAAAAAAAGTGATAAAGCCTGTCTCCATCACAATAAAGCACACAATAAGACAGGTATATACTGAGCTGAACCTTTGTACATAAAGGTTGCCAACAGGTTAATCTCAGGTTTTATACATAAACAAATAATCAAGCCCCTTTATTACATTTTAAACTCTGCTCTTGATTTTCCCCAAAATATTTCTCAAATCTCTTCTGGTCTAATCTTAAGCCAGTATTGTGTACCATCCTGTCTCATGAGCTGAATGTGTGCTTACATCCCAATCTATATGCTTTGTTTACCTCAAACAGCAGAGTGATGTTAGACTGGTTTCTGTACGGGTCATCGTGACGTATTCTCCAGAAATCAGGCCCACGTTCAGGAGCTGAGGAAGAGAAGCATCAGCCTAACATGAGACACTTTTTATTTTAGATGCACCAAGAAATTAGACTGGAATTGGACTTTTCCAATCACTGGTGAGCTTTTGCTCTTGACGAGCCTTGATTGAGTGGCTGGAAACTGAACATGTAATTTTTTATTCTGGCAGTGAAGAAACCAAACGACAACAACATCCCTTGTTTATTACAGTTATATGTTGTCAGTGAAAAAAAAGGAAGAAGAAAAAGAACGGTAAGGTTGCCACGTCAGCAAATGATGGAAAGCTGGACATTTTACCACAAAGTTGTTCTGTTTTTGTCAAAATACTCAGAACTCGAATACTCAGGATAGAAGACCAGGCCAAGGTAGATGGCAGGAGAAAATTTAATCAGGGAATGTGGAAGGACTTTCCCAGCTTTGTCTCTTCACTCTCAACCAGACTCTGACATTCATTCAAAAATGAGAACATCAATAGCCAGGTCGCATTCTTTAAATAATCTTCTGGAATAAAAAGTTATTAGCCAGAAAGGTCTTCGTCTCTCTTGCAGAATCTCTCCTTTAGCCTGTGGGAGGTCCCAAACTCTGGTTCTCTTGGGATTAGAATGGTTTTAGAGAGTTTATTGATGATGTAGTGGGAAGATCGGTGCAGAGAGGCAGAGAACAAAAGTTTTAATAAAGATCTGGTTGCTTTGTCATACATAGAGAAGACAGGGGAGGGAATGCACTTGGGGACATGAGACTAAACAAGGAAGTATGAGAGGACAAGAGGTCCAGGATCGGGAACACAACAGCAAACTTGATCTGACGAGGGGCAAGCAGAAATCAAAGTTGAAAGAGACTGGGTCATATACTTTACTCTGTCATGGAAATACTGTTGGAATGACCTTGGCAAGGAAAATAAGACAATCTAGCCCTGGAGGAGAGACTGATGAGGGTAAAAAACACCGATGGAAAGGGTGACTCATAATGAGATGAATGAGCCCAGCCAAGTTCCATTGCACATCACAAACCATAACTGTTTTAATTCTGTCTATGGATGTGGAAATGTTGGCCGACCATTTGAAACCTCACAGGTAAAGTAAACCTCTCAAGGAAACATACTTTGTAACAAACCATTTAGCGCACTAATCATTCTGAATGGTAATATAAGAGGCTAAGGACATTTCACTCCTTAGCCTTGACAGGAACCACAGATTCCTGTCAAACTCTCTTGTTAAGTATAACAACATTTGCGAGCCTGTGTATGACCTTCGCATATGAACTGCCACTGCTTTCCGACTGTGGATTTAATTGTGGAGTTTTTAAGTGTCTGACCTCCATAGAGTAGGAACACACAAACTGTGTTGAGGATGAGTTACACCTTACTCTTAGAAAACAATTCAACATTTTGTTTTATGCCACACTGTTATTTCCAGTTGGGCAAAAAAAGTGAAGAAAAAAGTTACAGGCTTTAAAAATGAGTACATTGGAAATACGGTAGTTTTTGGAGGACTTTACTGTGTATGTAGATTTTTAATGAAACAGAGAGATTTTCTGTTTCTGCAGAAAATAAAGATACTCTTTTGCTGCTTCTAGAGAATCGCCTAAAGTAGCAATAGCAAATTACAAATCTGATCAAAATATCTGATTGCAGTTTTTGTTTCTTTTTGTTGTTGAGTCCTTTGCTTGTGCTGCTTAATTTGAATCCTGTTTTATCTTCAAATGCTATTATATTACAATGGAAATGTTACGTAGAGTTGAGTTCAGCAGTGAATCGGGTTTACCTCTGCTGTTTTGAGCGGTGGAGTGGACAGACTCACTCCATTCACTCCAGTATCCGATCCCACTGGTGTGCATGCAGCGTACTTGAACCACGTAGATCTGGCACATGTCTGGTACCTCAACCTCGGCCCAGGAAACCCACACAGGCTTCTCAAACTGCAGAGATTTATATAAATATATATTTTTCATGGTTTCTGGAAAACCAGAAACATTTCTAACAACTGGAAAAGGTGTTTGCTCATTGAATACATTTATATCAATTAAACAGGTTATACAAATCAGTACCAATAGGATTTTTGTACATTCCCATTAAGATACATAATGTTTTTCTGGACTGTAAGCCTGCGGACTAACTACTGGACAAACAAAACGTAATTGTTTTAGCTGCTCTGGTCTTAGGAATGAAATTTTCAATTCAAAGTTGTCATCTGGTTCTTCTGTCTACGTACTCCTTCTGTTTCCCAAAGGTCTGAGAGGAAATGAGTGTACGGTAAATCAGGAAGAGAGCACAATTCATGGCATGTGTCCAATTTCCAGGAGGAATTTTCAATCACTTAACTGGAAAGAGGTTTCCTCAAAATGATGATGACAAATAACTGAAGAATGACAAAGCATTATGCTTTGTCATTTGACAAAATTTAGAGATTATTTAACACATTTGTTTATTTTTTTTTCCAGCTTTAAAATTGTTGGTTGGATCTAAAATTTGCTTCCACAGCAAAAAAGTGGTAACAAGATTTTTCCAATCAGGTTTCTCTAACCATATTTGTACTTAATAATAATACATTTTTAAGAACTGCAAAGAACAGGACACCATATCAAATATTATGCAAAGGTTCTGTTGGTGAAAGAGTATGAAAAGCTCACCTTCCATTTCTCTAAAACACCGAGTAAGTAGTACCGAAACTGACACTGCAGGCCTTCGACCGGCAGAGAAGGCGGTTTCCAAGTTACCCTCAGGATCCCACTGCTCCGGCTCACCGCCATCACATCAGTGGGAGGGTAAGGTTTTACTGCAGATCGAGTGGGAAGAAGCACAGAGATACTCTATCTCGTAAAACTGAAAAAGAATCATAAATTTATATTGTAGGATATAAACAAAGTATCAAATAAAACCAGCTTTGCATAAAATCGAAGTGAAAATGTAAAACCATTAAGCTATAGCATTTTACAAAGGAAATTTTATAGCTCAATCATAGGTGTTTTCATTCATATTTTTCATGTCAAAATGTCATGCTTTTCTATATTTAAAATGTTGAAGTGCTTAGTAACTTTAATTTGCCAGTTTAATAGGCACTGATGGCAAAGGTCTACCATCAATGTGTGGCAGTAGTTAAGTTTTGAATTAGAAAAAAATGTCAAGTCCAGGGAGGGAGGAATAAATGCAAGGACGGATGCGTTTCACATTCAACTCCTCCTTTTTGCTGGTTTTCAATTTGTTGCCGAGAGCAAATTGCTGTAATAGCTTTTAGTGTTTTATCATTCCACATATTCCAAAAGTACTCAACTTAGAAAATGTTATTCTAAAAATATAACTAAACTTTTGTGATGATATAAAATATTGCATTATTACAAGCTCGCAACTTCACAATATACTAAATAGACCTTTACAAAATACAGATTTCAACACCTCTTCCTTACCATGATTTATGGGTGACACATAGACAGGTTTGCACCTGATGGGACCTTGATGCAATTCAAGCCACAGTTTGTAGCAATTCATCTTCAAAGGGTGGAAAATGCAGACTTTCTCTGTAGATTTGACTGGCATGCATTCATGTCCCATCTCACCAACGTCCTCGCCACCTCTCACCCTTTCCTCCATCTCGTCACATGACATCTCAGCACTCCTGTGCCATAAACAAAGACACACAAAAGAAAAATAAGGCTTAACATTATTTTATGCAGCGTAGTGGTCTGATTTTGTTTATAAGAAACGTTATTAGTACAGGAGCAGCAAGATGGACTGCAAGTGACACCAGTGCGTTGCGCCAGTGGTGTGACTGTTAACAGTTAGCTGTGCTAACAAGCTAACTGTAGTATGGTCAAAGGGCTGCAGTTTGACAGACTAAAAGCCTCTCTCTGTGCTGGCTTGTGTCATGAGAAGGTCAGCTCATTCGCAGGCAAATTTTCATAGGTGAAATTTTAAAGGTTAAATTTTCCACTAAAATTTCTGCTGGACATTTTAAAGTAAAAAATAATAGTTTGAATAGTTTGATTCCAATGAGACTATTTATTCCACATGTGGTGGTGGATCAACAACTACGGCGCCAAACAGGTTAGGACCACCTCTGTCCACCACTGTCACTTGTAAAAACAAAGGTCACTGCAAAGAACATAGAGTGTTTTAAAATGCATCAGTACTTGGACCGCAATTTGACTATTTCCCACTCTTTATTCTCCCATCTGCAGGTCATAGTGTCAATGTCACCGTTGGTTACACACGTGATGTTGATGAAACCTCCTGAAACACACAACACAACAGCAGATTAATTCACAGACAAATATGCTGCAATTAGATTAATTAGGTTGTTCAACTACCAAATGCTTTCCTTGTGCTTCTGCAGATCACTGCCTTCTAGTAACAGGTTATTAGTGGTGTCCAAAGTCAGTCCTTAAGGTCTTCTATCGCGCATTTTCAGTTATTTCTCTGGTTAAAAATCTGCATCAAATGATGTTTCACTAGTAGACCTCTGTGAAATTTATCACATGATGAGAAGGTATTTGGACCATTTAAGTCAGCTGTACTGGAGCAGAGACACATCTAAAGATGGCAGGACATTAACCCTAACTTTTTGAAGACTGGAACAGGACACCCATGATTTAGGGTAGAATAAGTCAATATAATTCAGTTCAACTTTTTATTGCTGTAACAAAACTCACCTTCCACATAGATCTTGCTATAAGGAATATTCCACTCCTGTGTGCAGGTCAGTAGGTCATACAACCCAGTCTCTGAAGCTGTGAATGTGATTTGGCTGACCTATGTTAGATTTAAAATATGTAAAACAATACATGTCCAGAAAGATACATGTCATGTTCAGACTGTGTTGTTTAAATAGTAAAAAACAGATAAATAAATGCAACCTTTAAAGAATTTGATACAGAGTGCTTTTTCTTACCCGCTGGTTGACAGGATGATACAAACTGGGATCAAGCGGCACCATTCGGTTGAGGGACCACATGGCCGTATTTGCGTTGGAGCTCTGGCCGTTTAGCACACAATAAACCGTTACATTATCACCAGCTCGCGCCACTACCTGTTGAGGGATGTAGCTCACATCTGCACACAGGGAAAAATGTAAAATATATATATTTTAAGCTTTTTATAAGTGTAATTTTGCCCTGAAAATGTGAACTAATACAAGATGCAATAAGCTGTTACACATTTTACATGTCAAGAAAAGGAAATTCAGAATTTCTATGTTTATTATGCATGTATATAAATTCACAATGGATTTACAGATTTCAACAGCATTATGGAAAGTATGGAGTCTGGAAAAGCCACAGTTGTCATGAAATGGAACAATTAATTGGTGAATTCAAGAACTAAGTAGATTAGAGAACTTTTTTTAAAGGTTTTATTGGCTCTAGTGGACTTTATTTGATAGTGAATTGACAGGAAAGTGTGTAATGAGAGAAGGGGGAAGACATGTGGCAAAGGTTACCAGGCCGGGAATCAAACCTGCGACAGCCGCATCAAGGACTAAGTGCTTGTGCTTAGTCCTAAGGCTTAGTCCTTGAGCGCTTAGTACTGGTCTTATGTGGGTTGTTCTTAACCCCTGTGCGACCACAGCACCCCAGAGAACTTTTGACAAATGTCAGGACACTTTCTTTATAAGAAAAGAGCTTAATTCGCTCATATCTCCTGTCGGTCAGTGGTTCTAGCGGGAATAAACTGAGCTTCTCCAGTCATTTTAGTGAGGATGAACAGAGTTTTTGGAGGACTTGCTGTAATACGATCCCAGACCAGTTTTTTAAAACACTTCATTCCCTTTGATTTGTAGTCATTGAATCCAGAAATGTTTAGTTTCTTAGGTAAGGGATCGGTGTGGGATTTCAGGCAGAAAGGAACAGCAGTCAGAGCAAGTAAGCGGTTGAAGAATCTAAAGACTCATTTCATGCTCCTCTACAAGGAGGGTCCTGTTGCTGTAGGTTGTTCAATGTTGTGTAGCCTTTGTTAGCCTTTCCTCAGAAAAAGCTAAAAATGATGTTCAGCTCTCTCCATGTAAGCAGGCTGCAGCCGCTAGGTTGACCCGGTAATTGATGAAGTATTGGATTCCCTGCCACACCTGCCTGTGGTTGTTGTTCTACAGACAACTGATACAGATCTGTCATCACATTGTCAGTCTTCTGTTTTGTTTTGCTTTGCTTTGTACTGACTGAGAATTATGATTTACATGAAACACCTGTTGTTTGTGTTGATATCTTTAAGTGTTGTCAAACATCTGTTGAGCCGAGTGGCAGTAAACATGAAATAACATGATATAATGATGCAAAGCATTAACTCTGTTGCATAGCAACTCAATATGGGTTGCATAGAGTTCTGTGTCTACATGAAACATGTTCATTTAGTCCACGATAGCACAAGGCAGTAGTTTTCCTCTAGTAAAACATATACTGGTATTTTTTTATGTTTATGGCTCATTGAGTTAAGCACTTGCATTTAACATTTTACCTGTTGTCTCCACTTGCAGTAATTCAACTGATTGCACATCAACCAGGTATGTGCACCAAAACATTGATGCAACATAAATACAAATGCCAAGATAAATCTATTATACATGATGTAGAGTGCATGACACTGTGAAATGCTTCTGAATGATTAAAATCTTTCTTAAAATGCTCCAGGTAATAAGCAATAGTTCAGAAATTACATAATAAATGATGACATATGGTCAGTTGATGCATTTTGACTGCTTCACATGGACATCAACATCCCAAGACTGCTGGAGCCAAACAATTTATTTTTTTTAGTTTTAAAAAGCAAGTTCAAGTCACACCAAAAGCCCTTAGTCTCTTGCCTGTACCTAAGGGTTGTTTCTTTAAATTTGAGTCTGTATGCAAATGTTTGACAATGTGTGCAGAAAATCCACAGTACATTCAAATATGCAGTTCCAGTTCTTAGTAAACATTGAAATTGTATACTTCATAGTTTCTCCATTCTGTAAAAAGAGCAGTTCAAATGCTTCGATAAAAAACTCAAAATGAATGTAACATTAATGTCCATAATTGTATGTAAACTTCTGTACAGAATCATATTAATATCTGTGTGTATGAGAGCTATTATAATTGGAAACAAAGTGCAGGTATTTCAGATCCCAACAGTCAGAATTACTAGTTTTGGTTCCAACATAACTCAAAAAGTTCAAGGGGTATGAATGCTTAAGGAAAAAAAAAGGTACTGTATATTAAAATGAAACTAATCTACAGAAAAAAAAACTAGCAGTCCTCACTGTTCAGGTAAATATGGTAGGGGTCGCTCCAGTCGCTCCACAGTACAGGCTGAGTTTGGGTGGTGCAGCGGACCTGGATGGTGTACTTCAGTAAGGGTTTCAACTCCAGTGAAACATTGGGCTGTTCAAGTGCAGACACCACCTGGAAAAAAGTAGAGGGGATGATCAAGGACATACATCCACGTAAAACTACATTTCACTAAATGACTACCCACCTGCCAGTTTTTGTGGGTGTTCTTGTTGGTATTTTCATGGGAATATCGGATTTCATAGGCCAGTAAATTATCACTAAAGTCTAATGGCTCTTTCCACCTGAGAATGAGATCTCCCTCCACAGTCTGAATGTGTGACAGGTTGAATGGGGGACTTGGTTTCACTGTAAAATAAATAAATAAAAAAGGATATAAAGAGCATAATGTTGAAAACTCTATGAAAGCGTATCTGTACAAAGATGTCATAATTGTTACCAAATTAAATTTATAACTACATTGGACAATATAGTAAAAAGAACAAGACCATTCAATTTTCTTTTAAGATTTGAAAAGTAGAATAAAGTATAAAAACACTGAATAATCTCTACTAATTACAGGTGTTTATGATTATTCATGCGCAGTGAAAAATATCTTATTTGTAGTAAAAGTGATCCTTGGAAAATAAAGATGAAAGCATCTGTAAAGAATGTACTTTCATCTAAATTTTAAGTAATCTAGGTTACATTTAATTATGTTTGGTTAAAAGATGGTTCTGAAAATGTAAATATAAAGCAAAAGTCAAAAGACTAGAAAACAATAATGCTGAAGAAATGCACAAATATGTTTTATGCAAGGCTTCATGAACTTTGCATAAATTCAAATCTATATATGTTGATGTACAGTTATGTAGGGCTAGATAAAAAGCCAAACTACTGCTGTTTCGAAATCCAAACAAAAATGCTGGCAATATCCTATATTGCTGTACTAACAAGAAAGACTTGCTATTATCTTTTAGCATTTAAAAATCAGTGCACGGACGCTAAACACAATGCTTTGAACAACAACTTAATGAGGCCGAATAACTCAGCTTCACATTATTCAAAGGTTGGATTTGAATTTAGAGAGCAAGTGCCTCGTATTTCCACACTCACAGTTCTGCGTACACTGACATAATAAATAAATAAAAATCCCATTGTCACACAGAGCAGACATGCACAACATCAGAAATATTCAAATATTCAATAGAAAAACTATTGCTGAATACTGAATTGACAATATCAATTACATTTAAATCAACATATTCCAAACACCTTTCTATGAAATACATATAAACACATATAATCCTATTCAAAACTAAAACTATTTTTCACTGTATATATAATTTCATTTCCGTTTGTTTTTTTCCTATCTTTTTTTATACATTTTTAGTTGATTATAAAGGATAGTTGTCACATTCATGGTGGAAAATGTTTCAGACCACAAAAACCTAGCAGTAAATGGTTGCTAGGTGTTTACACATTTGAGACCCACTGTATATCGACATGGACCTTGATCTTAACACATAACTAGTGTGTCTTCTCCAGACAACTCAAATATTAGTAATGGGAAAGCCCTTTTCCACCCAACAGGTTCATTTTTACATGCAATCTTAGTAGATGCAATGTTATTGCCTTCTCAAATGCAGGATAATTCAGCTCCACATGAGACTTTTGTCCCTCATATTTTAATAATCCTAATTTCACAGAATCTGCATACTGTGTGCCATGCAGCAGTTGTTTGTCTCATTTATTCTGCTGTAGTAATAGCTAATTCAACAGGCTTTTAATAAGGCACAGGGGGGAAAAAATCACTCACCCATAGGCCTAAGCTAAGCATTTGTTTCCATGACAACATTCCACATATATTTAAAAGGCATGATGGGGATGTTTCAGCAGAGGGCATGTTGATAAAAACAAAAGTGGTAAAATGGTGGGAGTGAGAAATGTGTTTTGTTTACTGATGGTAATTTTCTGCACTTTAATCAAGTGATATTTACTAAAAAGCAGAAGAAAAGTATTGTCACAGACAATAAAAAGAAGTAGTCAAAGATCACAGAGGCAGTAAAATACATATACCAGCATTAGGTCTGCAAAACATTAGAAAAACATGCAATATGCAATACTGAAAGCAAAGTATCCAAACTTGTTCAAAATATATAGACATTTTATAGGTAAAGATATCCAGATTGAGCTAGACACCAGCACCTGGATGAATAGGCATCAAGATTTTTTTTTTTAATTCTCAATCTAGTTTGCTGCAGCCACAAATACTTAATAAGTTATAAAGTAGAAAGATGAAGGTTGTATTGTGATGCTCAGTCCAGAGTTGTTGAATTAGTGTTTGGCGCATCAACTACCTAAAAGGTAGTTGAATGTTGTACTAAGACTTGCTGCTTTAGTCAGGTATGTCAAGCTTAACAAAAGTGCACAATTTTGGATTATCTATCCTAAAACCACCAAATTGGACAACATCAAGAGGGTGAATTTCATCCTTGCGCTATCAAAATCACTGTTTATGCTTTAACATGCAGAGAACCCATATATGTATTTTCTGATTAAGGTTCAACAAAAAACTGTAAGCTGCTTAGTCTTAGGTGTAAAATCTTTAAAAAGAAATGTTTTTAATATATAATACATTTAATATTTAATACACACTTATGTATATATATATATATATATATATATACTGCTCAAAAAAATAAGGGGAACACTCAAATAACACATCCTAGATCTGAATGAAAGAAATATTCTCATTGAATACTTTGTTCTGTACAAAGTTCCATTTGCACAACAGCAGGTGAAATTGATTGTCAATCAGTGTTGCTTCCTAAGTGGACAGTTTGATTTCACAGAAGTTTGATTTACTTGGAGTTATATTGTGTTGTTTAAGTGTTCCCTTTATTTTTTTGAGCAGTATATATATATATATAATTGAAGCTGACTGCTTGAACAAACAGTGTATGTTAAGTCTTTGTTTATCACTGTGTAGATCTCACCGCTTCATTGTGGCCATGCACTTGGAAATGCCCAAGGCTATCACCAGGCAGCTGTATTCCAATCACGCCTGCAACTTTATCTGTCCTGATTCAGTGCTTATAGGGTGAATGCTCCACAAGAAAAAACATCAGCAGTCCAAACACAAAAGGTTTAAGCTTGGAAAATAACCTCGAAGCTCTTGACCTTTGAAAAAGGATCATTGCTGGGAACATCCCGCTTTGATCCTTTACAGTAATGAACTTAAAGAAACATGGTTGTACATTCAAAATAGCAAGAATGAGCTTTAGTTTTTAAGTACGCTTCTGCTTCGAGGCACGATTTCTCAACTCATCCATTATACAAAGAGAGTCTACTCAGTACATCAACCCCTTCAGATAAAATAAGTCCCATGAAAATCTTATTAATTACCAATTGGTAAAGGATTCAAATTTTGCAATTGTCAGGTTGGACAAACACACAAGCACTGTGCAGCTCCCCTGGATTAAATCTATTATGTATGATGTATGGCTAAGTGGTAAAGAGATAATATATGGAATCCACATACTTAGATCACCGACATACACATACTTTTATCATCTTCTGAAGACCCTGAAACTTTACTGTGAATAACACTGATTATCCCTTTTTCAAGTGGAAGAACTAAAGCATGATTGATTTTTTTTTTTGTTCTCAAAGTTGATGTGTTAGAAGCAAGAAAAAAAGCTGGGGCTCATTTCAATGCTTAGGATCTAAGGTGGTCCACAGTGGGAAAAGTGACTCTGTGTGTGTATGTGGGGATCAGAGGCTGTGCCCTGTGACCTGATCAAAAAGACAAGCTGCTGAAGCCCAAAATGCCAAAGAAGTGGATTCCATCCCTTGATGAGTTGGTGCTATTCTGGTAGGAAAACAGTGAACTATCGAAATATTAAGCTACGGGTCATAATGTTTACCTCATTGGTGTGGTTTAGTGTGTCAATTTGTTTACTGATTCAAAAAATGAACCTTATCCCATTCACTGAATCTAAACCAGTATTAGTTAAAAAACATTTATCTGTCAAACAAATGATACAACACACTTTTTGTTTATGTGTTTTTCTTTCTTACCAGATCTGGGAGAAATTCTCAGCAAAACTGGTGAAGCCAAAACATTGGAGACATTGACCGTCAGCCGAACAGCAAAGATTCTTGTTGAATTGAGATGAATTGAGCACATGAGTGAATCCTCTGCGTCACACACAGCCTTATGTTCAGACGCATGGTAATCTGTGTCGTTTTCCAGAGAACTGGAGAGAGGAGCAAATTTTATTAGGAGGACTTTGATCAAAGAAAGTTGAACATGTTACAAACTAAATGTTCTCTTAAGCCTGACAGGTGGCAAATACATGAAGAAAAGTTAATTTTGATAGGAACATTTCAAATCACGTGACAACAAAAAAGCTTCCTTGCTGTGAGTAATTTGAAATGCTTTAAAAATGAAAGAAAATAAAAATAAAATAGCACTCTTAGCAGCTGTGCATCATATTCCACACTGTATGAGGTTGGTAAACTGTGCAGTGAGTTAGTTTCTTTGTTCACGCCACTATGGAAGCCTGAAACCAGTGTTATACCTCACATCTTCCCCATCACTGACCAAAGTAAACAGCTGTGAGCAGTCAGGAAACCCTCAACCACAAACAAGTACACATTCAGGCACTCTCAAAACCAGAAGACAAGTTTATACTTACATCTGCTGGAGGCTGACTGCCAAACAACTGGGCTTCATTATACCAGATGACAGGCCACTGAACTTAAGATCACAAGTTAAATTTGACCAGGGTTCATCAAATCTGCACAGTATGTCCAAACAAGTGCCTGACAAAAAACCACATTTACATATTACCCCTTTGTGACCTGCAGCTGAAGATTTCTTTAAAAAAAACAGCAAACATGTTGAAATCTGAGAAGAAATGAGAAGTTACTCAACGTACCAACATTAAATAACTTGTTGCCAGCTGAATGATAATTGCAGATACAGCAAATATCCAAGAGAAGGCTCAGTCAGGTGGTGACTCAATACTATGACTTTTGACTGATTCTAAGGCTTAAGCCAAAAATGTTTGCACATTTATATAATAACAAACTGTACATAGTAATCCTATCCTGATAAAAGTTGATGTATTTGTCCAATTTGCAATACATCTAAATCTTACATAGAAATATGAGTCTTTTCTCACATTAAATGTAAGTACAAGTCTTACATTTAGTGCAGTTGGGACACTAACATTGTAACTAAGACAAAGTCAACTCGAGTGGATGAAGTGCTTAAAACAAAGAGATGTCAAGACATGCCGGAACACAGGAATGTTTTTCTTTTCAGCTGTTGTTGTTATTAAACATGCAGGATTTGGAAACATAGGAAAGGATCTACATTCTCCAGGGAACATAGATGGGAACTTTCAACTTTTAAAAAGCTGTAACATTGACATTTTAACCATTAACATTTTAACCAGCTGCTTACATCTAAGCAGCAGATTTTATTGCTGCTTAGATGTAAATTATGTAAAGATGGGATCTTGACTCCTGGTAAATTCTCTCCTGTGATCCCTGTTCCTGGTGTGTAAGTTCACCTGTGAGCACAAACCGTTTACGGGTCTGAGGAAGCATGTAGACACACAATGAGAGGCTTTAATTGTTCCCCATTAAACTCTTGAGCTCTTGTGCATCACGGCTTTTTACAGACCAATGTGAAGAAAACCCACAAGCTTCTCCACCACCACATGCAAAATGAGCTGAGTATTTCATAATTATGACTCAACTGAATGGATTCCTGTCTCTTGTGTAAACTCACTGAACCTTCCTATCTCCTCTACACTTCAAGCAACCAAACAGTGCTTTCAGTGTAAATGTATTTATTTTATTTTACTTTTTTTTTTTTTACTACAGACCTAAAGAAAGAACAAGTAATAGTCCAGAGAGGTCATGTCAGGTTGATGTTTGGAACATTTCAATCAAAGACTAAAAAAGAGTCATTTGACTTGCTAGTAAAGTCTGTTCAACATATAATCATCCAAAACCTGCCTGTGCCTGCCAGCACAGCATGTTGATCACACCACACTTTGATGTTTCTGCAGTCAGAAACAGAACAACAAGATAGTTTCTCTTCACAAGATCATTTCTTTTAAATTGTGAACTCACTTTCATCATTTTCTAAACTTTCTTACAGCCTTGGTACAAACTTTGCAATAAATGCATTTTTTTTTTAGCAGTTGTAAAATGTTCCACTGAGAATATTTTTGCTAATCCACTCATTGCTGACAAATTGTTTGGGAGGCATGCCTTTTTTGTCTTACTATCACGAATAGAAAGATGTGGCATTTATTAAATTATACTGGGGCTTTAACTGAAACATATTGTTTGGTCAGATCAGATTAAAATTGAGCTTTTTAGTAGTTTTATGAGGGTTTGACATGAATAAAGAATGAATGTGTAGAAAAGAAGAGGTTAACATTACTTGTGGTTATTTGTGTTTGTGTTCATGGAGGAGTGTACGTACAACTGTGTGCTGTGGCCAGATGAGATTAAAATAACACCTGATTTAGGCTTGGTGTTAAGCAGTCAATAAATACATGTAAAAAATACTTCAAGCCTACTGTTATGCACAATGGAGACCCTGATGCTGTGAGCCTTGTTAAGTCCATGGCATCATATACTCTTACTGGAACATTTCACTCACTGCCACAAAAACAGACAATATTTTGAACATAAACTCTTACCCCCTAGAGAGACTAGAGGTTTTGATTCAGCTGAGGAGCTCCTAAATTTGCAGCGTGGAGACAGTGGGAGGTTTAAATCAGACTGACTTGTCCCTTCTTCTATATAAGCGTTGGCAGTAGGTGAGTCGCAGCACACCTCATCCTGCCAGGGGACGTCCAGGGCGCCTGAATGAACGGGAGCTCCAGGTCGCAAACACTGAACAGCTAAACACAGAGAGAAAGGAGAGTAAAAAGGGTCAACCGTTTTCAAAAAAATAATAGTTGGTGGCTTTTTATATTTTAAAAGATTAGGTCATCTCAAAAGGTCAAGGTATATATTTTTATTTATTGTATAACCTATGTCAAAATTCTACTAGTAAAGAATATGTAAACTGAAATCAAAGACAGTTTTAGAATTTGTCTGTATACTTATTTTCATTTCATCTCCAACATATTTCCAAACATTGTATTTCTGTCATGCCATACATATAAGTTTGCATTCTAAATGATTGGGGAACGGCTTGTATTTTGTATGACATTTTATCCAGTCCAAAAGACTTTATGCTTCATTCAGTCATTCACACCCTGATGTTGGGAAGATACATTGTAGCCACAGCTGCCCTGGGGCAGTGTGACAAGTGTCTAGCCCAACGACTGAGATAAACAGCAAGAGGATTCAAACGGGCAAAACACAGGTTGCAAGATGAGTCATTCTGAAGAACAGAGTGTGATGTTTTTTTCATCCTGTCAATTTAATAAAAAACATTATTATCACTCACTCATGTCACATTGTTGACCACAAAGTAGTTCTACATTTACTTCTCAATGAAATCTTGTTTAAAGTTCAAGTTGATTCTTCAATTTTCCATGGTAAAAAAAAAGTATAATACTTTTTTTTGTGTCTTTTTAAAGGTTTTCTTGGCTCTAGTGGCCTTTATTTGAAAGTAGTTTGACAGGAAAGACGGTAATGAGAAAAAGGGAAAGACATGCGGCAAATGTCGCCAGACCAGGAGTCGATCGTGCGATCACCGGCATGACGACTAAAGCCTCAATACATGGGTTGTGCTTTGCCCTTGCACCACCACAGGACCCCTTAATCATTTGTTCAATGTTCAGTTTCATGTGTATGTTAGCACGTGCATTTCGTTATCAAGTAGTTTTGCACATCTGGAGAATAAAATTATTGTTTGTTCTTTACAGAGAAGCCCAAATTCAGTCAGACTGAACAGAGGAAATCTGTAAAGTTTTTTTTTCTTCTAAACAGCCAAGTTTGAAGAATTTAAGACATAAAACATGATTCATTTTATAAGAAAATAATTCAGATGATAAATGGTGCAACCTAACCCCGAGAATCCCGTTGGTCTATTTTACCAGATAATGAATGATTGCTAAAATCCTCTCTCTTGCTAAACTTAAACCATAAGACCACATCATTATAAGATGTAGCAGAGGTGTGACCCTGTTACTAAGGGTTCTGATGTGACTGAATGCAAAAAACACATGGTTATTTTAGACATGATGTTTCAATATAAGATCAAATCTTAAAAATGGTGTATGCCGATTCTGACTTCTGTTCTCCACGTATAAGTGCAGAGTTCTTCATTCAAAAAACACAAATAAGATTTAAGAAAACATCCAACAACATAACACTGGAAACTGGAAACTCACCAAGCAGCATCAGGAGCACGTGGACCAGGACTGTCAACATTACGGACCAAGTCCTGGGAAGACACACAAGCTGAAACAGTTACTTAAGAGCAATCCTTAATAGGAAAACAGACGAACAGGTGTGCCATGGTGATCAACATTGTACCAGGAAACCTGCATTTACACAGGTATTGTAATGATTCATTTTAAGTCAAGTGTATGCTTGTAAACTCCTGCTAATACAGGCAGTAATTTAAAGTGTAAGATTCCTCTGTGTTGTGCTGCCAAGAAAGACGATGCCAAGTTCAGTCATCTTTAGACTTCGGTACAGTTACAAATCAAGGCTGACCACAAAGAAAATTAATAAAAATCACCGTAGTCTTTACAATTCAGCTTCTTTTATGAGGAAAGTATTACAAGACTTCAGATTTAGTTATGTTTCTTCTTCAGCTGAAGAGATGCCTGCCTAGCATGTTCTGCTCGTGGTGCTGCATGAAAGGAACTTATCACAACACTTCAGTAAACTTTTTTGGTTTTGTAGACCTCTGAATTTCACAATGTTGTTATGACAGGAAGGACAATGCTGAGCCAACAGCTTATTTTTAACATTGATCTCAAATGCAAACTTGGTATCTTGACGTGGATAAAAGAAAACCCAGCATCATAAAGAAGTTGGAGCAGGAAAGAGTTGGCTGAGTGGATAAGCTGAAATTTTGAAATGTGACGCTTTATGGTTTTAGGAAGGTGAATTATTATTTTCTCCCCAACTTAAAATGTGTCTGGTCAGCTTACCGGCATTCAAATTCCTGGAATGATATGCCGCAGAAAAATATGTGTTCTGTTCAGAAGAGAAGACAGAATGTTCGTACCTGTCATGGTTTTTTCAAGTTTAAATTTCAAGTGCCATAACTTTGTAGGAAAGAATATAATCTAGGGATTAGAACATCATTCCAAAACATCTCATTCAAATGATTGCATAATTTGCTCTACATGCTATCAAGTACTGCAGAAGCCTGTAAATCACCTACTAATTCAACTCAGGTGTGTGGTAGAAGAGACAAGCCTAAAACATTCAGGCAAATGGTTTCCGAGAACCGGAAATAAGAAACACATACTGTTTTGAAGCTTAAACGCTCTCACTGTCAAAGCTGCCACAAAAAATCTGGATTTTTGATAACGTCTGTGCCACATCTCAAGCACGAATCAGAGAACTATTCTAAGCAGAGAACCACCAGGGTTTTAATTTCTGGTGTCATAGCGTTAATTTCTGCTAGACGTTCTCCATAAAAAAGCATCATCGAGATAAAAACTATACACAATGTCTTAATTGAGAAAAACTTCCACATATACAAGTATGTGTATGTACAATTATTTTGAATTGTGTGAAGATAACACAATTCAATGCAAATTTAAGCGGTTGTGTCAAACACATTAAATCTTTTCACATTACATCATAGTTTTCCATTTTATTTTTCGAAATAAAAATATGATGAAATCCTTTACAATTACAGCTATGGGTTATGTGTCAACCTTTGAACTTCTGGAAACTGTCTTTTTTTTACCAGTTCTTGTAAAACTGCTCACATTCAGTCAAGTTGGATGCCAGATTCGAAACTGGACTGACTAGAAGGTCTTTGACTGGGTCAAGACATGAAAATGCTTTGATTTATACAATTTCATCATAGCTCTGGCTGTTAGTTTGGGGTTGCTGTCATCTTGGAAAGAGAACCTCCACCCCAGTCTTAAGTGTTTTGAAGTCTATAAGAAGCTATTTTTCAACATTGCCCTGTATTTAGCTCTATTGATCCTCCTATAAACTCTGTCCAGATTTCCTGTCTGAGAAAATTAAGCAAGTACGTAAACTTTATGTAGAACCTTTCACATGTCAAAAACCACAAACCTTTACAATAAAAATAAGCATAAAAACAGGAGATAAAACAGCAAGCGTAACATTATATTGCCTAAAACTAGCAAAAAGCCTGTCTGTATTTAAAGACTCTTCAGCTGAAGGAAACAATCTGGAGGCAACAGTTCAAAAGGATTAATTTTCTTTGGTCCTAAAATGCATTTGTGGGGCCATTAACTACCCCAGTTTTTAAGGAATGGTGTGTTTAGGGTGAAGTGCAGTATTAGCTTTCCGCCACACATAGCATCCAAGCCGTGAAGTTACATTTTGGTCTCATCTAACCAGATGACCTTTTAGCATGTTCACTGTGTTCCCTACATGGCCTATGGCAAACTGCAAACAATTAAGGTTTACCCACAGCTGGAAAAATCTGTCCTTCTCTATTCTCTGTACAACACTTTGGTCAAACTTAAGCGTCGTCTTGTCACTCTGATATAAAAGTCAGATTTACAGCCTTCTTGACTAACAGTTGTGTCAACAGATTCTTCAATCTGAGCTAAGGATCTCTACTGCTCCTCCAGAGTTAGGACTCCTCGATGTATTACTTCTTAGCAATTTCCTTGCACACCCTGTCAGGTTGGGTGGATGCCCATATCTTGGCAGGTTTGCAGTCTACTTTTGCTATTTTTAGACGATGGATTGGACAGAGCTCTTTGAGATGTCCTCAGCTTGTGACAACATAAAAGATGGGAACTTAATTAGGGTAAGCTTCACCTTATAGAAATAATTTATAGAGATCAATGTGTAGCCAGCAGACAGTTAGGTCAGGAGCAAATTTTTAAAGTACATTTACCTATCAGAACAACCCATATTGTTCTGATAGGTAAATGTTTGGGTGCCTCCAAATGGTTTATCAACTTTTCCTATTAATTCTGGTTTGGGTCAATTGAATTTGACCCAATATATATAAACGTGTGCAGGAATCTACTCAGAGACTTAGGTAAACATCATAATTCATATGACTCATCCTAAAACAGACTGGTAAACTTTCTCACACTGTTGAGATTGGAATTTGACGCCCCTGTAATAGCACTCCTAGCCGATTTTCAACACTTCCTACACAGGTTTAATCTGATCACAGTAAGAGTCACGGTATAAACAGGAGTAAAAAATTTCTGCCAAACAGATCAAATACCACTGTGTCTTAATTAAGCAACAGAATGTTATTTCTGGGACATAATTGCAGATTGAATTTATTGTATGCATTTGGTTAAGAAAAGTATGTGCGTAATAAGAAAAACAGTTTTTTAAGAGAACAGATGTACAAACTTTGACACGACTAACAATAGTCGTTATTGTTATCATAGATTCTTACTACTATTATTTTTTTTATCTTTTCATATTTTGGAGGCACAACAAAATTGAGGGTGCTCCCACCGAGCCTTCATACGATGTCGCCAAAGTCGCAATAACAGAAAACAGTCGATAGATTTCTTGCAACCATTTTCATATATAAATGCATCACAGAGCAACATGGATTTTGATGCTACTTTTTAAGTTGTAAAACAAAAAAATACAACCACAAAAAAAATTTAAATAAATAAATAAAGCTTATGTAAACATACCCTATGCATGGGGATATTTTTGTAATGCCCCATTTCTATATAGAGATTGAGATTATAGATTTTTTGGAGGTTCTCATTTAGAAACCAACATTTACTTTCGGGTATATGACACAACTTGAGTTACATGTGAATTTATGCATTTTTATTTTTACTTTTTTGTTTGTTTTACCTGTCCTCTCCTAGTCATGTCTTTATTGTACAGCACTTTGGCCAGACGCTGTTCTTACAAAAAAAAAAGGAATGTTCAAAGTGATGTGCTTAGTTTATGAAATGGGAAGACAATCCTTTGTGAGTTTTCTCCACCTATGACTAAATAATGAGTCACATTATCAACAAGTCATATCAAAACAGAAAGGAGTGAGTTGGTTTTAACCTATCATCTCAGTAAACCCTCTCTGTGCAGAGATCCACAGTAGATAAAGATCTGCATTTATTCATGACTGAAGCTGTAGTCATTGAGTCAGATAGTTGTTAAGAAATAAAATTACAATGACACACCCACTCACATTTACTCACTCATTGAAAAAATCCAAAAGATTGAATACAAGCACAGGTTCTTATCTCAAAGTAACCACTCTACCTTGATACCAGATTCAATCCTAGTTTATTCAAGGGAAGAAGGCAATTAACACACCGTTGTTGTAGAACAAAGTCGCCCTTGCAGATACAGGCAACCAGCTTATTGTTGATTTATGTCTAAGAACATAAATGTGTGTTTTGGAAGTGCTGTTCTAACACAATTTCCTCTGCAAGTCGAGGTGTCTGTCACTGCGTGTAAAGAAAAGCATCTGTCTGCATCCAACTATTGCTGATCACATGCGGTTTCAAATTCAGTGTGTGGCAGCTCTAACTGCTCAGTTGTCACAAAACAATCCACAAGGAATTTTCTTCTACTTAACAATTGCAGACCAACATGCTTTTTACAACCAAAACAATGACTATTCTCCAGTTTCACAAGAGGCTCTG
Source organism: Xiphophorus couchianus (assembly GCF_001444195.1). Lineage (NCBI taxonomy): Eukaryota > Metazoa > Chordata > Actinopteri > Cyprinodontiformes > Poeciliidae > Xiphophorus > Xiphophorus couchianus. The sequence continues at coordinate 29,343,344 of NC_040236.1, forward strand.
TCCCTCTGGTGTGTGCTGTTATTTCTCATCTACGCCATGGCACCTAGAGCGAGCTTTTTGACAGTCCACTGATTAGTTTTACATGGAACAAGAAGGAATCTGGGGAATTTCTGACTTTCACACTAACAAGAACGCATAGAAAACTAAACTGATAGGCTAGGTTGATATGGAATAATAAAGCAGTATAAAAATGTTGAAATATACAGAAAAGTTCTGAGAATTTTTAAACTGCAAAAATTAAAAGTTAAAATGACTTTAATTTTCCCACAAGGGGCAAGTCCAAAGCACATATTACAAACAGTTGGATTCATGAAATTGACCAATACTAATAAGCACGTAAATAAATAAAAAATGCACTGTGATTTATGCACGCAGTGTGAAGTTAAAAGAACGGATGAAAAAAAGAAAGAGTGTGGATAGAGAAACAGAAGGGAGACAGAATACACTCAAACTGTAATTAAATGTTAAATAGTCCGGGTTCTTACGTCTTAATTGCTGGGAAGCTTCATGAAGGTTTTCTTTTTGCCAAGATCAGCCGGGTGAGTTAAATCCGCCGCGCTGCTGCCACAGCTCACGCCCCGCTGACAGATAAAGAGCTGAGTGCGTGAAAAGTTACCACGCAGTAAGCGCTGCTTGGTTGACGTGGTGTAGAGGGACTGAAGATGGGAGTACTGAGGGGAGGAGGAAGAGTGAGAGGGGATCCTGTTATGCCGTGGTGCGTTCAGGAAGCCTCCGAAATTACACTAATGTTATGGGATGTGCATAAACGGAGCGCACTAGTTTCTTGGGAGAACTCCGAACAACATCAAGCATCTCTTTTTGAAAGATGTGTTTAATTTGAATCAAATCGCATAAAATCTGTAAAATCTTTCCTTAAATTACTTAACCCTGGTTTTGTCTTGCAGGTCAAAAGTGACCCACTAGCATGTTTAGCTGTAGAAAAAATATAGTAAACTATCTCCTTCCGATTTGAAATTTTATGACTTTTCCTAAATTGACCGCGTCATTAGAAAAAGTGATACTTTGTTTTTGTTTATGTTTCCATGTGGGCTGTACAAGGATTATCTTATGGGTCATTTCTGACCCGCGAATTATAGAAGCATTTAAACACCAGAAAAAGAGTGCAAAGGCCACACACAAACTCACCCTTACATGCTCCCCTCACCCCCATGGCTTGGGTCAGTTTTTGTTGTTAATCACAATGCATCTCCTGAACCCGAGGCTTCTAATTTTAGCCCAAAATGGTTAGATGGTTGCTATTAAAGGGCAATTACACCTAATTTTTAACTTCTCTGAGCATCTTTAAGAAACTCTAGTTTAAAAACTGCAACATCATAGATATTTCAAACCTGGATCAGATCATTCTACCCTAACTGCAAAATATTTGGCATTCAGTTTGCGATTTGTGAAACCTTTATTTGATTGCAGGGATTCGGACTGACCCTGCATGCACTTTTACAAGTTTTTATTTATCTAAATTACTGTACATGGTTTTGGAAACTGATGTAATAATGGGACATTCCTGTCACCTTCCTATCTGCATCACTTTTTCTGAGTGTCGATCTGGGACTGCAGGAGGGTTAAATAAATTATTTCAACATTTATAGACATTTACTTACTTCATGGTACTTTTAATTGTTTAATAATGTATTTATTTATTTAATTTTGTCCCTTAAACTCCTGCATACATTTCTAAAGAGCTTGTGATGCAGCATGAGTGTGTTGAAAAGTACTCTGGTGGATACTGTGATGCTAAATCCATCAAGGTTCCTATCCCATTTTATACTCTCTCTGCATTTATTCTCTTCTGACTGCGAAAACGTGACGCTTATAAAAACACATGCAGAACCGGATCTCTGTATTCCAGATGGTTGCTATTTAAATACTTGTCTTAGTTGTTTGAAAGCATGGACTGTGCAATGCAAACAAATTTCTATAATCAGTTGTCTGTACACTGTCTCTCACCCAGTGTCTTCTGGAGATATGCAATTTTTTTTTTTGTATTTCCCAATATTATTCATAATATCCAAGAACTGGAACTTTTGGGAATGTACATAGTCATTCTTTTTTTAGATTCGTTGTTGGGTTTTAGTAAACTCTAGCAGATGTTTGTAGAGCTACACAACAACAGGGTTTGCATACAATTGACTCTTTTGGGGAAAACGGGAATCTCATAAAAGTAAAGATTTAAAAAATAAAGAGCTAAAGTGGAACATTTTTATAATTATCATTTGGTATGATTTGAAAGTGACCTAAGATCTTTGTATGTGTGTTTAATCTAGGCGTGTGTGTCAGAATGAAATAGTGACTGCAGTCACTATCTGACTATGTGACGTAGAAAGAAATGCGTCATTTTGTGACTCGGTAAAGGGGAGGAGAGTCATTTGTAAGTGGATTTAATCTGTCTGCCTCACAATGAGGGGCATCGCATCCATTTTCCAACCCGCTTATCTTTATTTGAATAGATTTACCTCATCTGTTTTCAGCGCCCCCACATTCCTCTACTGACTGAAAACTGCAGTGACAGTCAGAGTCTGGCAGCCTATGCTTCTACACACATTTAAAACAAAAGCAAATGTCTGGGAAGAATCTTTCATTGTTTCTTATTAAATTAATATTTTTTTGAGGCTGTGGCAGGCAAAAATCTAAGCTACATTCACCCTATGTCTCACCTGTTGATTGCTGAGCATGGCCACCAGCCAACCCACAACAGGTTTAGGGTGGCATACAAAATTTATAACTGGATAATTATCATTCTTGAAAGCAAGGATCTACATTTTAGAAAGTTGTCCACATTAAATCTTAAACGATCTGTAAAAACATCCTCTTCTGCAGTCAATTCACCTCACAACTTTAAAATAGGAGAGATGTCAGACTTACATCCTGCTACATACATTTTGAACTTAGGTCAAATTTTCAGGTTCACTGATCAGTGTGAGCAAAGCAAAGACACTGCTGCAACAGAAGCCTGAACTTAAATGGAGAAGAAGACTCTCCTCTCTGCTGACATTATTCCAACCTGTGGACAAAATGATCTCATCGTTTCGAAACAAAATTAAATCCTCGGGGGAAAAAGCATGGGTTTTCTGAGAGATGTATCAGAACACAAAAAATGTTTTCATCTCATTCCACATTTCATATGAAACCTAATAATGTTTTGAGGTTCAAACAATAAAGCAGCTAAAATATTGTCTTTATCCATCTTTTTACTTTTGTGTTTGAATTACCATTTTAAGTAACTCAAACGGGTTTATTCAAACAGTTTATTGTTGGTATACTCTGATTAGTTGCACGTGAGCAACCACAGCTCAATACTTTATAGTTTGTCTCAAATTAAACACATTTTATTTTATTAATTGTTTAAAATAATCAGTAGAAATGACACTCTGTGCTTTCAGAGGCTCCCTTTTCCTTGGTCACATACTGCTTTTCACTTTCTACCATCAAAATGACTGCACTGCTGAGTTGCCCATGTCTAAAATAAAAGTAAATGAGCCATGACTCAAATATTAGAGCCAACTGTCGAATAATTGAAGCACAAGACAGAGAGGAAACACCTTGAGAGGGTTTTACACACTGAGATCATCCACACACTGAGATCATGATCTCAAGCTTGAGTGACAACACTAACATGGGATGATGTCATCTCTCTTTAGTGGCTTTGCTGGGATGCGATTCTGACATTCTCTTATTTTTAGACAGTTCCACAGCATCAGAGATTCTGGTTAATTTTGTATCAAATTTAAATTCAAATATAGATAGTAAGAAATATAAATGTTTTGTTACTCTAAAATTTTTATTTCTTTACTATTTATCAAAAATTATACACTGCTCAAAAAAATAAAGGGAACACTTAAACAACACAATATAACTCCAAGTAAATCAAACTTCTGTGAAATCAAACTGTCCACTTAGGAAGCAACACTGATTGACAATCAATTTCACCTGCTGTTGTGCAAATGGAACTTTGTACAGAACAAAGTATTCAATGAGAATATTTCTTTCATTCAGATCTAGGATGTGTTATTTGAGCGTTCCCTTCATTTTTTTGAGCAGTGTATTTTGGGTCAACTGGTAGTGTGGGATCATCCATATGTAAACTGTTTTTGAAGTGTGACCTGTAGATAAGTTGATAAATACAAAAAAAATAGAGAACGAAAAAATAAAAAAACTCCACATGAAGCTTCTAAATGTGCTGTTCATAATAACCACACAGAAGTCTGCACACACTGTTCTGCTGATGTTAAATGATAGGGGATGTTTTCCTAGATCTCATGTTTCAGGGGCTGCATGATACAGTCAGCAGGAGAAAAAGGCCAGACTAGGCAGCAGAACTGTTTACAACACTAATTATTTGTTTACAAGACTGATAAGCTATTGATTTGTTATTTTCCTGCCTGGGTAACATCTTGTACACAGTATTCCAAAACATTTCATAAACATTTAACAGATACTAATTGTGACATAATTTTGAGATCAACAGAATTTACACATTTTGTTACACTGTAACTACAAAGTAAAATGTATTTTATTGTAATTGTCATTACAACAGATCTGTGGTTCCCAAACCTTTAGGTTGGATTGCTTCAGCTTCCAACCCAAAAAAATAAAAGTCAATTTACAATGGGTACAAAGACAACACAAACAGAAAGCCCTTCTCTTTCTAATTGTGGATTTGGTTTCTCCTCTGAGAATGAGAGTTCTCAGACTAACATTGGTCTGTCTGCAGAAGTCACTTTCATTTGCCACACAGACATTGCTACAGTTTTCCAGAGTCAGCTTGAATGCATTTTTGTGCTTTGAAAATCAATTGTAAAAGCTTCTGTTTGCAATCACACAAACTGTTTGCAATCACACTAACTGTGTAATTACAAACATGTGTTAACATGTTCACCACAACAGAAAACCTTGCATAGTGACTAAAAACAATGTGACAATTTTACCAGATCAGAGACCAACTATGTGCTTCCAGGAATGCTGCATCTTACATCTGAAATTCAACACTTTTGCTGTAGCTAAGTGTTCTGGTTAATGCATCCAGTTCCATAACATGAAATATGTCAGTAGTTCAGAGCTGTCATCTAGGAAACACATTCTGGTGATGTAAAATTAAAAGATGCAATGGTGTTTTATGTGGAAAACAATGTCGTTTTTGTGACAAAAGTTCAACGGGCAGCTCTTTAAAACATCAGCACAGTGCTTTTCCTGGTGCTGACAGAGTTATTCTGAATCATGTCAAGAAATGTAACCAATGCTGAATGCAATCCCAAAGGTCCAATATTAAATGCATTGTAATAAATTACCATCAAACAAGAGACAAGATGGCAACAAAGCAAATGAAAATTGAGTGCATGAATCAAGGTACCCAGCAGTTAAGCTCAACATTACTGCCTACATGAAATGATCAAAGTAGAAACCTATTTGTGCCAATACCTGCGTCTCCATTATAAATGTAGCACTCAGTATCTATCAGTGATCAGAGGAGACGTTGACAACTTATTCAGGTGTTGGAGTAACAAACCTGTGGAACTTGTCATTTCATGATTGTACAGAAGACCTTCGGATCCAACACATTCAAATGACAGACAACATTATGACCTGTGTGATGCTGTGAGAGCTCTGGTGGAAGCAGCTGCACATTGTCTGAAAAAATATTTTTAAAAATTTGCTTACTACTTCATATGTTCTTCTTTGTTATTTTCGCTAGCAGTACCATCTGGTTGTTTAACATTTCAGGTTGTGCAGTTCTATCGTTAATGTTCTTTGTCAGGAAAAGTATTATTTGTCTAGTTTGAGGAGAGATGAAAAAGCAACACTACAACCATTGAATATTCACTCTCCAGTCCTACCAAGTTGAGTAAATACTTCACCTCTTCAACAGTTTAAGGCAGCTGTGCCAGATGGTGTTCCACAGACTGTCCATTTAAACCATCAGCCACCATCTGGAGGCTGGTGATGACACAAATTGGAACTTGCATTTCTCCTGGTTTTAACCAAAACCATTACATGTACAGATGATGCCATCTCTGTACCACTACAACCAGCTCTTGGTCTCCCAGAAAAACCAGCACCGACATGTTGGGATACTGGATGTTACTTTTAGCTCAGCCTTTGACTACAGCAGTATAAATAGGCTGGTTGACAAACTGTGCATACTTTTGTCTCTGGGTCAAGGATTCCTTCCAAAATAAATGTTAGTATGTCAGTCTGTGTAATCACATCTTACTGGTGTCCCCCAAGGTTATGTACTCTGCCCACCAAGTACACCCACAACTGCACTACAACCTACATTTCAAACTCTATTGTTAAATTTCACAGTTAACCCAAGGATCAACAGAGAAGAGATGAAATGTCCCAACAAATTTCAGTCGCACACAGAAGACCTGAACTGCAGCAATAATTCTGCACATTTATGTCTAAATGTGAATTCTTTCTAAAAACACTGAAATGCAACAAACTCAAAGAGAATACTATGAAAAACATGTACTCATTCATTATAGAAATCACATAGTTTTACAGTAAAGACTCATAACACTGCATAAAGGCAAAAATTTAAGAAGGATTTAGGGTTTCTTTGCATTTTTTGGTAACAAAAAGGGCAATTAGAAGATTTTTCTGTGTTGCTACTAAGTTGGGACAGCACAGACAATTTTTTATGTGATAGAACAACAAAGTAATGTGTCCACATACTGTGTTTGTAGAGAGGGTAACGCAGTGAGAGAACAGCATTTAGATCTCACAAGAATAAAGGACATGCCTGCAAATAATTCAGTTTATGAGTGGTATTAGATGAATCATTCATCAGAGGACATAAACACCAATCTAGAGGACACCAAGAGCTGTGTCGTTAGGATTCTTCTGTGTGTTTTGTGAAAAACAAATTTTTGTGGATAATTCTGGCTGGGACACCAGGAGAATTTACACACCACAGCAAAGGGCCTGAGGGGGCAGATGTGATTTCTCTAATACTATGTGGCTCAGTTCTCTGTCTTGCAGCCCTCCTAGCCCATCATTCGGTTGTTTCGACAGAGCAGAACCATATATACGCTCTCCTTGTACACTGGACTACTACAACTGTTTCATCACAGCCTGAATGAGCCACTAATAAAACCGCACTCTTTCCCACAGGCTTAGTGCCCACTTCTGGTTTACTCACCCACACATGGTGACACATCCAACTTCTCCGTCACATATTCTGCACTAAGCAGATTAGATGCTGTCCTCTGAGGGACAAGCAAGATTATGGAAAAGTGCATGTCGTTTTTTTTCTGTTTTTTTTTTTTTTCTACACGAAACAACAATCTTGAAAGGAGTTGAAGGCTGTTGGGGAGGGTGGGAATGAAATAAGAGGTGAAACAGTCCAAAGCTTGTGCGTCACCAGATTTTATTGTGTTAAACCTGTTGAAATCTCCCTTTCAACCAAGACTATAAAGACAACCAAATAATTGGAAATGAGATTATATATTGATATTGCCGCTCCAAATAGCATTTGTAGCTGAATTTTAAATTGAAAAAGGTTTATGTGGCTTATTTAGCAGTTTGAATTTCTGCTGCTTGAATTTTGAGTCTCAGAAATTCATAATTCCAACAGATGTTTTTAGAAAGTTTTTGTTTATTCTTTCATTTGTTGATTTCTAATTATTTCTAAATTTAAAGTGTCAAACTGTATTCTGATATAATGTTGAGATTTTCACATTTGTTTTCTATATCAATTGTGCCATTTGTGAGCTATAACATGAGATCATACACTGAAATTAAAAGTGTAGCATTTTGTGTGTGGGCACATAAAGTTGAAATGACAGGTTAATACATGTATATTGGCTTCAGGGTACATATCTTAAATCACGTTTCTACATTTACACTCATATTCAATAAATTAAAATACATGTCCCAATGAGACGTGTTTCTCAGATTTAAAGTATCTTTTGAAAATGAACTTTAATACATTTAAAATAGTTTTATTTTGTTGCTGGTCTGGAGTATTTTTCAAATTTTAAATGTCATGTTTTTCAGCAACAAAATATAAAATCTTCAGAATTTACAGAAATAAAGGCTTTCAAACAGCCATCTGTGTATAATCTATATAATATATTTCTCTTCAAAATAAATGAGCTTTTCAATAGTATTTCAATGTATTGAATGGATCTGTATTTTATTGCAGAGTTGACATCAAGTCTCGTATACATGAGCGCAAAAAAAAAAGTAGAACCACCACTGATGAAAGAGCAATAGATGGATAGAGCAGCAGCAAAGTAGAAAAAATTAGACAGAATGACATTGACTTTTCTCATAACAGAAAATTTACTTTTGGAAAAGACAGGCTATGATGAACAAGCAGAAGCTAGCAAGATTTTCTCAGATACCATGGAGTCTTAACTTCCCAAACATATGAAGGAAAAAAACTATGATTCTGGAACAAGTATTCAGTTTCTCTCCAAATATTAATATTGGCTTCCAAGCCCACTAAAAACATCTTGTTTTCTTTTTAGCTAAACACCTGTTTAGCAGTAATTTGCAACAATAAAAAAGTTATTGTACCCACTGAATTGTGTAAAACAAAAAGAATGCACTTAAAAGTGACTTATTTAGGGAAGGAGAATATCAAGTGAGGGGTGGGGTCGAGTTGGACGGAGTGTGGGAATGTGCATGTGTTCAGGTATAAAGCTCACACCTAAGCTCGGCTAACCCCACACACAGGATAAGTTGTGTTATTAGTGCTAGTTATGCTTAGACTCATTGTGATTGTTTGAAGGGATGCACAATATCCAGAAATATATGCAGGTATACAAGTTAGTGACCAAACTAAGACTGCCTTTATGCAATGATCCTATGGAAAATGTCTCATCTTACCCCAGTGCCATTTTATAATGCAATAAAGTACTTTTCTTAACTTAAATTTTTATAAAATGTTGTATGTATCCCTAGTAGAAATTTGACTTCACAATTTAAACCTTAAAATAGGTCTCTGTCTCTTTAAGAAACGTCTGCTCTTACCAAAACTCCGCCTTCTGCACGCCATCATAACAATGCTCCCCCATTAAACTGTTTACATCTGCAACATCTCAAGAAATCAACCAGGAAGTAAAAACTTGAGCGCAAATGGGTATTCCAAATGGACAATGACCCAAAGCATCCTGCCAAAATGGTTACAAATTGGCTCAAGAATAGCAAAGTCAATGTTTTGGAGTGGATATCACAAAACCCTGATCTCAATCCTGCCGAACATTATGTGAACGAGGGGATTTACAAACATTGCTCAGATACACCAGTTCTGATGAATGGGCCAAAATTCCTGCCAACTATTGTGAGTAGCTTGTGGAAGGAAACCCAAAACGTTTCATCCAAGTCATACAACTTGAGGGCAATCGTACCAAATACTAATGAGGTGCAGTTAAACTTTTGATTTTGAAGAAAGTAATAAAAGTTACCTTAAAAAATCTGACATGTTCAGATTTAATCTTCTGACCCACATGCAGAAACAACAAGTTCAATTAAGGTATAGGTTTTATTTCTTTCAAACAAGGAACAATTTGCAGGTTTCCTTGATGTATCAGGGAGTGGCAGTGTCATGCAATCTTTGGCGTCTGGAATGAGAGTTGGGTTATTGGTGGCCTGTAATGAGTTGATCAGATGCAGTATGAAAAAAGGCTTACTTTCGAATGGACTTGGTGAAGTGTGGGAGAAAGGTGCCCAGGGGTCCTGTGTGGAGAATGGAGATGGAGCCTCTGGAGGCGAGTGCGAGGTAGGCGATGACCGAGAGCCAGGGGTCTGACTGAGCGGAGTGGAGATGGGGGGGGGGACGGTGGAGCAGGCAGGCAGGTAGGTACTTGCTGGGGAGTTTCACAGGAGGAGAAAACGGTTGAACCGATTCCTAGAGATCCAGTGACAAAAACCTAAAGGAAGCAAAAACAAGAACTATGAACTTCAGGTAGGTTCTCAAGAAACTGATCAAAAGCTAAAAATAGCCGACAACAAGAGGTGGCCAGAGTGACTACCAGTAGACGTTAATCATCCAGCACTGAGTGAAGGCTCTGCTGCTCCTTTATCCCCAACACTCTGATGAGACTGATGAGCTCCACCTGTGAAGGCTGCCCAGGCTCTCCACCAAGATCCTCGCTGGAAGAAATGTGTTACTCGCACTCGCACACACGCACACAGGAACCCTGACATTATCCCTGTCATTATTCTGGCAGTTAGCAAATAGAAAATGTGTTGGTAAAACATGAAAAGTTTATTCTGATTTCACATCAGACAGTGTGAAAAAATGTATATGTCTTTTCACAGAGCACATGAACCTCTGGTTTTAACTGTAAATGTACCACAGCTCTGTAATGATGGAAGTGTTTTAGGTTGATGTACTTTTGCCTCTATGTCCCACAAAGCAGCTTGCATTCTCCAAGCAGCAGGGGATATTACTCACACACACAGGTGGTTCTGGGTTGGAGTCATCTGAGCTTTAATGTCTTCCAGCATCTTCACAGCAGGTTGGAAACCGCCAGTTTGGGACCCATCGAGCAGGTGAAATAGGTTTCATTACCGTTTATGTAATATTGCTCCCACCCCAAAAACAGTCACTCTTGATTTTTAGGCTTTTTTCTCTGCCTCTACTGTTGCAAAAGTGACTCAGTGCTTGAGTCATCCCTACTTTAATGTGTTCTATCTACAGTTTAGAGTCCATCACCTGTTTGGTTTCTGGGAAGTTTGGCTTTTATGGAAATTCTACATTATTAAAATTGACTTTTGCCTTGTATTTCATTTCATTTCCCCCTTAGAATAAAAGCTGCTGTAACTATAAACTGCTTCAGCTTAAGCAATAGGTAACCTTTAGTTATTTTATAATCCATCAGTTTAGCAGTGATATTTACCTTCTTAGTCATCTAAGCAGGTAAGTGTGTGTTCTTGGACTAGATTGTGTGGCTTATCAAAAAATAAGGTGAAGGAAAGACAAACTATACAACAAAACAAATGCATCTATAGGTAGAGAGTGGATGATTTAGAATGAGAGGAACAGGAACCATTTGAAATGAATTGACAAAAACACAGAACAATAAAACGGAAAGAAATGATAGCAGAAAAATAAAGAGGAAACAAAATGGTGATTTCTTTTTTTCTGCCAGAAGTCCAATTTTTCCAAAACTGTAAATTGTGTCCTGCCTTCCTTCCCAGAACACTTATTGAAACAAATTACCTAAAGGAATTACGTTTTTTGAGCAAACAGAAATTTAATAAAAAGTTAGGTTAGATATTTATGATACTCAGTATAAGAAGGAAGAAGCTGATGACTCGTAACATAAAAGACCAACAAAAAAAAAAAAATACAAATTTTAAAGGACACTTCAACACAAAACATTCATGTTTGATCAATCACCGTTCATAAATAATCATAAAATCCCTAATATAAAACTAAGCATATATACTTCAAAAAATAATACGAAATAAACTCCTGACCAAAATCACACTACTGCCTCATAACCAGGTTGAAAGTTTAGCTTCAAAATGTGAAGAGAAGAAATGAGAGCAAGAGACCAATCCAATAAACCAAACAGCTAAGCCCAAGAAACCCAACAAGGAGAACCAGAAGCATAAAACAGACCCTGTAGTTAGTAGCCACAGTGTTCTTGTTATACTGAACCACAAAAATCTGCTTAGATATGTGGGAATGTCTCTCAATGTGGTGAAAGTGGCTTCATTATAGACTTCCATGGTCTGAAATGGATATATATATATCCCCTAATCTCAAAGTAATTTTAAGAATGTGGGCGGGGCTGAAAAGCTGTGTATGGGCCATCAAACCCGACTCAGTTCTGCCAGGAGGATTTGAGTTAAAATTCCAGAAAACTGTAGTGAACAGCTTTTGGTAAATTGGAAACTTTGGAAAAGCTCTACCTGTCATTACTCTGTTATATAGTAAATATAAATAATTTAAATGTGGTCACCCAAACTGACCGAAAACAAGAAATGTTTAGTCTGATCTAATATAAGACAGCAAGAATCTTGTTTTTTAAAATTTTTTATTCTGTTTTGTGCAATGAATGTAAACTTATGGTTTCATTTCAGCTGTAATTATTACTTACTATCTTTTGTGCTTTTAAGCATTTGTATTTTGGAGGACTATGTTAATGGTTAATGAAAATGTAACTAACCCCTCATTAAAACCTGTGACTATAATCTGATGACATACAGGGCATGTTCAATGTGAAATAATACAATAGAGATTAATAACCATGCTGTTTGCTGTGACACTTGAAGTAAAAACTTAAAGTCTCTTGAGTGCCAGAGAGAACAATGTAACTCAAAGTAGAGTTGTTTCTGCTGCAGTCTCATTTGAAAAGAGTTCTGTTTGTCTTTGGAAATAACTATGTATGACAGAGTCATACAGAAATTACATCTAAAAAGGAAAGCTGTCTGAAAACAAAATAAATAAAAGAAAAGGAAAAACAATGAATGCTCAAACTCATATTTTTTAAAAAGAATATAAAACTTTAAAATTCTAAAACAGGAATACTTTAAAGGCACACAAAAATCTAGTATTTGCAGACAGGCTGAATCACTTGGTGTGATGTCAGTAACTCAAACAAAGCATTGAGACAATAGAAAGTAAATGTCCAACCCTGAAAACATCTGTGAGCTGCTGCAGCTGCTTAAAACTCCACAATAAACCTGACAAAATGACAGAACTGTTGTTACAGTCCTTGGTCTTCATGAGTGTATTGTCTAGAAAATGTGTGGACAAAAGAATCAATTGAAAGAGATCCATGATGAACTCATCAAGTCTCTGTTTCTGTATCCTTCATGTATCCAATCAACAATGTGGAGGAAAGGAAGTAAAGAGAAATTTCTCCACAGCTTAAAGTTTGAGCAAGTTACTAATAAATAGAGGAGGCAGAAACAAACATGGAGAAATGATGCTGAGAGACTGAGGAGGAAAAGAGTTAAAACAAAAAACTGTGCCGACCTTGTAAGGTTTGATTGTTATTTTCTGAGGAGGAATTTGACATGAATACCAAATAAAAGAAAGTATCATGTCTGTCTTGGAGAGCATTTGCACCACCACAGATAGGTAGGCATACCCAGAGAACTTTCTTAACTTTTCTTATAACTTTTCTTACTTACAGCCACACACAGTGTTTGTTATTTGGAATTATGTGATAGACCAGAGTGTTAAGTAACTAACTAACTAACTAACTAGATGACTTACTAAATTAATTGGCCTAAATTTGATGTTCTGATTTTATTTCAGAACATCAAAGTAAAGAGTACTAATTATTAGTATTTTACTAATTTACTAAAAAATTAGTGAAATACTAATGCTACAGTTTCCAGAATTCTAATTGAGAGGAAACGTTGAAAACAACACATCACATTCACTTTCTTGCTTCATTGTTATGAGCTACCTTGTGTGGATGTCACATAAAGTCCCTCAATGAAATATAATCAAGCTGAGTACATTTGGGGGGAAAAAGATGCAGTACAATTTATTAAATAAAGGAAAACTTACAGAGGGAACAAGGCCAAAAACCAGCAAAACAGAAGATTGATGAAAACAGATGAAAGAGGAAGACAATCAGGCTGGATACAGGTGGTTGCAATGAAGCTGATGAGCAAAATAAATTAAAATAAGAAAAACTGGCAGAATGACAACAATATGAGCACAACACAGAACAGCATGAGGAAGCCAAAGGAGAAAATTAAATCTAAGAAACATAAACTAAGAAACAAATGTTAAGGAATTAATAAATGTGGCAAAAAAAATAAAATACTGTAGAGAATAATGAACACAATGAACAGCACACAGCAAACCTAAATGGCAATAATGAGCCCATAAAATATTTCAAAAATAATATACTGAACAAATAAAAACACAAACCCTTGATGATTGTTTTAAGAATATTAAGGAAATAATAAAAAAATATACAGGAATCAGAACAGGAGAATAAACCACCAAACTAGCCCTGAAGGAAAGGGCAAAGACATACTGTCAATAAATTAATGAACAAAAATAAACTAAAGCCAAAACCTAAACGTCTAGAGAAAATTTTTCATCACTTTCTCTACTTTGTGATAACAGTAATATTACTCCTAACATACCGGTGAAACAAATTAAATCAGTGTTTAAAATCTGTTCAGTCATTGAGCTATAACACAGGATGAACTCCTGTGACTCTGATGACAACTTAAATATCAGACATGCATTGAAAATCCTGTGTGAAAACCACTAACCTGCTGCCTTAGGTCTGCAGAACTGCTGCAGTATTTCATGTACGAGCAAGTTTCCTTCCAGATGGCATGTTCAGTGTTTGAAGCCCAAAACCTGTCATGATTATATTGAAGAGACAAATGAGGCGCAGTTTATGTGTCTCTGGGTATCTGGGTCTATTTTTGATTTGGTGTCAGAATACTCACCACACACATGGCATCCGTTTACTATGTGTGGCCATTTTGGATGGCACGGATATCAGATTTTACTGGTTGACAGTCACGTGTCACTCTGTGCCCATTCTGAAGGGGGTTTTACGGAGACATATTCAGGATCTGGAAGAGCTTACCGGTAGTGTCCCACTCAGACTTTCCTCTCTTCATCAATCACAATGCTATTTTAACATCATGTTAAAAGTGACACTCGACCCTGTTATTTTCCCAGCCCTGTCCAGTAAAAGCTCCCTGTGAATTGTGATGCCAGGTCATTTAGAGTAGAACTCTAATTGATTCACATTGAGTCAGAACAGACAGAACCCAACTTTATTTATCAGCAGGATTTCTGACAGAATCTAAATAATAAAATCCTTCTGTTTCTTATAATGATCTTTGCATTAAATTAAAATAATGCTTTCTCACATCTACATTTAAACATATTGCTTTAGTATTTTCAGTGATAGAGCCTATTAAAGCAAAAAACCTTCAATAAATCCCACCCAAATGAAGAAATGGCACTAATGAAGTGATATCACTACCAGAGAATGTATGTGTTATACAGTAATTGTCTCCAGTCTTATTATTCATGGTCTGTAAAGCTACTTTTCTTCCAGAGATCTGCATGGTAACTTGTCCAGAACCTATTATCCTGCCTCCTGCTATGGAGTAATTTTTGTTGATTTTTCTTAGTGTGCAGGAATCTCAGCTATTTTCTGATAGGATCTTCCCAATTCAGTTACCTGTTGTCAGGAAATTTTTGTTTTTCACCAAATATTTGGGGACGTTATTCCCCAAACCATGTGTCAAACTCATATCCTGGGGGCCAAATCTTTTTATGTGACTCTCCAGAGACTAAAAGGACACCTTCAACAAGAACCTTCAAAAAAGAATGTGTGCTTAAAAATTATTTTATCAATCAAATCAAAGCAGTTTGTATCTGCACACTGCCAAACGTCATTAGCGCAGAAAAACATTGATTTTTTTCTGCACTATTTAACTTCAATAAGTTAAATACTCCCCAACTCGAGTGCAGAAACAGCTATTTACTAATATTTTCACAGTTTGTTAATGGGTTTGTTACCCGGGAGGATATTTATGATCTTGATATGACGCAAAATGAAAAGTAGTTTAATTTTCCACAACCATAGATTACAGAAGATCTGTGATGTTGAGTCTGGTGAATCAGATCTAAGTAGCTTTGGTTTATGTTTTGGTTTGTTGTATTTTAAAGACTGACTGATACCAAGGCCTCTTTTTTAAAATGTTCTAGAAGAGAAACAGATCTTCCTCAATGCTGAACTGTGTGCAGGAGATGTTTTGCTAAAGTTTAATGCTTTGTTTTGTGGAAGACCCACCAGAAGTGTTTGTTGCAGAACAGGTCAATCATAGAGTCTTACTGATCTTAGTGTGTGGATCTGTTTTGTTTGAGAGAGGCTCTTTCCTGAACAAAGGAGCTCCTGACTGCAGTTATCTCACCCGACTGCAAGGGATTTAAGGATCTGTCATTATCTGATGGTGAACCTTTCTGGTAAAGGTTAACCTTGAGTATTAAGAAAGTTATTTATTAAGTCTGAAAGTCTTCTAGCTTACCTATCTTTGACTCACTCCTCATACACTTTGTACCTTCTAGGGCAGGGGTGGGCAATCCTGGTCCTCGAGGGCCGGTCTCCTGCAACTTTTAGATGTATCTCTACTTCAACACACCTGAGTCAAATAATGAGGTCATTAGCAGGACTCTGGAGAACTTGACTGCACTTAGGAGGTGATTCAACTATTGGATTCAAGTGTGTTGGACCAGGGAGACAGTCAAGAGTTGCAGGACACCGGCCCTCGAGGACCAGGATTGCCCACCCCTGTTCTAGGGTGAAGTCACTGCTGTGTCCTCTCACCAAATTCCAGATTTTTCCACCAGAAACCTTTGAGTCAGTCATCGTCCGATGTTTGTTCATTCCACGGTCTCCACAACTGCTCTATTGTCTTTGGCTGTCATCTGCCTGCCTGTACTCCAACACCCTCTGCTCTCAGAATCCTTCTAGAACAATAATCCTCATCAAACTCCACCGAGGGTAGATGATCCAGGAAGTCTGTCAAGTACTTCCTGGATCATTTACCCTCCTCAATGTCAACTACCAATCCTGGAAGCGAGAGCCCACTTTCCTTCATCATTACAAAGAATTAACTAAACACCTGTTTTGCTGTTCTAATCACTCTTCTCCTTCCCAGATGTCGCAGATACCAGAACCCCTAAATCCCAAATTTATTTTTGAAAATAAATTCCTCAGTTTATACATTTATGAAAATTACCAGGAAACATGGCAAAAGCACACAGTTCCAATAAAAAAACTGAAGCTCTGTTGTTTGGGCCGAGTGACAGTTCAAAACCTCAAGTTGACCTTGTCTCACTATATCAGTACCTCCTTGTAAGGCTGGATTGGAGTCTTAAATGTGATACACAAGTAATAAACCTCAGACTGTATTGCACTTTATGTTGGTCGCCTCAGTCACAGGAGACCGTCTAGATTCCAGTTGGTTTTAAATGCTACTGCTTGGATTTAATCTCTACTAACAGGCGAGAGAATATTGCTTCTGTTTTAGCATCACCTCTCTAGCTTTTAGAATAGATTTTAGAATAGTTTTAGAATAGATTTTAAAATCCTTCTGTTTGTTTTCAAATGTTTTTCATGACCTTGCCCCATGGCATCTGTCTGACCTGCCTTATGTTCCCCAACTCGTGCTTAGTCAGTTGTTAGTCGTCCGGGAAATGAGGAGGAAGTTGAGAGGCAGCTGCTTCCTCTCAGTTGCTTCCCCGAAGCTGTGGAATGGTTTATCTTTTCATATCAAATGAATTCAGTCTCTTTGTGGTTGTAAGTCTTTGCTTAAAGCTTACTCCTCCTCAATCTATTTAACTCAGTCTGAAGTGTTGGTTTTTACAGTTATTTTCATTGTATTTGTATTGTTTGCATTTTTATGTTATGGTTGTGGTGTACAGCTCTGCTGGATTATTAATCAAAAGTTCCTAAACATTCCCATCAGCCTTAAAAGTAAAGTCTTCAAAAGGATTCAGTTACAACCTATTCTACAATTGTAGGGTTGGAAATTAATGTGGTGCCAATGTTTTGTTTCAAACAGTAAAGTATTTCCTAATACGATGAGTTAACATATGATTTTGTTTAAAAAGTTCTTTATTTTCATCTTCCCATGATTATCCAGTTCTTTAGTGACTAATTAGCACTAAAGGTTATTGTCCATCCGACTTTCCTGAAAGTCACTTATCGTTACAGTAGCCTGTACTTTTATAATTAGATTGACCCCAAGAAATAACCAGCAGGGCAAAAAGCTACAAGCCCCAACAACAATCTGCTGTTTTAAAACAGTGTTGTGTCATTGGCAAAGGCATTATTGCAGTTCCATTGTTTTTGCCTCCCATCAGCGGTGCAGCTGTTTTCAATCCATGAGTGCGAGGCAGCAATGCCAAACATTAACGCTCTATTTTTAAACTACCAGTAAGGTGCCAAAACTCTGCTGACCACAACAGGGGCAAGAGGTTTGTTCCTTTGTTCCTGAAATCTGGACCGCAGTGGCATAATCTGTAAACAGCATGCTTCAATAGGACAAGTTTATAAATTTGATTGAATATTAATGGTTCATTCTGCTTAGAAGTACAATATGTGAGACACAGCAAGCGCACAACTCTCTTCAGGACATGTAAACTGCTGAATAAGGTGTTAGAAAACAGGAACTTCCTTAACATTGCGGGGATTGGTTTAGGACTGTGCCCTCTCACATAGAGCGCACATTTTCTGTGACATGTTACTCCTTATCAAAGCAGTAAGAGGAGGTCAAGAAATAAAAACAGCTACTCTGAGAAAACTGCACACTCCTGTTGAAACATCTCTGCGTCTTGGAATGCAAACTACGCATTTCCAGGTCACACATTTTTATTGAATCATCCAGAACATGTTGCAATTTCTGAACAAGTGAATGCATGTAGTGAGGAAAATTTTAACCTTTCAAAGTCGAAAGTATTAGTCAGATTCAATAAATTAAGGCGGCCATTACAAATTGATGTTAACAGGAGACAGTGTCAGTTTCATCTGCCCATTCAAACAACGAGCAACTATATTTTAAAAAGGGTTCTCTGAAAAAACTGAGACAAATCTGGGGATATTTGTTTTTAAAGTATTTAACAAAATTTCCTACAGAGGTGGTTAACTGGTTTAAATGGCACACACCACTTCAAGGTCCCTTTTGGATATTTGACTACTGTTTTCAGACTTTATAGAGCAAATTTAAATAAACTGTTTCCAGCCACAGAACTTCAAGGGAAGGTCACAGATTTTCAAAGGGCTTAGGGTTTTGGTTTTAGGAAGGCTATGATTTGTCCATTCCCAAAAAAATTATCCATTTTAGATAAACCTATTGTTTTTTTTGTTGAAGCTTTGCTATTCTATTCAACACAGAATAGTTCAAATGCACCCATAAAGATCCCAAATTATTATTCATTCTCATGATGAGTGTGAGCTAAACTACTGGCCTCCCAGCTATGTCTGGTGTTAACTGTGGGCTACACAGTGGCACAGCTGGTAGCACTGTTTACTTACAGCAGGAAGGTCCTGGGTTTGCATGGTCATATTATATATATAGAGTATATATATATATATATATATACATATATACATACACAAATTTTATTTAGCAGCTGTTCTTCCAAAGCCCTCTGATGAATACTTAGTAATGGAAATAAAATCAGTAGATTAACTTTAATATGTTGGATCTAACGTCTGAATTTTAATCACCAGAAATAAATTGACTTATGGGTCATTAAACACAACATCATAAAGAAGTGAAAGAAGCCAAAGAGTTTCAACTTGACCACTTAAAATATTGACAAGGCAAATTTTGGGAACAAAACCCTTCTCATATGGTGTTTGAAGAAGTTAAAGACTAAATACAGATTCTTGTTGGCAAAGTTTTATCTCCACTCCACTCCCTGAAGGATGCTTTTTAAAAATGTATGCATTTATTTCCTCATGTCCTGGTCAAGAATTGTCTCTGAATGCAAACCGACAAGAAAAACAACAGACCATTTCCAGAAACAACTTCAAATCTGGATGGCTAAAAATAACAGTCTCAGGATTTGGGTTTCACACTCAAGCCAGAGTTCCCCCCCAATACACCCATGACAGTAAGACAAAAAGCAACAAGTTTAATGATGTTCTTTTCCATTTCTGTTCTACACGTATTTACAAATGTCAACATTCATTATCAAGGTGAAAAACATTGAATCTACATCCAACAATTATGTCTAATGGACCAAAACTTTTCATTAACAATCTACAGGTATTTATTTTAATGACCATTCAGTCAAAAAAAACTTTCCTTCTGGGCTCCTAATGATTTCCTAGACTGAAGCAGAAGCATCTCTTGAGACTTGAACATTTTCCAGCTGAGAGAACTGCAGCGGTGAATGTTGTCTGCATGCTGTAACTGTTTTGTTAGACTTATGTCTTATGAAAAAAAATTAAAATCAGACAGCAACATTGTTTCTCAGATACGTGCTTATCAGCAGTAGGACGAATGTGTGAAAACAGAAACATTTAAATGTCGATACGCTTTTTCCATATAAACTAAAATCAAAGCAAAAGGAGCCCTTGTAGAGTGAATTTTGAGGTAATTTCTAACAAGATCAACATAATGTAATTTATTAGGTTTAAATGCTTTGGACATTTTATGAGAACCCCTGCTTGACAGTTTTACATGTTAATTTGACTTGGTTTAATCATACCAATACATGTTTGGGGGGGTCCCAAACATGTATTTGGTCATTTTTACCTAAAAATTACCATGTTTAGGTAATTTCCTCCCTAAACATGGGGGGTAAATTAGGTTGTCCTAATTTTGGGACAACCCCCAAAATTAGGACAACCTCCTAATTTTTTCTCTCTACTCTGCATAAACAGAGAAGAAATGACTTCTTTGGTCACTTCTACCAATTTCTAGGTCTGAACTATGTTAGGAAAACACACAAAACTGGAAAACACCCAATCACTTATTGGTGTTTATCGCTCAGTGTGTTATTTAGTATTCAGACAAGCAATGCAAGGCACCTAAAATATTGTAAACTCCCAAATCTTGCATCCAAGCAACCCTTTAGAATTTGGTGTTGCATACTTTATGGTTATATATATATATATATATATTGTAGTTTTAATAATTGTACTAATCACTACTTAAATATTGAGATAAACATTTTCGGTATGCATGGTCAGATTGTGGAAGTGTAACTGCGTGTTGAATCTCACTTAATGTCTGTGGAGGAAACAAAGAGGGACATTTAAATTTTTTAAATTCTTGTGTGTCTGTATTACCCTCACATCTTTTGGGATGCAAGACATAAAATATCAGCTTTTGCTAATTGTTAACGTCCTTAAGCTCTTGCCCAACCACAAGAAATGCGTCAGCGCTGTCAGGAGACAGAGTAGGATGGAAAAGAAAGAAGGAAAAACTGAAATGAGCTGCACATCACTGATCCTGTGATCAGTGATGATACAGCCATTTTCCAATTATACCCATTTCCTTCAGACAGCAGTACCAAAGTCCTGTTTCTCCCATGTGATGCCCCAAGGAGAAACTTTTCCACATTATTCATCATATTACTCACAAAAGGTGAGCAGCCGAACTGAAATGTAGCAGGTTGGTTTAGTTTACCAGCAGCATCTGCACTGTGCATTAACTTTTAATTTCAAGTAGATAAAATGCCCTATACATATTAGTTCCATAATACAAACATGTGTTTACAGTATGTTGCAAAGCTTAAATCAATCATGTCTTGCTTTAATTAGATATATTTGTTTATGAACTCGTACACAAATATTTGCCATGTTTATGGCTGCTGCATTATTCTGTTTTAATTACTTTGCTGTAGGATCTGGATAAAATGTTTTACTATTTTTTGTGATTTTTATTCATTTTAATAGTTTTTTTTTTCTTTTTAAAGTAATTTTCACTAGGAGGCACAATGCACAGCACAAAGAACAGTTTGAGTCGCTTTTGCTGCCATCTTGCGTTTAAAAATGAGAATTGCAATCAAGGGGGAAAACAAACGAGGAAAACGCTGATGTTTCACTCTGTTTACTGTTTATTTTTGTGCACTGCACATGTTCATTATATACATCCTGTAACAGTAAACAGAACCTAAAAAGAAAACACATGAACAAAAATTTTACACAATTAATTAATACTTGAACAGCAGACAGGCAAACACGTGACATAAAGTAGTCAAATCTGACTCATACATACCACAGCTTCAAACAACACATGGACTGATTACAGTACAGAGGTTAGCTGCAAGATTGCACTGTCAGTCAGCGGTGGGGTTAACAAGGGTCGTTTCACATTTAGGTCCTCGGTGTAAATCGATAACAGACAGCTCTCTTCATCAGGTATACTCGAATAAAAGAAAACACAAAACATCAGTTTCAAGTTTAGTTTCAGTCTGAGACCTGCTGTCTTTCAAGGATTCCAAACAAAACTTTTCCTCCTGAATGAAAGTTCTCTATGGGTGAAACAAACCTTCAGTGGAAATCTTGAGTGATTTGAAACTGACTGGGTAGCACAAAGTAAAGTTCCAATGTGTAAAAACCAAATGTAAAAACAATGTTGCTGTGCTCCTGGTTGAATGAAGTAATAACTGGACCATGCAGAGGTTGAAACTCACCCACAGTGGCACAAAAGGTTTGTTGTGTCTCAAAAGCATGGAGCTGAATCTCCGGTCCTCGTCCTTGAAAGCTGCTGTCCTGCAGGTTTTAAATAGATCCCTGTCCCAACACACTTGAAACAAATGATTGAATTACCTCTTCAGAGTGGTAATCAAGTTTGGCAAAGGCCTGGTAATGAGTCATTCATTTGATTTAGGTGTGTGGAGAATTGATACATCCAAAACCTGGAGGACGGTAGCTCTTGAGGACTAGGGTTGGAGACACCTGCTCTACTCATTAGAGAGCTTGGCGGGGCTCTCTAATCCTTAACCCTTTTGAAGGACTGGTGTCTACTAATTAGTGCAATAAAGAAAAACATCAGCACCAAAATTAACGTCCAGCAGGCCACTCTGACCAATACAATCAGAAACAGACTTCCTGGTGGTCTGACATCCAGAATTACAAAGCTCAGTTTGCCATAGAATACCAGAATTGACAGCCCAGAACCACTGGTGCAGTTGTGCTTTTCACATAGAAAAGGTCTGCAGAACATGACAGTGACTGGTTTAGTTGGTCAGTCGTGGTCTGGGGAGGTAAATCCACAGATGGTACTCTGACCTCTGCAAGATGACCATTAGGTATCAGTTGAAGAATGTACACTGGTGCATTGGATCCTGGGTTTCTCCTGGTGTGCGAAATTGCCAGGCCTCATGTGGCAAGAGTATCCAGACAGTTCCTGGAGCCCAAACACACCTGACCTAAATCCAACTCAACATCTCTGTGGTGCCGTGTCCATCCAACACCGTCAGGTCACACCTCAGTTTGGCCAAAAGTTCAGGGTCGCCCTTTTTTAAATCTGCCTTATAGTATTTTAAGTTTTCATGGACATTATTCTATTTATTAAACAATTTCCAACAAGCTGATGAACAATTGTAGCTGATATTAAAGGAACAAAGCTCACACAAGTTAGGTTGGAATGAAACCATTTCAAACACTTCCCTAAGTCAAGCCTCCTGTACTTTAGTGTTGATATGAAACTGTGCAAAATGGAAACAAATGTCTCATCAAAGTAAACAACACAAGTCAAGTGAAAACAATAAAATTCTTAAAGTTCAGTACCTTCTTATTTTGAAGATATGAGTTATTAAGGGTGAAATCCAATTTCAAGAGGTGATGGAGTAATATCAAAATAATGAACAGAATGAACAAAATAAGTGAAAATGTGTAAAATGTTTTACATCTTTGCTTTTATTTTTAAATAATCAAGATTTATCCGATAAAATCTATTTAGGTTTGCTTCTTTCTCCTGATTAACGTCTGGTTGCTCACATGGCTTTTTCTAGGTAAATGCAGTCATTGTGTGGGATTATCAGTTTAGTGAAACAAATATGTGTTGTGTTGATATGAGCAAATTGTTTTTGTAATTTTGTCTGTCTGGCTGAAGACAAACTAAACTCAAACAGCATGACTGATATGATTAAACTAAGAAACCTAAGATTAATAATTGTTGCACAACTCATTTAGCACACATACAGATGTATTTATGTCATTCAGGTGTATTGCTTTGTAATTTGATCAAACATGTGCATCAGCTGCTTTTTTTAAGTACATTAAAAATGTTTGTGCTTTCACAGGTTTTCAATTGCAAATTGATATTACTTTATGAGGCTATGCATGAGGTGCTTTACAGTCCTAAAATGTACAACTCCCAGCTTACGGAGAGAATCAGTAGTCAGAAAAAGTGTTATTTCTTTTCACATGTTTTGATCTAAGAACCAATTATTTTAAACATACACACCTATTATCATGTAATTAACAGAAATGAAAGCCCACCAGGAATAACACAGTCAAAAAGCTCTGAGAAGCTGTTTTCACTAAATAGACAGCTACTGTCTTAAAAGTGCCTTTTATTAGACTAAAACCAATTACTGCAAATTTAGTAAAAAAAGAAAAAAAAAAAAAGAAACCTAATAAAAAGAACAAATTCATGATGTGTTTTAGTTCTGCCACAAAAATGATTCAATGATTTTATAATCAGCTTAGCGCAAAGTGTTAACAAGAACGGGGCAACTAATGGCTCTCTGATTGAATTAGAAAAAAACAATAGTTGCTTTAAATGTGAGTGTTGCTCTAAATCTTATTTTGTCAGTCATCATCTCCATGGAAACACAGGCCATCATCATTGGTTTGCATGTGAATAGCCTCACATATTAAGAGTGAACAAAAATAAACAATGTGTCAAATCATCAACAAATTCAAGGAGAGAAATTACCACGAGTGCAGAGTATACTGAGGGATACTCTGCATACTCACATGTTCTCGCATGTGAGGCGAACACCAACATCAAGGAAAAATCGATGTTTTACATGAAGTACCAGGAATGGGCTGGAGGAATTAAGTAAAGTTATTTTATTGACTGAAACCTAATTTAAAACTGGTTGAAACAGATTGAAAAATAACTTTTCCAAAAAGAAATGGTGGTAGCTGCTTTAAGTAAAGCATTCATGGACGGGATCCTCTCTAGTCCACTCACAATTTTGCCTGGAAACACCATCATGAATAAAGAATGGCATCAACACATCCTCCAGGAATGTCTTTACACCACATTAACGTGACACGGCAAAAGTGATAAAAATAAATCTCAGAAAATCATGAAATCTTAATTCTGCTGAACACATATTGATGGTATTTCTCATTGACTACTATTAATAGATTCAATCTGTTCTAAACAAACAATGTTCAGTGGAATAAAAACATACCTTCAGATAATTTTACAGTAACTTGATGTTGCTGCCTTTTAATTTATCCTTCCTATGGATTTCACAACAGACCCTGAATGCATTTTCACACAGATCAAAGAGCAAACCCTATATTCTAGCTAACATAAATGCATATAAATGCTTGTTGTGCCTTACAGTAAGAGTATCTGCTATCTCTGTAGCTCTGACAAGGAGCAGTCGATGAAATGTTTGCTGAATGTGCTCCCTGATTTGTTTTTCTCTTGTCCTGCGGTATCCTGTTTTCAAACAGCTCCATGTCTCAGACGTCTCTGTTGGTTTGATTGAGCTGATCTCAGGGGTCAAGAGGTCAAGGAAGGGGTCAGTGAGCTTTGTTGCTGTTGCACCACATACTGTACGTACAGAGAGCATACGTCTGTGTTCAGCGACGCTTCTTTTGTCTGTTTGGTCGTCTGTTGCCGTCACCGATGTTAGGAGTTTTGGGCAAAAGGAGCAATCTGAGTGAAATCGCAGGTATAAAGGCAGATGATGTTACATGGTGAGTCATTTCAGAGATGGTGACACTTTTAAGGGTTAGAACAAAGAACTGGAAGGAACATCCTGACGTTGCTCACTTCTTTTCACTTGTTTTTAGGAGTAGAGAGGCTTTTGTCCTTGGCTCTCAAATTCTGACCAGGCATCGTTCAGTTCCATGAAAATCATCTTGGCATATTGTTCATAAGGTTGTCCTGTTGCCTGTGAAGCAGGAGCAAAGGAATATAACTGTTATACCTTGAAGTCTAAATTAGTACTTCTCTTCTTTTTTTGGCTTTAATATTACATATGAAAGCTTGGACACGTAAAATAAACCTAAAAGGTGAACAAGACAGGGCAGCACCACCTCATCTTCTCATCTTACTTAATTTACTACACATATAAGTTCTACATTTACTCCAATTTACAGTGTTCTGAGTTCTTTTGAACTTATTTAAGATACAAAACAAAAAATCACTATGAATTGGAAAATATTCTTACAGGAAGGAAGGAAATTTCTAACTTTTGTCTTTGGGACTCTGACTTGTAAGGAAACTTTTTTCTTTTTAATTTTGGATAGTAACATTTACAGTTCTTATGGTAAATTAAATAAAAACAGAATTGTAGATATGACTTAAGCAAAAAAGGAGAAAAATTCACATTATGCAGGCTGTCTCTTTTGTCACTATCCTGTTTTTGTTTGTAAAAACAGAAAAGAATCACATAAAAATAAATAAAAGCCAGAGAGACAAACCATAACAATTGTAGTATTATGAGAAACTGAAGATCAACATTACAATAAGTTGAGTCAATGAATCTTGGTATTAAAGTACAAAGTAGAATTAAGTAGCCTCCTTTCTAAATGTTTTATTCTTATTCATATATTGTTTCATATATTTTCCCCATGTATTCCAGTGCTTGGAAATAAGTTTATCTTTAAATTTCTTTCAATTCACACAAACTTGGGCATTTTAGCCTCTACGCATAAATAGAACAAATACACATCCTACAACTAATCGTGCACTAAGAATTATATTTTGTTGTTTTTTTATGACAAAAACAACAGAAAACAGTTCTAAAAATTGGTGGGCAGATGATAGAAAGGGTTTGTGAACTATTGTTTTAAAGGGCTTTTGGGTAACGGACATTTCATAACATCTGGCCTGAAGCAGTCACTAACCCTTTAGAACAATCCTGATATCCTGATTTCCTCCAGTGATCAATCAGGGGTCTTGTGACTGCTTCACTACTCCCCTCTGATTGGGAATACTTAGTCTTCTGATTCGGCTTTTGTCCAGTAAAAAAAGAGGACAGATAAGATAAAAGCAGGTATTGCATGTTCTCCTCGATGTATGCATGTTGGAACATTTGCTTCAGGAACAAAAATAGAAATCCTGACTGACTCTGCAGGTACAGACAAATTTGTGTACATTTACTTTGTTTATTCCTAAGATGTAACTCAGTTTATTCTAAGTGTCCAGCTGTGAATTGTTCTTTTGTATCTTACAGGTATCATCTGTCTTTTTTGGTGGCACTAGTGTTCGACTTTCTCCAGGTTCTTGCTTTTATATGAAAATCTTCAAGACACAGAGGAGGACTTTTGCTTCCACAACAAAAATGTCTGTTTTCTTTGAGCTTCTGATGCTGATGCTGGTGGTAACCCCCAGTGGAGCTTTGCAGCACATCAAATTCCCAGACATTAAAAGAGATGACAGAAATATTTTCTTAACCATGGCGTGGCAAGTGGCCAACCACCTGCGCCCGAACTCCAGCTGCTACGTCTGCGGCCTGATTCCCTACACAGCTGGCGAGGGTTTACCTTTCATGGTCCTGCCCGCCTCGGACTGCGACACGTGCCACCTGATGCATGTTCACCTGCCCAGTTCCTATTCTCACCCCGACTGCCCAAGTTTGAAAATGAGACCGCTTGACTGTGCGAAAGAACATGGAAACTGCAACAGATGTCTCCAAACCCCCAAACCAGTTCCCATCCTTGTCCTCCCTCAGAAGTTCACTTGGTGTTTGGAGAACAACGGCCACGTTCCAGTGGGACAATCGGACTGCCTTCGCACGTTTAAGTGGGGCTCAGGACAGAGGGAAACTGACTGGAAAGCTTTTAACGCCGCCCCCCATCAGTGTCTGGCTGCAGCAGGAGCGACTCACATGAATGCTTTAGCCTACCGCACAGCCACCTGCTCCATCTCCTCTCCTGTTGGCATGTACTGGGTGTGTGGGACCCTTGCTTACCCCTATCTTCCGGTGGACTACAATGGACGCTGCGGGTTGGGATACGTGGTCCCAGCAATGAGGGTGACGCGCTACATGCCGCAGAAAACTTTTCTCAAGCGACCACGACGTGGAATTTCCGATTTTCTCGGAACACACAATCAGTCGCCTTTTAAAAATGCACTTGGCACACTTCTCCCTTTTTACGGAGTCATGTCTTCTTTAGATCAGATTGCTGATCTGTCCAAGGCTATAGAAGTGATAGCTAATGAAACTGGTAAGGCCCTCATACTCATGTCGAATGAGCTCGCCTCCGTAAGACTTCTAGCTTTGCAAAACCGAGCCGCCCTGGACTTTCTTTTAGCCGCCCAGGGAGGAACTTGTGCCATCATCGGATCTGAATGCTGCACTTTTGTTCCTGATTACAACATCACAATCCATGAAATAGTCAACCACCTTCAAGAAACAGCGAAATCCGTCCATCAGGATGGAAGCTCCATGTTTGACTTTTTAAAACAAGCCTTAAAATCCCTCAGCCATAATGCCATTCAGATACTTCTTGTTGTGGTTGCTTGTATTGTCGTGTTGTCGCTCTTGGTGTCATGTATGAAAAAATTCTTGTGCAGTTAAAGGAAAAGCATAATAAAATTCTCACTGTCTTGTTAAACAAAGCAACTTGTAACTTGTCTTATCACCAACTAAATATTTGATGTCATGAAGAAACCCATTTTGTTAAAGATATCAATGTAACCCCTCCCTCTTGCTCACACACAGGGTGTGATGGCGCCTCTGCTTCTGTAGTTTAGAGATATATAATCCTGAAAACCTGGATTATTTAAAATGTTTAATAAATATCACAATTAAGTATGTGAATTTTCGATATTTATACTTTTTATTTGTATTAAGATTGAAGTATACAGGAATTTAGTTGCAACACTTATATTGCTTTACTTTTTGTATTTAGTTACAGTCAGGTCTTCTGGTGGGTTCCTGTATGTATTTTAGTAATGTAAAATATGAAAAATGCTGTCCACCATAAAATATTCGGCAAGGTACAAGGCAGAGAGCAGAAAAACAGCAAATTACATATTGATAAAAATCAACTGGCAATACACCTGCAGTAAATCTCCAATTAGAAGATTTTTGGTAAAAATAAAACATTTTGCAATATCTTATTAAATCAAGCTAAAAAAGGGCCAAAATTCAACTTGATTTTATATGAAGAAAGTAAAAGTATTTTTTTTCATAGAGCCAAAATAAGACATTATTGTAAAACAGCTTAACAGGAAAACAATCTGGCCTAAGCTAAATTTTAAAAGGCTTTCATGTACACACATGGTCTTTTCTGTTAATCGTGATCCTCACCTTATCAGGATGAACAACCAGCACTGCTTTGCGGTAAACCTTCTTGACCTGTTCTGGGGTAACCAGGTCAGCCATACCCACTGGCTTCCAGCGTGTTTCCCCCTCCCAAAGCACCGTGTGCATGGTGGACAGCAGGGCGCGGATGTTACGCTCCTTCCCCTCGATCCAGTCCAAAATCTGGGTCACAAGTTGGAGGGGGTACAGAGATGGAGGCGCCATTGGCCAGTAAGGACCAGATTTGAAACAATTATTAACAAAAACTCTTTCAGCAGTTCTGGCTCTGGTGAAACTCAAAAGAAGTAATTAGATAAACCAAAGTTTGGCAGCAGAAAACCAACACTGACTGCTTCATTAATTCTGGAAAAGACTTGGAGGCTCTGACAGCCAAATGCTTTGTAAACTTACCAACACACTTCTAAGTTAACGAGTTCAAAAATATCAGACCTTAAAGGAAATAAGATGGAGTAAAAATATTTTTATGTTTGTTAGTGTTCGTACCTTAATTTTCTCTGGGTCCATCTCTTTGGCCATTTCCTCCTTCCTCATCTCTGCTATTGTCCTGGGGCCTTTTTTCTCTTTGGTCCCTGCAAATCCCTGACCAGACAGCAGGTCATCAAAGTTAGCTTCTGAGGCTCTGGGCTTAGAACCTGGAACACAAAAGTATGGAATAAAGCTTTTAAACACCTGCAACTACAATAACACAACCTGTTGTCATATAATAACCAGAGGTAAAAAGTCTGAATCTTACTTAATTAAAACTCTGAAGTCTAGATGTTGAAAACATCACAAAGACTAACATGTCTCAGTTTACTACAATTATTGACTGTCAAAATACACTTAAAAATAACACTCAGGTCATGTGGAATGAACCTGTGGGACTGGTAGTGGCTAATTATACATTTTCATTACAAACCATATTTACTTTGTGAGTACCACAGGGCTCCGTGTTTCTAATTATAACACAGAGCAGTCAAATGTATTTTAAATGCCATCTGGTGAAAACTTCTTTGTCAGCTTGGTTTTGTTTTGCATTTCAAGCAAAACCCTTTATAACTTATATTTTGAAAGTTTTCTAGAAATTAATCTTTAATTACAACCTCTCACTCACCATGTACAGCTCAAGAGTCAACATGATTTATTTACCCGTTCCCGCCTGTGGTTTGCCCCCCGCACTCGGAGAGCCTCCTCCCATTGCCGAGAAGCTAACATTGTAGTTGGGTCGATTCTGAGGCGATGTGTGAGGAATGGAGGTGTGGCTGGGGCTGGGCTTTGGTTGGGCAGTCGGACCCTGTCCTTGGGCTTGCCAGCCTCCGCCACCTCCGGCACTGGGCTGCCAGGAGGAGAAGTTGGCTCCCGTGTGGGTCTGCCAGCCTCCTGTGTGCTGGGGGGACGGCTGCGGCCGCGACGGGGAACCCATTGGTGGGAAGGACGGAGTTGTGCCTGTTGGAGTGGTGGGCTTGCTGGAGAATCCAGAAGCACCTGAGGGTAAAGACATAAATGGTGGTAAACTGGCCAGTATAAAATGTGACAAAAAATGTCAAGCAAATCTTTGGTGTCAGACCTCCGAGGCTTCCGGACAGGTTTCCAATGTCGGCGAATGGATCCAAGTTGTTTGGCTTAGTTTGGTGGGTGGGCGTGCTGTGGACTGAACCTGTGGGACTGGTAGTGGCTGATCGACTGCCAATACCAAAACCTCCCCCTACATCAGAAAATTATTTTTTTTTAAAAAGAATTCAGAAGTGAATTCATGAAACTGTGCAACGTTAATTCCCTCCCACTTCTTAGGTTGCACTGAACAGTGAAGAATCAAACATGCCAATCAAAT
Source organism: Xiphophorus couchianus (assembly GCF_001444195.1). Lineage (NCBI taxonomy): Eukaryota > Metazoa > Chordata > Actinopteri > Cyprinodontiformes > Poeciliidae > Xiphophorus > Xiphophorus couchianus. The sequence goes on from NC_040236.1 coordinate 29,374,120, forward strand.
CCAGCAGATGGAAATATTTTGCAAATGTTTTTTCTCAGGTTGCATATCTCTGTGGAAGTAATTAATGAGGTAAAAAAAATATTTGAATGAACAGAAATCCACTGTCCTGTACTTGAGGAGCGATCAACATCTGTCTTAATGTTGTGATGCTATTTCTAAATCAATGAGTGATTTATTATTTAAAATAAGAGAAGAGAAAAGATCCCAAGTTGCTCCCAAGTTGAGTTGCTTTACAGTACACTAAACAGACAGTTTAGTGTAGAGTTTGGAGGAATATTAAAGTCCTCAAGAAAAAAGGATCAACATTCCAGATCTTTTCAGCAGACAATCTACGCCAATCTTCAGAGTCAACCACTCAAAACTCAGTGGTTTGAGTGGTTGTGTGTGTACCTGTGCTTGTGGTGGCAGGTCTGTTCCAGTCCCAACCTCCCATGGCATTTTGCTGCTGAATGTTGACGGTTGGTGTGGCAGGTGGGACAGGGGAGCTTCTACCTGTACAGTCACATAAAGGTTGGCCGTACAAAGAGCACACAGTGAACCCAGAATACAAAATGATTCAAATGAGATGTGTTGCTATAAGGTTTTTGCACACATTTTTTTGATTTTTGTAATCAAATTTCATAATTAGCAATATCACAAAATGTAAATGCATTCAGGTTGAGTTGTTATGCAGAATGGAATGTGCTGGTAATAAAAGAGTTACATCTGTTTGAACTGTAAGTAACCATGCAAACTATTTAGTGCAGAACATAAACTGCATAACTAATGAAACCACATTTCTTGCATTAGACAACAAAAAAGCTAGAAAGGCGTTGCAGTCAAACAATGCATAACTTTTAACACTAACTAGAGCAAATGAACAAAAACAATCAGCACAGCAATACTATAAAACATGCCTAACCTGACTTGTGTTTGAAAAAAGGCAGCAAAGCAGCAGAAGCATGCCTTACCCAGGCTTGTAGGCTGCAGGGTGGGTGATGGAGAACGAGCAGCATGCACAAAGGGGTCTGGCTGCCCCACATTACCTGGTCCGAGGAATGAGCCCATCATCTCCTGAGGCTTAGGCATAGGAGCTGTTCCAAAAGGATGAAATGCTGCAGGACACAGATACAACCCATATCATCAACCCAATTCTGTGACAAATGGTTATTTTAAAGTTACAATCTAATTAAAGTTATAATCTCAAGTTCCCTCAGGACTTAACTAACATTTTAAAAAGTAATAAGTAATTTAAAAAACAACAAAACATTATAAGAACTGAACATTTTTAATGTTTTCATGTTATCAAGGAGAGTTAAAACAACTGGATGAACTAAACTAGATAAACTAAATAAATTTAGAGACATCCAAAAATTCTATTAGCATTTAAACCAGACCAGTGGAATCAGCTTGAAATACTCTTTCAAGAGGAGTAATGGGCCAACAAAAAGATGAGTATTTCATTTCATGTTTTAAGTCAAAAAGTAAAATGATCAAAATGTTAAACCAGACAAAATATTAAATATTTAAAGGATGCAACTTAAAAATGTTTTCCTACAACATTTTTCATTCCTACATATTCAGACTTTTAAAATTGTTAAATCAAGTTTCACAGTTTCCTACTTTGTTCAAGACTGTGTAAGAACAAGGTTATTAATGGCAAATTACCAACAGAATCAAAACATTTCACCTGACATCCAAGTCTGTTTCCTAAACATTTTCTAAATTAAAAATTATAACTGTGGTCTTTATGTATTTTTTTTTCTTCCTAAAATTTGTTTTTAAGTCAACTGTATTTTCAAGTGTTTCACCTGGTGGAGCAGGGGTTGGGCTCGGTGAGGCAGTATTGGGGGCCACTTTGTGCGGAGTGGACTGAGTGGATGAAGGCGCACTGGCCGGCTGAGGCGGAGCCCCAAACAAATCTCCCAGGAGGTCAGTGGCTGCAGCCGCTGCAGGCTGAGAAGAGGGGCACGGACGGTTGATGTCTTCCCCACCCAGGCCAAGAAGGTCCACTTCCTCAGTGGGTGCCGGTGCGGCAGGAACTGGAGCTGCAGGTTCTGGTTTCTGCGAGGCAGCGCTGATGCTGCTTCGCTGGCTCGAGAGCGACAACATTTCATCATCGGAGGGCTCGCTCTCTTCACAATGGGCCCGACCTTCTCCGTGTTGCCGACTCGGTTCTTCAGTGGGATACGATAGAAACAAAACGCTTTAGGTAGGAAGCCCTAAGAAAAATCTGTTCAAGTTAGACAATGCAGCGTGTGGACAAGATAGAAGCAGATACACGGGGAATAACTCCACACAAAGCAGACGAAGACAAAAAGCAGGCTAAGAGGAACTGAGGCAAAAATAAACTGGTGAACAATGGGAGCTTACAAAGGTTAAAGTTGCTACAAGCAATAGCTAATCTACTGTGCACTTAAACAGTTGTACAAAAAGGTCTGATTGAACAGTAGTATGTTTTACTTTGGAATAATTTAATGTATTTAATCTCTTTATAGAGGAGAGATTCTGGTTTAGGACCTTTAAGGTTTCTTCTATACTGTAGAATTAAGCTGCTGGATAACAGGGTGGCAGATTTCAGTCTTAGAGACAAGATGAGAAGCTCTATCCTCTGCTTAGAGCAGAGCCATTGCTCGGTCCCACTGAAAGCACTCTGTGATGCCCAGAATACGTCTTCATCATGGACTTGTTACCACTCAAGTCCAATACTCTGATAAGTGGAACGAAGGGGACCGACTGAGGGTTAACTGCTAACCTAATAAAGGAAGATGACATGTTTTACTTTGGAATAATTTAATGTATTAAATAAATAATCTATTTGCTTTTAGCTGTGTTTGGGGAAGCATTTAGGTGACCTGAGCTAGTGTAAACCAAGAGCAATATTTCACCTTGGCAGAATAACAAACAGATTTTGTTTTTGCTTTCATAGGAGACTTTTAGAGGGAACATATGTAGTTTTAGGGCTTCTGACTTTGGATACAAGCTAAAAATACTGTCTGCTGTCCTCACAAAGGCTGTCAGTGGACAAGTTTTACTGTTTCTCATTATCCATTTAAGTCCCTAGGTGGCTAAAAATTTCTACCAAAGTGATATATTACTTAATACCAACATGGGCTTAATTTCAATTCAATCAATGCACATCATAAAAGTAAAGAGCCAAACAGAGTTTCCATTAACACAAAATGTATATGCCGATATTTTAATCTAGTTCCTGGATGAGTGGGATTGAATTGAACCAGACCCTCGTTAACTATGACCACTGTGTGTTTCCTTTAATAGATCCACGAACTGCTTCCTTCTTACCCTCCAGATCCAAGCCCTCCATCTCATCTTGCAAGGACAAAAATTGGCCACATCAGTTTATTTTTGTTAAAACAAGAAGACACTAATATGTTGTTGAAAGTGCACAGCAAAGAACAAATGTAGAATTTTTGAAAATGAGATAATTTAGAATACTTTGGAAGATTGTTTTAGACTTTATCTAATCATTCTTTACTCATTTCTGGATCAAATTCAGGTTTGCATTAAATTAGCTTAACATAAGAAATTGGTACTAATTAGCTATAGTCACATAAGCTAGTTGTTTTTGCATTTTTGCTCATAGAAAAACAGATGTTACAGTTGAGTCGACACAGAAATGGAAAAGAAAAAGACAAAAACATAAAAGAATTTACTTTAAAAGTACACCGTAAACTTTTGAAAACACAAGCTAAAAGAAGCATATAATATGCTAGCAACAAGCCCACTGTTCATTTTAAGCTGCAGCTTTAGATAAATCTTTTCATATGATTTTGTAAAATAGGATAGGTTGCTTTATTTTGTAGCCACGGTAATGTTTGTAATTTCATGTAATTTTTAAGACTAGAGTCGAAAGAAAGGAGTCAATTTGAAAGTGCACTAACATCATGTCAAATGATTCCAAAATAATTATTAGAAATTAGGAAAAAACAGGAAGAAAAATATTGTTCAATTAAATCCAATTAAATTACTGTATGCAGCCTATTTAAGAAAACAGAGCAGCTACAATTATGTATAAATTCAAATTAAAAAACAGTACCATTTTACTTTTTCCAACTTTCTTTCTCTAAAAGGTTGTCAGATTAATTAGTTGCCAAAGTAATTATTGTCTCAGTTTTGTTATTAATCCATATTTAGCGTGGATTAAATACTAGCATTTGAATACCTGCAATGGCCAGTGCGTCCTGATACTCCTGGTGGCCGGAGAAGAGCACATTGGGACTCAGGTCTTTACAGGGAAACTGCTCCCACGGAGGCGTCAAGTCTTTCTGCTTGTCCACTCCTTCTACCTCCACATCAAGGATCACATGGAACAGCTGAGGATATTTCTCTGGGGAGTCACAGGCATCGAGTTCTGGTCTATGGAGAATTATAAGGCATGTGCAAAGGAAATGAGTGGTCACACTTATTTTTCCAAATAATAAAAATCATGTTTTTCTTATTAGATTATCTTATAGTAGTGGGACAAATATGAAGCCTCTTTCTCACTTGTTAAACTTCAACATGGTGGTTCCAGGAGCAATAAAGCCAGTGTGGAACTGGATCTGGAAGATCTGAGTGTTGGACACCTAACAAAAAAACAAGACAAGGATTCATTTTTATCCAGCTTCACATTGTTGAGATAAGAATAATTTGAAAAGTCATTGCAGACTCTTTTGGCAAATAAGTTTAAGGTTATTACTGTATGTACTGCATGCAGTCAGAGCCCTACAAACACAAACACTGCTCCTAAAAACAGAACTAACAACTGATTAGATTGCTGAAGTAGCAGACATGATGAAGATTTTGCACTTCATAGTATAACTTACTTTACTATGATTATTAGTTTCCTATGATAGATCTTGCTGCAGGAATATAAGGAACATTACCTTGGCCTGCAGACGCCCTCCAATTGTTGACCTCATGTGGTAAACAGAAACCACAACATCTCCATGAACACTCACACCGAGGGGGAAAACAACTTTCCCCTCCTGGATCCTGTGCTCTCTGAGGAAGTAGGAACCAGGAACAGTTTGGGGATAGTATATATGGTAGATTATAGTATAGATAAACATTTTTAGACACAGAAAGAAAGAAAAACCAATGAAAACCATTTTTAGTCGAATAAAATAAATTTTTAGCAACGACACAAAAGCACTTACATGTGATGACAGTACTCTTCCAAAAACGATTTCATTATGTTTTTGTCAGCTTGTTTAGAAAGTAAGAAATGTTTTTTTCTTACCTCATCCTCTCGTATTCCTGCGCTGTGGAAAAGATCTTTGTCTCTCCAATCAGGACGTCACAGAAGGGCCGACAGCCGCTGCGCTGCTTGTTGAAACAGGGGATTGGACTCATAGTGAGGGCTTTGATCATCAAGGGCTTGGAGTGCGGCAGAGTGGGCTTCTCTGATACCATGCTACATACATAACCTATGTACCTGTATGGAAATAAAAGTTACAGAAAAATTTTGTTTGATTTACAGTGTAAAAACTTAAAATCATTCTTATTTCTAAATCATTTGATTCCAGTGACCTCTTTCAATATCTTTCCACCGAATTTAAAAGTGAAATTCATGTAATAACAGATTTATTACACTGAAAGTGATTTATTTCAAGTGTCTAATTTTGGTTATTTTAAAGATCATGTTATTATATAGACAATTATGACAGTGACTGCTAACTTGTAAGTTGTCTGGTAGGCAGTCATTGACAACCTATAAAGAAGGGGGAGTTTAAAAACAGCCATGCTAAAGAAGCTATGGCCTTTAGCCTTGCATACAAAGTTCTATATGCAAGGATAAAAATAGAAAATTGTGTGGAAGGAAAATCTGTGGTAGAAAAAGATGTAGAAAAGATTGAGTAAAACTCAATTGCTTATTTTACATACACAACAACTTTTTGTTGATTTTGTAATTTATAAAGATTTACCAACAGGAGAACAGTGTCAGAAGGAAACACAGCAACACTGGACCTGAGAGATGGATTATCCTTCAACTGATGTTACTACAGTTGAAAGGTTTGAAAACTTCATACCTAGTCTACATCAGGTACAGGTACATTTCCCTTCAGCCATGGTCTGAAGGGAAATGTGTTTTTATGATGGGCTAAAGGCCAAACATTTTGGTTGAGTGTAGAAATACAGTAACTTTGCCTTGTTATTCCTGGCTGATTCAAAGATTAGGTTTGCCTAAACAACAAAAATATTCCTTTCAAAATGGTCGGGGAACAAACTTAAATGGTGTGAAAAAGAATCCGTCTCAGAGCTCATGGATCTAAACCTGCGGTGTGAGGGCCAGAGTCCGGATCCTGGTCTCTTCGCGCTGAGGAGCTGCATGGCAGGAACTGGGTGGCTGAAGAGGTGGCAGAAGCAGAACATGGCACAGACCAAAACGCCGGAGGGAGCGCGGCCATCCTATGTGTACACAAAGCAGATGCTCAAACAGCTTCCACAATGATTGCCCCTTACAATTAACTTTTACTTATTTGGAGAGGGTAAGACTTATAGCAGATAACAGGAAGTCTGAAAGGAGAGCAGTACATCTCTTTCGTTTGGAGCCACTATTTTTTGACGTTTAACTTTTTGTTAGAATAATGGAAGGTTAAACAATATAGAGTTGTTGGTTATGCAGTCTAATAGCTGATGGGCGGAAGGATCTCTTATAACACTACTTGTACTTAGGATGCAGCAGTCTGTCACTGAAGGATCTCTATAGTTCTGCAACAGTTTGATGCATGGAGTGGGAGACATTTTCATATTTTAACTAGAGTTCTTCTGTCTCCTAGGACAGAGCTGGCCTTCCTGATGTTGCAACATTAAAGGGCTATTTCACAGTTTTTGATGAGTCTGGAGTGTATTGACTATCTTGGATTAAAAATCCAAAAATACTTTGAATCTACACTGGACAGAGATTCTTTAAGAAAGTAAGTTTGTAATTATGAAACATTTGATCTATGTGTATAGAACAAAATGCAAAAAGATTGTTTTGGCTCTTTTGTTTTGCCTCATCTTGTAAGCTGAATGCATCATTATATCCCTACTTAATACAATATTAACATATGTTTTAAATTCCTGACTGTTTTCTTTCCAGTATAACTTGTTCACAGTTTATTTAAGGTTGCAGTGAAGCACAAACCTCTTGGGGACTGGAAGCAGTGGGAAATGTGTTTAAAGAGAAACAAATTCGGTGGAGATTATGCAAGAAGGAGAGGTTTGCCAAGCCACTGCCAAACCGCAGCAGCTTGGCAATAACATCTCCCCCCACATGCCAGTGTTTCTAATGTCACTAAATAAGAGCAGAGACAGTTTACACACTGAACCAAAACACATCACAGTGTGTGAGGGCATGAAAAATGATTTTTAGAGTTACTCTTTTGGTGCACAATGGAAGTAAAAATTGTATTTAGTATTACTCAAAACTACATAGAGATTTGAGCATCTTACCGAACAGGTGATGACACACACATTCTTTGGGTTCTGTTTGAGCCAGTTGTGCATGTTCTTGCACACAGCAAACAGGTTGTGAAGGCCGGGAGCTTGGCGAGAAGGCCAATTGCACTCTGACACCTGGAAAAGGGTTTGACAAAATGGGGGTGAAATAAGCAGTAAAAAGTGAGAGAGATTAGAAGACAAGGAGAAAACGGGTTGATGAAATCAAACAAAACAAAAAGAGAGGCAGAAGGAAGATGAACAGTTTGGGAAAATGAAAGGATGGGGGGAGGAAAAGGGAGAGGTGGAGGTCAGAAACTGCAGCACAGAGCAAAACAACACAACAGTTGCCATGATGAGTCATCTGCTACAAGCATTTATGTTCCACAGCTTTTCGATTTTTACTGCCGCAGGGTGGCAGTATTTTATTAAGAGAGCTCCCACATAGGCTTTTACTTTTAATTCAAACCCAGCTGTGCAAAAGTGCTGCATGCCATTAGGCAAGGACCCCATGAAGAGAGGCAAAAAAACCTAAAAAAACATATTAAAATGGTTCATTTGTTGTATTTTATATCATCTGTAATACAAGTTATTTAGAAAAAAATGCTGTGGTGAATTCACCTTAAAAAATAATTAATCTTCTCTTATTACTATCAATGAAGCAGCAGAAAGTATTATTTTCAAGTTTTTTTTATTAACAAATGCCATTTTTAGAAGTCTTGCACAGCTATACGCAAATAAAGGTAAATTCATCTAACTAAAAGTGTGCTGTGACATTAGCAGAAGGATTAATCAGGTAGTATTCCCCTTTTTGAGACCTGAATCAGCTGCATTTTGGGAGGCAGAAAGAATGTCCTCTGTAACAGCAGGTCATTTGCTGGTCATCTTCACATCAGTTTCACAAATCAGAAGAAAGGAGGCGACGATGTTCTCGCCTCAGAGGTGTAAAAAACTAATGCTCTGTCACATGTCCTTTGATGTTAGTAACATGACACATTAGTATATCAATATTTAATACTAATATATTAATATATCACAGTATAAATCAAGGAAATATAAATATATAAAACATCTCCACTGCCACCCCTGGTAAATATTTGAAAACCTTTTAAATAAATTCATATTTAATAGTTGAAGAATAATAATTCACTGAGAAATGTAGAAAAATCCAGTGTTTAATTTCAGCATATTTATCAAGTTTAGAAAAAAAAAGTTTCATGTTAAGAAATAATCAGCAAAAATAATACAAGCTATAAGGATGTTCTATACTTCAGTAACATATATTCATTGTTATTTTAAATTTGGTACAAAAACTTTGGGAAGAAAATGTCTAACAAGCAGACAAAACACACAAGCATCTAAAACATACGAGGTATAATCACACTAACCCTGTTCGAGAATTTGGCGCCACGGTAGTTTCGTTGTGAAAGGTTGAAAACTGTGTAGTGGTCGGCATGACGACTGTCGAGGAACGAGCGAATGTCCTCAACATGGTTTTGGTAGCCAATCTGGACTGACTCAGCAGGGTACGTCATGACTAGAAAGAAAAGAGATGCTCAGAAAAATTTTACTTTAGGATTTTGCATAATTACAGTTAACCCTTGAAATATAAAAATGTCACCATTAGAGAATGATTATCAGTGGTATGTTGATGCATATCTAGACAATACATTTTCTGCTGACTTCGTTCCGCACTCCATCGTTATATTAATGATTATGTAAAGCTTTGAGTAAATCATTATTACAAAGGAAGGTCAAATAAAGAGAAAGAAAGTTAATTAAAAACCAGTTTTATCTTACCTATGATCCTTGATGTAATATACGCAATGTCCAGCTCTCCTTTAGTGTACCTGAAACAGACAAAAGGCTTTAAATTTATTTTTTAAACTTATAATTAGAAAACTCGAAATAAACACAGAAAAACACAGATCCCGACATGAATTGATGGAAGGACCAATGTATGTACTGTATGCATGTATGAATGGATGAATGTACGGATGGATGGATGTGAACTTTCTCAAAGCAACCATTTAAAAAATGATCCCACTCATAGAGCAGTTGTAATTTGAATTGTATGACTAGGAAGTAAACATTGGAGCATGAAACAGTTTTAGAACAAATTGCACATTTTGTAAATATGCTTATAAAGAGTGATGAAAAACACAAATTCAGACAGAGTGGGTTAGATCCCATCTTTGACCTGGGTTCCTTCATTCCAGTTCTACTCTGCTCCAAAAATGTCTGTTTTTTGCAAGTGTGATGTGTCAACAACTAAACACTGTTTGAATATTTGCACTGAGTCTGTGACCCAATTTCTATTTACAAAACATGGAGTGCAAAAGGAAAAGACAGCTTCACTCTTTCAAAACTAACCTTGGTTCAAGTCAACTCAGTTCTATTTTTAGCTTCAAATGATCTGTTTTATAACACATTTTTGAAAACTCCAAGCATTCAAACAGTTTATGTTGGACGAATTAAAGAAAAACAAGAAAATAAAACCAGTTAAAATTATAAACAAGTTAAAACTAAATAAAAGAATAACAGTATGAATTTAGAGAAAGATTGATGCGTTTCTGTCTGGTAGGATGAATATGTTCCACCACAACTCATTTGAAGTTTCCTCAAAATGATATCATACACTGTTTAATACTTGCCCCAGATTGAGTCTACAGCAGATTCTCTGTTCTTGCAGGTACATAAACAAAGAGGCTGTGTTGCTTCGAATATAGATGAGACTGGGGTGCACAGCAAACTAACAAGCATCACTCGGGCATCAAATGAGCGCCAGAGTAAGGACTGCAGTCTGAAAAGTTTAACTTTGAAGTTCAACTTTATTCAGATATGCTCATGACTTCTCTCTGAACAGTTGTAGGGATGTTATTTTAAACTTTGACTAAAGTTAGTGACACTGTCAGCTATATAAATAGTTATGGTTTATTGTAGTTTTTTGAATTTCATTTGCATTTCATTTCAGCATTGTTTTTTATTTCATGTGTTTTCAGCTGCATTGACGACTAAATGCGTCTGTACAGGGTGTCACGGCTGCACCGCTGACCCATAGGGCACCAATCAACAAAAAAGGGGTTATGATTCCTAATGAGAAATACAGAAGGAAATATCATATTATATATACAACAGATACACCACAGTGTAAGATGAGAAGAGAGACAATGCTGAAGTGTCATTTATCGGGTATATATTGTACACAAGCAAGGCTGATGCACAATAATGTCACAGGAGTGTAACAAACACTCTGCATAGTAGAAGATGACCAGTAATTTTATAAATTAAATTTTTAGGAACAATATGCAAATACACTATATGTTAATGGCTTGTAATGCAAAGCTGTTACCAAAGGGACATGCTAATGCATCAATACGTTTGCCAACTGTCATAAAGAAACTGAAAAATAAAAAGTACTGCCAAGAAGTACCCTGGATGCCAGCAGGTCATCCATAAAGAAGAGCATTCAGGTCAAAAAGAAGAAAAGGACTCAGATTCAGATGGCCAGTTACTGTCTTTGTTTTTATTGTTGATTTTTGGCTTGGAGATAGACAATGAAAGAGTTTCAAACAGGTCCCCACAGTGCAGCTTAAATATGAACAGGAATATTTAATGTGCAGATTAGTTTTGCTTTCTCTCAGACTTGTTTAAATATTCATCAGTCCAGGGTCTACCCTGCCGTTCACCCAATGGCTGCTGGAGACAGGCAGCAATATAATTGCTCGGATTATTTCAGAACATGTCATTTTTCGTCAAAACAGTTTGGTTTAAAAAAACGGCACGCTGAGAATGGACCCTCTCAGTGAATGTATTTTCAGTCAGAATTCAAAGGGAAATTTCTTCTAAAAATACACATCTTCAGCACATAACTAAGGGAAATTAAAACCGAGTGTCAACTCTGAGGATTTACTACTAAAAACAAATACTATTCATGCAATTCATTAATAATCCAGTTGTTGATACTATCTTCCTTAATTTCATACAAACATTACAATTCTGGACAGTACAAGAACAAAATTCTTACTTTGAAATAGGTTTAAATTTACAGTTTAGATTTTGATGCCTTTCATGTATAAACAATGTTCACATTTCTGTAACATTTACTTCACAGAAATGCTTTGAATTGCTGTGCATATTTTTGTAGTGACTCTCAGCCTTTTGTCAACTGCACACTGTATGTTTTCTGTTGGGAAATTACATAATATAACAACACAAAATGGTGTATATCTATGAAGAGGAAGGAAACCAATAAGTGGTTTTCAATTTTTTTACTAAGAAAAATCTGAAAAATGTGGCAAGCTAATATTCAGCCTCTTTTAATCTCAATCCCCAAAATAAAATCTAGTGCAACTATTTGTCTTCAGGAGTCATGTAGTATAAAGCCATTTGTTCTATAAAGATCTCAGAATTTTATAACATTGGTAAACATTATGACAATGACCACAGAAAGAGATGGAGCTGTTGAGAATTTTAAAGCAGGCTTAAACTAACATCCCAAGGTTTGAACATCTCATAAAATGGTCGAATCCATAATATGAAAAAAGAAACAGGATGATAAAACTGCAAATCAGTTTTGTCATGGTAGTTCTGGAGAAGAAGCAGAGTTTAACGACTCAGGTTTGCACACCACACTTTAAAGATTTTTACTTTTAGAAAATGTAGAAAACTATGTGTCATTTTTCTTTACGGACTACTTTGTGTTGATCTAGCACATAAAGTATGCCGTTGTAACTTGAGAAAAGTGCAAAAGACTATATCATTTGGCTTCCCAATGAGTTAAAATGTCCATTATCATCATCATCACTATCTTCCCTATGTCTGGTCCAGGATTAAATTTTATCCTTAGGTGCTCAAAGTGTAGAATCTGCGTTCAGATGCACAAAGGAACAAAAATAACAACAACAATTCTGATAAGTGACTCTAAATTTCTGTAATATTCTGAACTGTGGGCGGTCCATTTTTTGGACCGCCCACAAATACCTATTTACTCCTTTCAAACACACACCGCTGCACGCATGCCCTGAATGAAATGAATACGTTAGTATCAGCAGTGCACAGGCCATTTGGCACAATGGGCTCACATGAATAATTCAGCAAGAAGAGGAGAAAAAGACAACAGAAAGACAGAGAAGCAGAGAGATGGAGTTGAGATGAAAACAGGACAGAATGACTGGAGGAGGGGAAGCACGAGAGGGGGATGAATACCATAAAATTTGCTGACTCAAGACACATACGGAGGGGTGTGTATGTGTGCCTGTATGTTTGTGGTTACACAGAGGCCGCTTTGTGCTGCCCAGAGCAGATGCCTGTGCACAAACACACTGGAACAACCCAGCCGTGTCAACCTCGCGTTTCCCCCCCTCCAGCCACACTGAGTAGAGCGTTTCTACTCTTAAAGCTCCCGCAGACACTTACTGTAACCAACCAAACAATGCATGCAAAGCAGAGTTTAGTTATGTGTATTTTTATGTCATTGTTCACTGAAAACTTCGGACAGTTTCCAGAATAAACATCAACAGTATTAAATGATATCTGCGGCTCTGCTACGTCATTTCATATCCAACATGATGGATGTTTCTACTTCTAGAAAACAGAGGCATTTCCAGATGTAATGAATCTGTTAAATAATGTCATCATAAAAAAGAGTAGAAATTAAGCAAGCAAGAATGATTTCTACAAAAAAAACTTTATCCATGTACGTATATAATAACGTTTAATGCTGAAATCTATGACAAAGATTATAGAACTCAAAAATAATCAGACAAATTGATTATAACCAAGAGCAGAAGATCTGTAATATCCATGCAGGGAGTCGAACAATTACTCCACATTTTGGAAATACACTGAGCACAACAGGAGTGATGTGTTCCCTTACGTGGCGACCTGATGCATGACTTTTGTGGAGGTGTCCTTTAGAGTGTCTTTTAAGTTGTCCTTAAAGTTGCTGAAGAACTTGCCAGCTCCTCCCTTCACCATGTCCAACAGCCCTCCACCATAGCCAGCGTCCATATCTGAAAAAACAGAACATTTAGCAAACACGAATCCAGTAAAAGTAAAGAAATCTCAGACTGACTCACAAACTGGTGTGGATTTCCTCAGAAGCAACTCACTGGGCATTTGTGAGAAAAAAAATATCTAAAAGACAACTTGACTAGAATAAAGCTTAATCTTGTCTAAAGGTTAAAACCTGAGACAACCAGTTTTTATTAAGTGCCTCATTTTACAATCCTTCAACAGAGCAAATTAACAGTGTTTGATTTATAACCACAAGAATTGCTAATCAACTTGAAGGTTTGCCTACAGACAATTATGAACAAAATGCATCTTAAATTCTACTGCTGTTTGAAAGTCGGATTATTTTTTTATTTCTTTCTTTACTAATTTTTTATTTGCATTGGTAGAAGTGTCAAATACTGAGCAATGAAATATTTATAGCCTTAGCTAATTTGCTATTTTTTGTTAGTGCAAATGTATAGGTGAACAATGGAAAAAAATATGTTATTTATAAAATTGAGTTTAATGTCTTATATACTTTTTGTTTTTGCATTTTTTATAAATTATTCAGAATCAGCTTTATCCACAAAGTCTGTCCACACAATACAGACATTTGACTTAGATTTCACTTTGTCCTCAACAAAGACATTTAATTGTGAATATATATAAAGAGGGAAAATAAAAGAAATGAAAATGTATTCTTTTTCTTTCTTGTAAACATGTATACATATTGTGTTTTTACAAAAAGAAAGACAAGGTTGTGTACATGTATAAAAGTGTCAAACTGTCTAAATTAAATGCAGTACAAATATAGTCTATTTTTTTACATCGTATTTTATGCCGATATTCTGTAGATACACAAACATTTCACTTTATAATGATGAGCCTATGAGTCATAGCATAAATACATCTGCTTGTACAGGATTGAACCACAAGGGCACAAAAACAGGACACTCAATGAATTACACACCATCTGCACTTGTGTGTATCTCTGGTGAATGTTGGAAGACACCCAACTGTTATATCTGAGTCAGCACCCGACTGGTGATCTGAGGGTTTCTCTCCCTCATCTTTTCCTTTTTATCCCTGCCTACATCCACTTCAATCTGCAACCTGCACTATAGCAACAGCAGCGTCATCATTTTCCTTATAACCTGGAGGTGGAAGGGAATCCATCTATATTAACCATTTTGTCGTCAAAAAATTAACAACTGGTGGTCTCATCTCATCGTCAAGCGTAATGAAATAACTTGTTGAACAGCAAAAATCACCTTCAGCAAGTGCTACAGTTTATTGTTTTAGAAGTGTGAGCTGAATCTCTTAAACAGCAAGAGAATAGGCAGATCGGAATCATCAGTGCACAACATGGATTGGGTTTTCTAATGACAGTCTGATTGTGTAGGTGATGACTTAAAATATATGGGGTAACCAAAGATGGTTGACAGACTGACAACCGCTCCTCTGATTTGAGCATCTGAACTCCACTCTGTCATGACCTGTAACAAATTTGCTAACTGCTTTGCAGAGAAAATTCTAAATAGCAGAAAGTTAATCCAATCCAGTGACAATGTAATGTCCGAAAAAAACAAAATGACACTGTTCTACTAACTCAAACATAAATACATCAAATAAGCTCCAAGTGGTCATTGACAGAAACTGTGAAAGAACCACAGCAGTGATTCTGTTGGACCTCAGAACTCTTGACTATGACGTATTACTGAAGTAACTGGAGAGCTGGGTCGGATTCTCTGGTACAGTACTTGACTGGTTCAAGTCTTACCTAAAGAACGAAGGCAACGTCTCGTCAGGCCTGGCAGAAGTCACATTCAGGGTGCCCCAAGATACCCCTCTTATTTAATATCTATGAGCTTCTGTTATCTCAGATTATAGCAATTAATAATCCCACAACTATGCAAGTG
Organism: Xiphophorus couchianus; assembly: GCF_001444195.1. Classification (NCBI taxonomy): domain Eukaryota; kingdom Metazoa; phylum Chordata; class Actinopteri; order Cyprinodontiformes; family Poeciliidae; genus Xiphophorus; species Xiphophorus couchianus. Next base: position 29,389,440 of record NC_040236.1, read on the forward strand.
ACACACAGCTCTATATTCAACGTCACCAAGTGACTACAAACCCATTTAAGCACTGAGCAGATGCATGGAACAAATCAATGCGTAGATGTGAAATAACTTTCTTCAGCTGAACAAAACCAAAACTGAAGTTATTATTTTTGGACCTAAAGAAGAGTGATCAAGTTGTTCATCAAGTTATAGTTAGGCCTGGGTATAGTGAAAGACTCAGACCTGAACCTTCAGATACACATAAAGACAATTACAAAGTCAGCCTTCTATCACCTAAAACAGTTTCCAGGATTAAAGGAGAAATGTCCCAGCAAGATCTAGAGAAACTCATCCATGCATTTATCTTTAATCGCATTGATTACTGCAACAGTGTCTCCACAACTCTGCTTAAAAAGTCAAACAGAAAGCTGCAGCTGATCCAGAAAGCTGTTGCTGGAGTTCTCAATAAAACCAGGACGACAGAACACATCACCTCAGTTGTAAAGTCCTTACACTCCCTTTAGCTCAGAATATAGTCTTTAAAATACTTCTGTTTGTAAATCACTGAATGGCTGAGGAGTTCAAATTAAAAGTGAAACAGAAGAAAACACACAGAAGCTGCTTGTTGTCTCCAGTCAGATCAGCAGGCTCTCTGAATATGTTGTCCTTTTCTGAAAGCCTCAGACCATTTTTTGTTTCATTATACTGATAAATGTCAATGACACAAACAGAGGTAAACAATCAAGCTTCATTGTATTTTAGTGATCTACACTTGTAGGTCTTGTTTTGTCTTCAATGACTGTCTTGTGAAATAAATTGTAATTGGCCTAATTATAGGTAATGCTGTTGACACATTATTAGTCATTCACCGTACAGATTAACCAGAGGTATAGCTCTCCTTTCCTGGTTATTAACAGCTACAGAAAGGATGACACAACAGCATTACAGATCTGATAAGCTGCAGCTCCAAGCTGTCGGCATATCTGGCATACAGAGATTTATTTAATAAAAGTTTGTTCCCTTTTCTGCACCTTCATATGATGCTTATCTTCTGTTGAACAAGGAAAAAAGAAAATATAGCAGTTGTTCATATACAATGTCATGAAAAAGTCTCGAGTTATTCTATATCTCTATATAGTGACCTTTGAAGTATTTTCAGTACTTCCACTAGTCCAAAGAAAAACTACAGCCAACATTCAGACCACATCAAGGACACTCAAAACCATTCTAATGGTGCTTGTTCATGGCTAACTTGGAAAACTCAATTTCAGCAGGAAGGCCTGCATCACCTTACCACACCCTTTAACTCAGCACACATGCTGTCTTGGTCATTCGGCCACCACACTTCTACGAGGGTGTTTCGTAACAATCTGAAGGATTTCTCTCTAAATATGTAGGTTTCTTCACCTCCACCATTAGTTTCAGCCATGCTGTGGCGGAGAAAATATCAGTAGCTTCATCATCTTATCAGAAACATGACAGGATCATGGTGAGGGAGGATTTCTGTGTAGATCACAGCTCACTATGCCACTTTGTGCAATAATCTCAGTCCCAAAGCTGCCGGAACAGCTTTTTAAAGAGTTGCTGTAGTTAAGTAGTTTTAAGGAGTTACTGTAACTGTAAGGAGATACAATGAGAGTATTTTAAAACGTTACAAACCAGCTGCTCAGTTTTTACTTTACATATTGCAAATAGTTTTTAATGCACAAATATGAACATTTTGTACATGTTTTAAAGAAATTATCCTCGTCTAGAGATGTAAAGCCCAAAGATATTCGCTTGTATTTGTAAACACATTTCCTTTCTCTACAAAAAATAAATAAATTAAAAGCTCAAAAATAGTATGAATTATTTTTCAGGGCACCTTATCACTCTATAACTGTTCAAATCTGAACCACATGCCCTGTCTTCTCTGGGTTGATTCCCTAACTTTAGTATAACATAAACTCCTTCTGACTGCAATGTGAAGGACTTATATCTTGATCTCTTTCTGCTCTACATCATTTCCTAACATGTCTGTTTGAATCTGCCTGCTCCTTGTTATTCTGTTCACTGGTCCCTTTTTTCCCCTCTGTGTCCAGATGGATGTGGGAGTGTGCAGCCTGGTGAGCCATTTACAGTGACGAGGCCTGCTAATGCAGACACCAGAGCAGGCTCTGATAACAACTCGATCAGGTAAAAAAGCCTGTCCACTCAGAAAGAGAGTGGGTCGGCTGAGAGCTCTTGGCTTTGCCAGAGAGATCAATGGCTTGTTTGAACGTGTCTCCCTCCTTCCAGAGAGCCAACCTTTAGCTTTCAACATCCGACTGTGTGAAAGTGGGGCAGATGGATACAGAAACACACACATGCAAACATCAAAACGACTATGTATAAGTGAGTGGGCAAGGCCCACCAGGCCAAACACACATCTGACATGAGATGAGGGACCCCCTTGCCTCCTCCCCACTCCCACTCCCCTCGCCACACTGACCCTCCCACTCTCCTCATGCAGCTTCTTTTGTTTCACACAAACATTTATCCCTACAGGCAGGCTCACTGCACACAGCACTGAGGAAATGCCATACCAGATGCTAAAGCAAAGACTTTCTTTCCAATCATTATTCTCATTAGAGTCAAATTATTATTAATTAAACCCATTTTGATTTAAGAAATAGCATATCTGGCACAATTTTCATATGATTATTCATACTTCAATCTGTGCAATTGCTGAATACAACAAAAAAAGAAAAGTTTATTTACATGAAAAATTCTGCATTTCTAGGGGATGCGGGGCAAATACCAAGAGATACTACTTGGCTTACATGCATTTTAATTACAAATAGTGAAATGTCTATTTGAATGTCAGTCAAATAGATCAGGGGTGCCTGTCTGATTATTTTTTAATGGGATGTCCAGATGGAGGGTCATTAGTAGTTTTTAGGTGGTACACCAAACTAAAAGCCATAGCAGAATTTTGCTTTTGTCATATTAAGGGAATGGTGAAAAAGTCAGGTGTTGCCGAACATTTAAAATTGACAAAGATGTAAATAAAATAAATTGAATATATTCAAACAACTAAATACGGATACTAATTGAAACTGGTTATTTACTTTTCTGAATTCACCCTACCACACTTTTGCATAAAAGACTGCCTGTCAGTGCAGATGGCAAAATTTCTAGTAAAGGTTCAATCGACCAGAGATAAGAATTGGATTATTTTTCTTTAATCAGTTCAGGTAAAACATTAGAAAATCTGGGGAGGTGAGATACCTTAATTATTAAATTAATTAAACTCTTTCTACTATGAAAAACTACCACTATGTGCTATCTACAAATGCATCAACAGATAACCCATTCTGTGATGGACTTTGTTTTTGAATATTGTGAAAATTTGAATGAGGCTAATGATAAATCTCTATGTGTATATACTGCAAATCCATGTTTTAAACTGTTCCTTCCATCAAAAACGAAGGGAATCAGTGAAAATCAGCAGACTAATTAGGCCAAAAAGCTCGATCGGTCCGTCTCTAATTTATTTGGTGTGGCATAACCTCTCTCCCAACCCCCCGCACTCCTGCATCTGAGAATCCACTGTAATAGATAAGAGACACTCATAATGTACATCACTCATAAACATCAATGATTTTTTCATTTAATAATTACAGAGACAGTTAAATCATGCATATTTCTCAGAGCTGATGATGGTTTCACTTGCTTCGTTGAACAACAGTCTATAATTTCTAACGATTTGCATCCTGAAATACTATTCTGAAACCTGAGACCATTTCTTAGTATTGGCATTAATATAATTTCTTATGAGTAGGACAACCAAATGTTATTTAAAGTGTGTTTTCATAATTTGATTTGCAGCCTATAGAGTTTTTTAATGGTTGTCAATTCCACTTGCAGTGTATCATCTTGATATCATGAAAATGTGAACCAAATGTGTTTGTTTAAATATAAGCTTAACTATGCTACATGTGTCTAAAAAGCCATGTGAAGTTAATTTCAGGAGGATAGCCAAAAGAAAAGCCTACATTTGACTTCAGTGTGTACTTTCAGTGTTAGCTAGAATAATGTTCCCGGCTGGTTCTCCACCGGGACAGGCCGCATTAACACTCTGTAAAGTCATCACATCTTTACTCTAGCCTTCTCCATATCATAGTACATCATCTAATCTGCCCGGGGGGCCGCCGAGGGTTCCTACCTGAGCTGTCCATGGTGCTGCAGTCCTCCTCTCTCAGTGGGCCTGCCTTCGGTCCGAGGGTGGCCGCGATGGAGCTGCCGCCGCCGCCGCCGCTGCTGCTGCTGCTCCCCCTGCCGAAGCCGAAGCTGTCTCCGCCGCTATCGACCAGCTGCAAACATTCATAGCCATCGTAACTGGTCTTTTTCTTGTAAGCTCCCAACAAGCTCATTACAAAAGAACGCAAGGATGGGGGCGGGGGGAATTATTAAAAAAAAAAAATAAAAGACCAAAGGAGCCTCAAAATGACGAGTAGGCTGCTACAAAACCCCGCCGCTGCCTGCGTTGCTACTGCTGCTGCTGCTGCTGCTGCCGGGTGCAGCACATGTCCGAGGATGGGAGGACAACCGGTTTCCTCTGCTTTCTGAGAATGTGAAATGTTATCAGTAGCTCTGCTCCCTCTCCTCCCTCCTCTCTCTGTATCGCCTCCTCTATTTCTCACCGCCGCATTTCACTACGTCTCCCAGCTCCGGCTGCTGCTGCTGCTGCTGCTGCTGCTGCTGCTGCTGCTGCCCTCCAAGTTAAAGGGAAATCCACCCCAGCTCCTGCTCCCCTAACGGTAATCCTGCATTTATTATTCCCCCAATCAGCTACTGGGATGAGCCCACTTTTTCATGTGGCTTTACGGGTTAATTTTCAAACAAACACTGCAAAGCTTTATTATTTTTATTTAAATAATAAAATAAGAGAAAACAGCTACAGCATATCAACCTTGTGAAGATAATATTTTAGACAGCTGGACATTCTAAGCAAAAATGATTTCCCATCTTTTTTCAGATAAAGTTGAGAAAAAATATGGAATCATAAATGCAAATTTAAAAATATTTCACTAATGAAAAAAAAAAACTTCGTTAAAAAGGACTTTACCAAGAGGTGGTTTGTCCTAAATGTATCAGAATGATGGTGAAAAAATTACAACATCGATCAGGAAACTCAGATCCATTCATATTGAAAATGTATTGTGGAAACTGACATACGTTGAATGGAGAACTTCCACCCTGTAAAGCTGCTATATTGTTTTTCAAAAGTGAAGTCGATCCATTTATCATCTACTCTCACGTATCCTTGCAAGTCGCCAGTCCATTCCAGAGCAACACAGGACAAACGCACATGAACTTCTGGGTAATTTATACACAACAGTCATGTTTTGGAACTGTAGGAGGAAACTGAAAGAACCCATACGTGCTCGTCAAGAACATGCAAACTCCATGCATCTCCATGCACCCCAGGCCTCGATTTGAGTCCAAGAACTGTCTGTAGCAAGGCAACAGTTCTACCAACTGTAGCCTCATTAGTGATGCTAATGTCATAAAAACTGCAGGCTGTCAGATAAAAGAGGTCCAGAAAAGTTCTAAATGTGATGTATTTTTTATTTTAACCAGATTAAATCTCTTTTTCAAGGGAGACGTGGTCAAGTGGCACACCAGTGTGCAGTATGCAAAACAAACATTAAAAGGTTCAGACCACAGAAGCATCATAAAATTCACTAAAGTACAAAATAAAAAATGTACAATATCTTATTGTCAATATTCATGATTCTATAGCTTCTTCTACTTGCTCTAAAAAGAAATGTGCAATCACTGTCAAATATGACATTTAATATTTTTAGTAATTTTACAAAGCCAGAAATATAGACTGCATTTTTATTCATTATTCTTTTTTACATATTCTTCTTTAAAGTAAAAATAAAACTGCAGAAAAACTTTCTCGAGTTGCGGTTTTATACATTTTACAAGTGGGTTGTATAATTTATAGCTATATATATTATAGCTATATTATTATAGCTGGTAACAAGTTGTTGCTTTTTTATTTTGCTCATTTCTAATACCTGATATATTCAAATTCTGAGACTCGATTTCTTAAAAACATCTCTTCTGTGAATAAAATGCCAAGATAACAACAATATGCTGTATTATTGGAAAAGAACATTTCAAATCTAAGTCACAGACAATGTCTCTCTGATGGACAGACATTGGGATGGAAAATAAAGAGTGCCACTGTAAATTTGTGCATCTTTCTATTCCGACCCCAGGTCAGTTCAGAACCAATCTGAGCCCAAAGATGGCATGCTTCCTTCCTGTGCCCTGTCCCCTGGCAACAGAAACCCTGCATGGTTCTGAAAAGAGGACATGAGCCTGGGAAACTCTTTTTAGGAGAGCGGACGGGAGGCTCAAAGCACAGCGGGAACGGAATGTGCAAAACGGAGGATTCCTGCTCCATAACCGGATGCTACGTGCTTCCACTACACTGATGCAAATTACCTTCCTGTCCGATGACTAACCGTGCCTAACAGTAGCCATTATTCTTTTCCACTCTGCATGTTTGGAACAGGCAACAAACAGGTGCAGCAGCTCCAGGAAAGGTGAAAAATATAATTAGTTTCCTTCCTTCATCTTTTTTATTGTTACCATTTAGTTTTGTTGTAACTAAATGGTAATAAAGGTACTTGAGTATACTGATATATGTGAAGCAAAGTGCAAATTGTGATAAAAGCATTAAAGTAATTTTTGAGGTATTTTTTCTAATGGTTAGAAAATGTCTTATAAACTAATACTTAGCAGCTGTTGTGTCTTACAAAGGTAATCATACCCTTTAAATCTTTCATTCCTGAGGTTGTAACTTTTTTTAACAATAAAATGCTAGCATAATGTTTTACTTTTACCAAATTCAGTTTTTGTTAGATATAAATGGAGCTTGTATGTTATAGATGGAGCCATATATTTGTTATGCAGGTAATTTTATTTATTTTAGCTTTATTTTATTTATTTTGGAATTTTTGGAGTCTTTTCTGCAGCCTTTCTCTGTATTTTGCTCCATCTTTTTTCCAACCAGCTCCCCTGTTTCTTCTTAAGATAGGAAACACCACAGCATAATGCTGCCACCACTGTACTTCACTGTGAATATGCTAGTTAATACACAGTGGTTGTGGAGCAGACAACTAGTAGTAAACCAGTGCAACCAGTTGGCTACGCTGTATTGTATTTAGTAGTATCAGAGTAAAGGGGATGAATACAGAGGCCTCAAAGACTTCCAGGTGAAATTGCAACAAAAGGTGTCAAACTTTTCAGATTTTCAAACTTTTCATCCTAAATCTCAATTAAATACATTAGTGCTTTGTGGCTGTGAAGAAGGTTGCAGGGGAATAAATACCTATGAAAGACACTACATTTTAAAAAAAAAAAGTCCCCTCAAATGAATGAGCAACAACGTTGCTGCTAACATGGATGATAAAAGGTGATGGTCAACAATAAGAAGGCACAACTTTACTTTATTTAAGAGAAACAGAAAACAGAAACAGAAAAACTGGTTTCTGAGCTGCTTTCATTCTACAACTGTGGACAATAACAATATCTTATCTTAGCTGGAAACTACTGTACATACCACACATAAGGGGTTGGATACAAATTTACACCACACTTTTAAGATTTTTAGTTGTAAGATCAATACTTTTACTTTTTGTCTTATAGCTAATCATAGTCCTTTGTCCATTGCAAGTTATCCTAACAGGTATTAGATGTTAAACTTAATTTGTGCACATTTTGCAACTTCTCCAGTGTTTAAAAGCCTTTTCCTCAAACTGATGGATGTTTTCAAGATACACTTTTAAGTTTTTATGGCTCAGATTTACAAAGAGCATGCTCTACATCTTATATTACCCATGCTAACCTGAAAATCCATGTTTAGTCTTTTTCTCATATAATCCTTCCTAAAACTGGTGACACCAGTGGTAGAGCAAATGGACAACCAACATTTACTACAGTTCTTTCACAAGTTGGATTTCCAGCCCTGGGCCATTTACTTCATGTCATACCCTTTTTTCTTTACCTCTCTGCTCTACTTCCTGCCAAGCTACTATTAAATAAAGGTCACTAGTTACAAAAGAAACTTTCAAAAAATCCTTCCTAAAAATGTTTTTTCTTTCATAACTTCTCTCTGCACATCTCCTTCATAAAGAACATTGTTTTATGAAGGAAAGTACTGAAAATCATTTGCAAATTATTTGTGCAACATTCCGGGTAGTGTGGGCATGCATTATAAACTCTTTATGTGCTTTTAAATATGCTGCAGAAACTGAAATTGCTTTATGACACATGGCAGAGAATGATTCTGAATGCATCACAGTCTTTACTGGTTTTTACCACCATTCTCTAGTATTTACTTAGGATTGATGATTATCCACATAACAGTTAAAGCAAAATCAAGGAATCTGCTGGATCAGCTGAAGGATTAGGAATAAACTTGAACTGAGCAGCTGTAGCATTAGCTTCTCAGATCTTATATTTTTTCCAAACTCACAGTTTGCATCGACACCACAGTGCCCTGTAAAAGTATACAGCAGTATTGAATTCAAACTTTTTCACACTTTGTTTCTTAACCATGATCATTAGTATTTTATTGGGATTCTGCATGACTGATCAATAAAAAGTAGAGCATATTAGTGCATGTTTTGCAATAGATTGTCAACTGAATTTTTATCTGGTCCCATTCTAATACTAAATGATCTAAACTATACCATTTTACCTCTTGCTGTACGTTTAGGGTCAACGCCTGTCAAACACTCCAATGTAGGATTATGGGTGAGTTATTGCAGTCTTCATGATAGACAATGTTTTCTGCACATTTTAATTAGAGGGTATCAGGTTGAAGGGGATCAATACAAATACATGCAGCTCTTTATTTTATTTTATTTTCTTACAGACCAAATGTTTGGACACACTTTCTCATTAAATTCAATGAGAAGGTGTGTCCAAACTTCTGGTCTGTATACAGTACAGTATATATATAAATTTACTTTATGCACTTTTTGTGGTTTACCATATAAAGATCCCAGTAGAATATGTTAGAGCTTGTAAAACTGTGAAGTAGTTCAATAAAAATGATTGCTTTTGCATGTAAGTGTAGTTTATAGTTATAGTCATAACTAATTGTTTATAGTTTCACTGCTGCACTTTTTCCCAAATGTCCAAAGATTTAAACATTTTCTTGCATTTCAATGGAGTTCAGCTCCTCATTCCTGACAAGAAAGTAATTGTTTCTGTTGTAAAAAAAAAAAAAAAAAAAAAAAAAAAAGCTTGTCACGTCCCTGAGTAATGATCATAACATGGAGCTAAACCAAGGGCTGTTAAGCTGTTCACGTGATGTGTGTGACGCGCAGTGATGTGACGATGCGCAGTTGGACAGCGGAAGAGGAGCTGTCCTCTTAGAATAAAGCGTTTCCTGATAAATAAGGCAAGTGGCTCTGATAAATCAGAAAAACGACTGACATATCTCCCCCGTAACGATAAGTTTAATTAAAGATACACGTCTTTCATGTCG